>NC_065530.1:60554830-61179830 GCF_020184175.1 Aphis gossypii
TTCATTTTATAAATATTTTTTGTTCTTTTTAGGACATTTTAGTTAATTTTTTTCATAATAAATAATAAATAATAAATAAACAATTGTTTATTTTTAATCATAATTATTGTGTTTATTAAATATATGCTGAAAATCTAAGTTAAATTTCGTATAATATACTACAACCATTTGCAAGCAAATCAATTTATTGTTAATAGAGTTATACATAGGTAGGGATGTAATTTTATTTAATATATTTGTTTTATGTATCAAACTTTATTTTAAAAAGGTCATAATATAACGAGTATCTATAATAAAAAATGTTGATTGAAATTTTAGAAATTTATTTATAAAACAACAATAAAAATTACTATCGTGCATGATATTGATTTTTTATAGCTTTAAGATTTAACACTATATTATACTATTACCATATAGTTCAATAACTACCAAATAAAATGAAAATCAACTGTATTGATCTGTATTCAAACCATTAAACACTAACTAAAAACTGAGTCTAAAGATAATAGTCTATTTGAATAAGAATACTACGGTTCAGTAAATATTTCATTCAGATTTAATACTTCAAAGTTAATACATTTTTGGATGTGTAAAATGTAAATATTAGGAAATCTAAATATATAATGCGTTTTTGATAAGAAATGTATATGCATCATCTTAATTTAAAAACCATAAAGTAATAAGATAAATAGTATTTATGAACTTTTTACCTAATCATAAGATATAAATAACAAGAACAAAATCTACTTAAAACATAATATTTATAAATATACATATACCTTTTAAAAATTATCTAATAAGTAATAACATAATTTACATATACATATATTATTTAATAAAGTAAAAGTTTTGATGATTGATAAAGAATAGCAATATTATAGTATCTCAAACAATTTTTAGCAATTAATCTTATATTCAAATATTTAAATAGATTGAAACCTAATGTAATGGATACCTCCCAATAGCGAACACTTTTTTGAGAACATAGACATTTTTACTAGTTTTCAATGTGGAAACCTCCGAATAGCGACATTTCTACCATAATTTAAAATTAATGACTAAATGATGACAGGTAAATGCGCTTATACTGTTAAAATGATAACAAACAAGTATAGTTTATGTATGTATAAATTCTTTTTTCAGATTTATTTAAATATGTACTTATGTTAAACTATTAAAATAATTATATCGTTTAAGCATTAAAAACCTAATAATAATATTATAATTTAATTTAATCTAGTACATATTTTTTTCCTTTTATATGTTCACCTTTAATGAATTTCGAAAATTAATCTTCTCTCAATAGCGAATGCAATTTTGGTGACCGATAGTGTTCATCATTGAGAGGTTTCAGTGTATTATTATAACTAATTATTTATTTTTTGAAATTAAATGTTTGTGTATCAAATTTACTCAAAAATGTTCTGTTTTAAAATATTAAATTAAAAATGTATATTAACAAAACGTAGAAAACTATAACGATGAAAGTGAAGAATGAAGATATAATTTTTCTTAAAAACATATGCTGTTTTCAATAATTAGAATACGAGTACAGTACACCAAGGAAGAAATGAAAATAGATATGATGTTTGGTGAATTATCCAGTATAGTTTCTACTCGTAAGCCAGTTTAGTAGTATTTTGTTATTTAAATTTATATTATATTATTGTCAATAATTATTTGTGTATTTTAATTGTGTTTGTTACAAGCAGGTATAGTTTTCAACCTTAAAAATTACGTATAATTGTCCATGGTAACAATTTTAAATTTAATTTAAGACATTCAGTAAATTTTTGAGTAACCTTCTATAATAGTTTAAAGGTATTAAATATATGTATACATGGGAAATTCTTATAGTAGGAATTTAGACTATTCAATTTCTCGTGACAATGTAAATACTTTCTCCGCAACAAAATATAGCATTTTCAGGTAAACATTTAATTATTTCAATCGGTTTTAATCAATTAAAAAAATTCTTCTAATACTTATGCCAGTACTCATGGCTCACGTCTTCATAATTGGTAATTCAAAAGTATTGATTGTTATAATGTTATATTCTTTATTTTTATACCTAACATAAAACAATTTTAAAACATCATAGTATTATTTATTATTGATTCTCCAATCGTTTGGTTAATTTTTTTAAATTAAATTCTATCACGAATTAAATTAAAATAATATTAATATTAAATCTTAAAATATAATTATCCTTTGTTTATTGAATAAACCGATTAGAAATACAATCCATAATATTATTTAACATATCGTCTTAGTGACACTTTGACATTATTATCTTTAATAAACGGTTCTCTACACATTTTCAAGTCAAGCCATTATAATTCATAATCTATATAACGCAAGAAACCTGTTGCTTTATTTTTGATTAATAATATTATTCATCAAAAGTAAATAATATCTGAACCCTTTTCTGAAAGGAGTTTTGACATGCCCATAATAAATAATATAAAAACAAAACGAATAAAAATGTGGCATTAGTTCTATATTGAAAAAATATACCAGTATTTGTTTATCCAAGTCAATTTTTCAGAAGAATTTTTTTTTAAAGGGTGAAAATGGTTTTTTTTTAAATTTTTTACCAGGATTTTCATATCTGGTTTTCTACCCAAAGATTTTTTATCAGTTACTTTGAAGTTAACATACATTTTTGAATGAGAGCATTAACTTATACTTATTATGCTTATACATTGCACCTACGTATTTCTATTTATCACTAGAAGCGCTTCCAATATTTCAGTTATTCTTATATTATGGATATTTAATAAAAATTTTGAATTCCCCTCGTATAATTGAATAATACAGTTATTATAATGACTTCAATAATATCATTAACAGATTAAAAACTAATTCATTACTACAAACATATACGTATTATGAGATAGATGATTTCAAAACTGGGACACTATTGAAAATCTTAAATCATACATATGGTAACCAGTATTTAAAGTAAGAATGTATGAGTGTATGATTAATTACATTACATTATATTAATATTATATTATAGTATTTTCAGTGATTTTAATAGAGTCAAAAAGTGTGTATTTATATAGACAGGGATTGCTTTATAGTTGTTCATTGATAAATTTACTGTTGCAGTGTTATTATTGAAAATTCATAAATTCATAACTATTTTTAAATCATAAATTAAATTAAAATAGTAAATACTCTAATAATATAATTTGAATAATTTAATATAGCTCATCAATGTATAATATTTTTTTCATAAAACGTTTATAATATTAAAATTAAAAATTCGATATTTTTCCCTGCATGGAAATATAATAAATCATAGATATATTTTTGTCAAATAGCGTTGTGCGTATCATGAAAGTTGGTACAGCAATTCGCACGAATGCGAAAATTATAAAAACATTTTATGTAAAATACATGAATATAATATGAATACACTTGATTACTTGAAAGTAGAAGTAATCATACTCACTAATGAAATTTGAATATCTATGAACCTATTACATTTCATAATATTTCTTTACATATCTTTGAGAATTATATTCTCTTTGAGTTATTTTTCTTTTCTTCTTAAAAAAATTTGTCTTGATAAATTTAAGACCTGTCAAGCGTTTTATAAATATATAAAAATTAAATAGTTACCAGATATCATATCTGTTCAAATTTATATTTGATAGAACTTTGTTCAAAATACTATTATAAACGACAGACATTCTGTAGTAAGTTAAAGCAGAACGAATGCTTATGATTTATCAATCCCCAATTAAAGTCTATTTAGCCATTTCAAATATTTTAAGATTTTAAGATTTAATATACATTAAATCGCTTACAACCGTGTACATTTTGTCAGAAGTTTAATATGGGATATATAATATTAAATAGGATATGAGAAGACAAGTATAAAACACGAATTTTAATTTGTAAGATCTCATATTCGTTATAATATACTTTATTATTATACCTAGTACAAAGATATTTAAATTATATTATTCACAAATTATAAAACATTTTTTTATACCTATATAACTGTATTGTTATAAGAAAAAACTAAAAAGTCCATTGCTTTTATTGAACAAATCGTAATTAATACACTAATTTGTCATTTTTTAAACAGTTAAAATTCATAAATCTTAAAATTGAAAATTAATCTTACAAATCTAGAAAAAATCAACATAGGTAATATTGTTAAACTTTGTATAGAAGTAAACATTATTAAATTTTCATCTAGTTCATTAATAATATTCAATATTATATTATACTCAATTGAATTATCGTTATACATCAAACACAATTTAAAATTATTTTAACCCTATATGTGAACGCAAATTTTTAGGTCAGGTACGCCTAACATTTTTGCAGTCCTCTATAATTTACCGTACACTACTAAGTTATAAGTTTTAATTTAATCAGATATTAAAATCGTATAACAGCAAATATTGAAAAATGTATATTATTCTCAATGTTGTCATAGCTGTCGTGTATAAAGTGACAAAATGTGATTTTATGATTTATTTTTCATAATATTCAAATAGTTGTGAAAATTATTGACATGTTGTATTTAGTTGTTAGATAAAATTGCATAATCACATTGTATACATTAATATATATTTACAGTAGTAATTATTATTTACACGTATGTGCATCGTGTTAAAAATTAAAATGTCAACTGTGAGACAGTTCTCTCAAATCCAATCATTCACTGGCCGCCCAATCAAACCCTGCCAGGACCCGCGTGAAGTCAATGTGGTCAGGTACAGCACACCTTAATAATGGTTTATGCTATTATGTTAATAATACACCAATTCTCTTAACACATTTCGTCTATCTAGTATATCATAAAATAAAGTGTCTGAATATACCATATAATTTAAAAGGTAAGGATGCTTCAACAATTATCTATTAGTATTTTAAATTTCGTCTAAAGGTCATTGTATATTTCAATGGTTATCTAATAATATTTTGTTTAATTAAATAATAATAACAATATATATTACGGTCATTTGACTCGAGAATACCTAGCTATTCAAAGTATATATTATGTAAAGACATAAACTACTATGAACTAATAATCATCAAAATAGCTTATAGTAAAACAGCTGAAGCAAAAATATACGATAAAAATTGATTTACTTCTTAATAAATTTAAAATAACGGTAGAAAAACAAATTGAGTAATAATTTGTGTTATATTTTTATGTGTACATGTTTTTTTATAATCATATTTAGTATGATAGCGAAAACAATAATACTTTCTCTATTACAATTTAATAATAAAGTAGACAATATGCGTATGGTATGTGTTTTAGTTATTATATTATTTACAATATTCCTGAGATTAATAAATATTATATATTTTTAACTATAAATTATAAAGTTAAAAAATAATACATGTGTAGTTTATCCGAGTAAAATTCCCAAACATTGGAACTGAAACTCAATAAATTGATTATATTTTAATAAATATAGGTACTAAATCATACCATGTTAATTATACCTAAATACATTTATTTGAATATTAAATAATTAAAAACGGTTTAAAATCAATATATTTTAGATCAAATTATAAAAAGTAAAGTCTACATAATATGTAGATATATTATCTACATTAGATGTTTTTTTTATTAAGGAATGTTTATTATACAGAAGTGCTTTTAAGTTTAAATCATGAAATTTATAATTATTAAAGGTTAAGTATTTATTATTTATAAGCAAATACTAAAAATTTGGGCCATGAGGTAATCAAATTAAGCAAACAATTTCATTTCATTTGACCTATAACTAGTTTTACGATATAAAAATAAAAATCTTCGTAACATCTATATTGTGTATATTTAGCAAGGACGAAGCTTTTAACTAATCATACATTTATATTTAATAATGGACTGTCAATACAAATCTACCAACAGCTGTTCAAATATAAAGAATAAATATTATGATACTTATCTAGATCTGGAATATAAAACGGACAATGGTTTATTCGTTTTTGGTATTTAAAATGTCTTTTTTTAAGTAATTGTCTGATAATGAAATAGTAGAAATAACTTTAGAACTTCTGTTTTATAACATCTAAATTATCGATAGGGAAAATAAAATCGAATAAGTCTCTCAGTTATTATAATGAATTGAAAGCATTTTAATTTAATTTAATTTTGAATTCTATGTCGGTTATATAAAAAAAAAACACTATACCTACCTACCTACCTATACATCAATAAATGCTATAAAATCCAAAAGTATTTAATTGTTGGCTTTATTTGATATTATATAAAAACATCACAGAATAATAAATATAACAATGCACTTTATATTGAATGTAAAAACTATAAATATTATATGAACAATCAAAACGGTTGTGAATAAATATCTTATTACGATTGTAATAACCATATTTTATGTTTTAAAAAATAATATGAAAATAATAATGTAATTTTGTTGAAAATAATATTATATCAACATTATCAACACTTACCGTTTACGATAAATTATGCATAGCAATTGTCTCGTTTAACGATGTATGTATATTTTACAATTTATTGAACTCGTTATATATTAAAAATGAAAACTCAAATTAACATTTTTTTTTTTTTAATATAAGTACGATAATATTTAATGTTCAATAATTACCATTTATTAAAAATGTTATTAACTATAATAAGTATAATCTCTAATTTTATTTTAATTAAATATTCTAAAAGTGTATAATAAATAATAAAATATTAATTAAAGCATTTACATTAGTATTTATTTTACTGTTTAGAATATTTTTTATAAATAGTTCATCAATTTTAATTTTATAATGTACCTACTTGAGGGTTGGACTAATAGTTAATTTTTTTCCCACTACAAATAAGTTGTTTTTTTTTGAAAATAGATTTTTAACAAAAATAATTGATAATTTTTATTTCATATTATAAAAATAATGGAGATAATAATGATCTTTTTTCCATCTACAATTATTATTATACATTTGTATTAGTGTATAACTTGTAACTACTATGGTATGTATAGATCATTTTTAAATGATAATATATTTTATATAAATAACTACAAATTTTTTATAATAATAGATAACAATCAAATTTTATAATTTACAGGTCTATATTACATAAGTAATAAAACTATTCCATTAATTTTATTAATAAATAAATAATTTTTTAAACAATTATATTAAAACTTGTTTAAAAAAGATTGTGACTTTAAATTAAAACTATTAGGTTAAAAAATAATATGATTATTTTAGTTATGGAAAAAGTTCCAAATCCTACTAAAATAGAATATTTTTCCATCTTTGTTTTTTTTTTTTTTTAATAATTTGGTTAGATATTCCTACAATAGAAACCTAATTGTATGAACTATAGTTTTTTCAGATTTCTAAACACAATAGTTTAAGTAATTCAATTATTGTATATTGTAGTAGGTAGTAGGTATGTCTATATTGATTATTGTTCATCAACAAATTGTTGATGAAAATGTGGCTTAGTGGTATATTAGTGTCTCTATTAAAAGAGTTCTGTGACATGTAACAATTTAATTTAAATTTATTTTTATCTAGTCTAAAAATGTTATTTTTATTTCAATTTAAAACCTTTTAAATCTATAGATAAAGTTAAAATGTTTCATCACTATTAAATCTATTGAAATGGTTTTTATTTTTGAATAATGATTATAGCCTATAGTTATGATTATTTATTCAATAAAAAATCCGGGCAATAGCAATTAAAGTACTTCCTCCAATAAATGATTTCTGTAAATATACACTTAAATATAAAATAAATAACTTGTTTGCTTTTTAAAATGATGCAAATTTAACAAATTATATTATATAGAGTAAAAATTGAATGATTTATTTATTTAATTTTAATAATAGAAATTATCATAAAAGTAAATCATCACTGAGCTATAGAATAATATCGAATAGAAAAAATTTGATGATATCATGATATTGATCATAAAAAAAATGTATACACTAATTTAATTACTGAAAAATAAATGATGAATGAGTACCATAAAAATGCGAATTTCTTTTACAGTTGAAAAAAAATTCTAAAATGTGTTTTTCGCTAAATTAAATTTTTTTTTATTATTTGTACGTATTACATTATATTACTTTATACAACTTATTTTGTAAATTTAATTTAGTTCTTTAAGTGTTAACATTTATGAAACAAAAATAGCTAGCAAAATTAAAAGAGTAAATCAAAATTATATCCATAAATTAATAAAATAATTATAGCCATAACTTTATAGTTATTTAAGTCACATAGCACACTGTACAAAAAACCGCTTACTTGAAAAAAAGGTTTATTATCACTAGATAAAAATTTAATTATGTATAAATATTATAATTATGAAAATTTAAAAAAAAATATATTTTATGAAAAACTAAAAAGCAAACCAAGTATATATTTTTATCAATAATGTTGACAAAAAAAAACTAAGGAAAAAAATGTATATTTTTTCTCTTAGGTTTTTTTCTATTTCTGATTATTTGAATTTTCTGTCTTATTCTTTTGATCTGTTTTTTTACATTTCTTTATATCTTCTAATAGTTTTTCCAATAGTATTTTATCCTAAAAATGTATGTCATATTTTTGCAGTATATTTTATAGTTTATTTATTCTGTGCATAACCATAAAATGACTTACTTTTTTATAAAAATAATCTTCTTCTAAAAAAGTTCCACGTTCTGCAATTTTTCCACCGGCGTCTCTTATAGTACCATTGTGTCCGCTCCTTTTATTTGCTCCAAAGACAATATTTAAACTTGATCGTTTAGCGAAACTATTTAATTTCAACGTTTTAATATAGTTTATCAATTGAGTTTATAATATAATATTATATTTATTATTTACCATACAGCACCCAAATGACTCAAATGTGATATTGAAATCATGATCTGTATTTTAGAGTACCGACACTTATTTTACAAGCATATAAAATGTATTATTACACCAACAAAGATGATAAATACGAAATTATAGGTACCTATAATCAGTATAGCAGTTATTTTCAATGGTTGCTTAGTAATTTATAAAATTAATAAAAGGCAAAACGTACAGTTTATTTATAGTAAACATGTAATAAATATAAATAATAAAAACAAATAGGTATGTATTAAAGAAGGTAAAAACTGAAAAACTGAATAAATGAATTCGTTTAACTAATTGTAAACAAATATTGATACAAAACTTAAAAATATAAGAGTATTATCTGTCAGATATTTTCATAGCTACGTGATAGTTGCTAGTATACTTAAGTACATGCATATATTTTGAAATTTTATATAGGATTACTAAATGGGCGATTAAAAGAGGTGTAAATATATGAACATATAGTGTAGTAAAAATTTAAAAAAAAGGAAAAAAACGATTTCGTGATAATATAACATACATACTCAGTAAAATAAGAAAATAAGTGGTTGGGTAGTTCATGCATTTTTAAAATCTACCTTCATTAAATATAATGATTTAATACAATTTGTATTCGTGTAATATTACATACAGGAGTTGTATGCATTTCAACAAACATTACTTACAAATTACTTGGAAAACCAATCTACGACATAAATCTCTTATTGAAAGTTATACATTAATAACAATACATTAAATTTACCTATTAGTTATACCAAGAAAATGGACCACACAAAATTACTTGGTACTTGGAATACTTGGTACCTATCTAAAAAGACCATCTATAACCCATAAAATGTTGTACTTTCAAAGTATCAACTTTCTATACTATAACTTAATATTATGATTCAAATTAAAAGTTTTTAAAATAGAACACTGTTGTAATATTGGAGTACTGGTATACAACTTAGAGTTTGTCACATTCAGTTTGTTAAACTTTTTCCTTGTAGCTTAATGGAATTTCTTTAGTCAATATACCAACCTAGTTCCAAACATACTCCTACTTACTTGAAAAAAATTCAAAAACTGTGGAATATATATTGTATTAAAGTATTCAAATGACTTTATTTAATCAATTTGTTATTCCTTTCAGATGATTCAATGGAGAATTTTATAAAAGAAGTTTTATCTGCTAGTAACAGAGGTGTTTCAGCAGCTAAAAATGTTTCAGGAGAACCAAACTGGAGTTTTGGCCAATCTTTATTTTTTGCTTGTACCGTAATAACAACTATAGGTAAGTATAAAAAAATATGACTCAAAAAGCAAAATGAAACTCTTTTTAAAATATTTTTTTCTTTAAAATATATTTTGTTACTCATTTTTCAATGTTTACGTCATGAAAATAATTGTTATTGGCATTGATGTTTTACTTTGAAATGTACTTAATCGATTATCATTACATTGATTTCACATGATATGGGTGATATTTTAATGTAACACTCACTATTAAAAAAAACTATATACGTTTTTAAAAATATTCTCAATAAATAGCGTTAAGTCAATATTAAACAACATATTTAGAAAAAAATAAAAATATTTTTTTTACCAATTTTATCATTTACAGTTTTCAATTTTTTATTTGATTACATTAATAAAAATTAAATATTGTTTATAAATATAAAGAGATTTATTATAAATATTCGTTAAAAATTTGATTTTTATGTATCAAAATACAAGAAGAAAACATTTTGCTTTAGAATATGAAATTAAAAGTATAATATGTTGTTAATTCAAAAAGTAAAAAACCTAGAAAATTAAAATAGTAATAAACATAGTATGTTATACATTTAAAATTTTTTTTCGAAATTACTACGAATAACAAATAAAAATATTTTAAAAATCTTAATAGTTTTTGAAGGATTAATGAGTGTTTCACGTTAATACGTTAAATTAATAACCGATAGCCTTAGACTATGTCGAAATAAATTTATGTTTGTTTTGTTTGTTAACTGCTAATTATGAATTAACTAAGAATAATATGTTATAATTGTTCTTTTATTCTTTTATTGATGTTGTTTTTTAATAATTCTACTTTAGTTCATTGTAATTGTAATTAAATTTAAAAAATGTATTTTTTAAACATTAACCAAAATAAAAGTTATTATTAGAGACAGGATTTTAATATAATATTATAATTATAACTATGCATTAGCATATTCACACTGAGCAGTGTATGCTCGATTATAAGGGTCTGAAATGTGGGCGTTTCAAATCAAACTGATTTCATATACCAAATTTTATTTTGCATATTGATACATATTTTGTTATTGGAGCATATAATTTGCATATTTTATACACTTTTAATAAATTAATCAACTTCCTTTTTTTTAATAAAGACAAAAATTAATATGTTGATCAACAACTAATTTTTAAATTAATTAATAATCATGGACAAATATTTGATAATCAAAAATAATATTTCTTAATTTTGGAAGAATTTTTTTTATGCTTTCATCAGTATCGAAGAAAAATAATTATATGGCGATCACTATATGGTTTATATTAGGTCTCACCAAATTTCAGCCTGTAGACGAACTTTGTCTGATCCACAGACAAGAAATTTATTATTTTTTTTTTAAGATGAATAAAATGAAGTTCTTATTAATTTTAATTCATTTTTTGATTTCTTCTTTATTTTATTCGGACAAATATATACATACGATTTTTATGGCACCTCTAAAACTTTTTAAATTCCTAAATTTGCCTATTAAAAATATTAATAGGTGATCCCTGGTTTTATATGATGAGCTTTGTTGGGCCCTGGTATACTTGTCTTGTTATCAATGTTTATTAAATATTTTTATTAACTTGGTGCATATTTTTAATGTGTATACTGCATATCTTGTAAATTTTTATACATATTGTTTACTACATAGTTAATTATAAACATCAGTCTTTACTATTACCTACATCGCCCATATACTGAAATTATATATAGGAATTCATAGTTACTATGTTAAAAATTATCTTTCAGGTTATGGCCATGTTACTCCGCTATCTCAAGAAGGAAAATTGTTCTGTATGCTCTACGCACTTTTTGGTATACCCTTGACACTAGTACTATTGACTGCACTGGTCGACCGGTTGATGATACCCACGACAAAGTATCTACACTTTCTCAACAGCCGCCTTGGACATTTATATCCACCATTCACTATTCGGTTATTACACTTTGGCACCATACTCTGCACACTGATATTTCTGTTTTTACTGCTGCCTGCGGCAATGTTCACACACTTGGAACCCGAATGGAACTATATGGATTCATTGTATTATTGTTTTATATCACTCACTACTATTGGTCTTGGAGACTACATTCCGGGCGACGCGCCAGATCAAAAGTACAGACCGCTCTACAAACTAATGATAACCGGTAATAGTATTGAAAAAATTCGAAATTTATCATTATAAATCGTAATATGAAAAATAACAACTAAATAATAACACTAATTACACTTCTACATATTTTAATATTATATAGGCTATTTGGTTGTGGGACTTGTATGTGTGATGCTAACATTGTCTATTTACTACGACATTCGACAATTAAACTTTGGCGTGCTTTTTATGTTGGAAAACGACGAAACCCGTTCCATTGATCCAGAAAAAATGCATTTACAAGAACCTGGAACAAACAGGACCAAGTATACAAATGAAAAAGATTCACCCACAAGCTTGGAGGATACCACTCCAATACACAGCATCCCTTAAAATTAGGTATCAATACTTAAATATAACATTAAAATAATATTCATTAGATAGTTAGATAATATATACAACTGATATCTATAGTCTATATATATTTATATACATATTATATAATAATTGTTGTTTTTTGTTTTTTATTTGTTTTCAAGGTTGAAATAATAATTATAACCAACGATTTCTGCTGTATACAGTGATGACAATTACCTAAATTCGACCAAAACCAAAATCTCTATCCTAAAACTAATTATTATAATAATTATTAATTATATTATATTAATATATTATTATTGTTATTACCTTTAGATTATAAATTAATAGATTATAAAAGATATATCGTTATTTATATTATTGATTTTACTGAACGAAACAAATTATTAATCCAGCCACAAGATAATATTTAAAAATGTAATTATACTTTGAATAGTTTGAAAAGACAATACCATTAAATTAGTTAAGAATTATATAATCTAATTAGATAAATAAAAATATATAATAAAACGAAGACTTCAAAAGGTAAAAGTTTTATTTTTCTTCGTATCTATAATTTAATATAACTATATTGATTTCATAATCTACTATGAAAATAGCATTATTATAAAATGTCGTGTATTTTAAATGAGTAAGTATTCTCATAACACTTATTTTTCCATAAATTTGTATTACTATAATTTACAGAAAAATAAATTCAAGTATTTTTATCAATTAAAAATTAAAGCATTCATCATCAATTAATTATGGTATAATTATTACAATGTTAAAAAAAATAAAGATGTTGTATTTTAAGTTTTGCAATAAATGTTATGTTTTCATATTATTTATTAACAAAAAAAAAAAAAATGTAATAATTGGTATAGCTTAGTAAGTGTAGCTCACTTCTAAATAAAAAGTTCAGAATTTAAAATAAAACTTTCTCACTTTTAGCTGAAAACTATTGCAATTGAGTATAGATTTCATGCTATAGTGAGTATATAATATATTGCATAAGACTTTTATTGTTTGCTTGTTAAAGTTTACAGTACAATATACATAACAAATCTTGTAGATTCTGTATAAATAAATATACATAAAAGGCAGAACTACGACATTTCGCTCCCAAGTGCAAGTATTTTTTTCCTTTAAAATACAAACAATAACTTTATACAATAAACATTTATAAGAATATATAATATATATATACTATTAAATAATGAACGAATTATTTTTTTTTTCAAAATAATTTTAATATTAAAATTCTTTAATAACGGATAAAGTAATAATTCAAATAATAATATTACTGATAAATATCTTTATAATATAAAAAAAAGTATTTTAAATGTTATTCATTGTCTTAGAATCGCCATGTCATCTAAATAATATTAAAAATTAATTGAAAAAAGAATAACAAATAAATGTTCAATAATGAATATTGTTAGTGGATACTCCTCTGCTGTACATCAGGTGTCGAGTAGGTAATTATTATAGGTGTACTTAATTTGAGTTAAATAATGTATTATAATATCATTGTATACGAAAAATGATTCTGAGAGTAAACGGTCTGTCAGCTTTTATTACTAAGTTTATTTCATTATATGCTTTTTTGATATAGGTATTAAAGTAACTTATTTTATTTATAACATTTAAGTAGGTTGATAAAGTTTTTTCAGAAAATATTGCATTTATTATATTCTTAGTATTAAAATATTGTAACAATATATATAATAGTATTATATTTTATCAACTTATACAACTTATAATTTAATAGCATCTTTCTATAAATACTGTAAAACAGTAATAATAGATTCATATTAAAAACAAATAACATCTTAAAATGTTATAAAATATTACAAAAATGTCATTATATATAGTAAAATTCATAATAATAAAATATACATAAAAGTTTTAGGTTTCCACGAATACATTTTTAATAATGTTTTCATATAAACTGTTAAAATATAGTTGGAAAATAAATAAATACTTTAACTTATAAAAACTTTAACTTTAACTTATAACAAAATAGTTAACAACGTTATTTGTCGTTTAAATATAAGTAATTTTATCTAAATTTGAATTTAAAATATCTATAAAAAATAATTGTGAGTATAATATTATAGTTTTAGTACGAAATACTTATAATGGATTTTATATTAAATTTTCAAAACTTATGTACAAAACGAAAAGATTTTATGAATTTTAACTACAAAATATAGTTTTTAATTCTATATACGATTTAAAGATTTTTGAATCATTTGGAAAGAAATAGTTATTGTACTGTTAAAGATTCGATGTTGTAAAGATTAAAACTAACTTTGAATGCTCATAAAAAATTTATTTGAATTTCCATTCGATTTTTCTTTTTTATATATAAAAGTTGAAAAATGTATAAAGAACTCAGTATTCAACCTTCAAATCCTAAGTATAAACAGAAATTTGTTATGTATACAAAATAATATTTAATTTTTAAGATTTTAACTGATTCCGTTTAAATTCAAAATCTAAAGCATTTAAAAAAAATATTATGACTATTTAATTTTCGATATTTTTAGTTCAAAAATAAACCACATACTAGAAACCTTGTATTAAATTTTCAAATACCTATTTTACACTTTCATAAACTTTTAATCGATACTTACAAAAAAAAAAAAAATAAAGAAATTAAAAATTTTCAATTGTATACAAATGGTACTAAAATATTTAAAATATTTAAACATTATTATCATATATTTGATTGTATAGAAATTGATAGCATAAATACAGGGAAAATTTCAGGTTTGTGTGTTTATTCATAAGGACCACTAGTATAATTTTAAATTTCAATAAAAAAATTAGAATTAAAAAAAAAAAAAGAATTACTAAATTCAAACACTTCAAATCAGTTATTTGTAATAATATGATTCCAAGTAAATTATATCATAAATAAATTAACTATAACTTAAATTTACTATTAGACATTTTACATTTCTGCACTATATTATGACGTTTTACAAAATTTAATTACATTTTTTTTTTTTTATAACAAAACTTTTCTTGACTTAATTGTTTTGATGTTTGGTCACTACATTCATCTCATGAAATAGTTTCTAACAAAGAGTTTTCAATATTAAGAATAGCGAATAAATTTAATTGTTCTTGTTCAATTGAAATAACTCTTCATACTTTTTAATGCTGAAAATGATCTCTGTCAGAATCTCAGAATCACTAGTTATAGAAAATAAATACTTAAAAATAAAATTCTAGAAAAATGTTTGATAAAAATAATATAAAAGTAGTTAGACATCTTAATAATTGAACACAAAATATGCAATCACGGACACTCTCGTCTAGAATTTAAAAAGAAAAACAAGGTAGTCGTTACGCCGTCAAAATAAACTTAATATTTATATATTGAACAAAACGACCCAAAGTTAATAATCAAAAATATACGTAATAATGACAGTAAAAAAAAATCCTACTTTGCTGTATTGTATTATAATAGTAGGTTTAGAGTCTATCCATTTAATTAGTCATTTGAATTATATGGATGTGTTTTATTTAAATTTACAATGAAAAATTATTGCATACCTACGATAAGCAATTCTGACTGGAGACTGCGTGTCGTACTGTATTTCTAAGGATATTATAAAATGTAATTATTTTTCTATTATTAGTAATCTATTATAATACAATAGATTGAATAATTGTTTATCATAAATTGTTTGTTATATTATATTATGGTAGTTATTAGCATTATACTATATAATTATTATTGTTATTAATTTATTGGTCAATAACGACGTACGTTATGAATTTAAATATATCGCAACATTGCTTAGTAACCGTCATAGTTTTAAGTCTTAAAAATTAATATTTCTTGAATTTCGAAAAATAATTAAAATCATTAAAAAAATATTATACTACAAAATATATCATTAAAGACCAATAATTTTCTTAAATTAGCTATTTTCATCAAAAAGAATTTTAAATACCTCTATGTAGGTATTTTCAATAACTTAAATTTCTTTAAAAAAATATATAAAAAATCGTATGCCCTAGTGACTCTGTATTAAACACTCAACTTTTACCTATTATTATATAATTGAAAATTCCATAATTTTTTAATATTAAAATAATTTGGAAATTTTGGTATTTTTAACGAATTTATCAAAATTTAAACTGATATCGAGTATAGTTTATACAAAATTGTGTAGAATAATTTTTTAAAACACAATAAAATAATTAATGTTATTTCATAACAAATTATTAAAAAAATGTTTTTGAATTTAAAAAAAAATAATACGAATTCTTTAAATACAATATAATTAAAAATTGTATTATCATGTATTATGAATCGTAGCAATAAATAGATAAATAAAATAAAATCAATTCTCATGGTTTAAAGTAAATAATAAAAAATAATATTTACTTAGTACTTACGAGAACAATCTTAATCAAATCAATCGAGTTCATAAAAGTTAAAGAATTAAAAAAATCATATGAAGACCTAATTTATTTTTAATTATAAAATTATAAATTTTAATGTAATATAAAGGCTATAATATCGCTTCTCTTAATGATCAAAAAATGAATTATCACTGTCTATAAGTAAAACGAACCCGTAAATATGTTAAATGAAACGGGGGTGCCTGAGTTTTTAAATCAGCATTGGCCACACCGCTGATACTAACACCAAGGATTAGTTACAGAATACATCGGGTGGAATTCCATTCAAGTGAACTATCGACGTCTGGAAATTTCTTACAAAATAGCCTAGTTTGATGTACGTACATTTTGAGACCCTATTCAGGGCGTTGTGATAAGGTAGTATTGAAAGGATGATTAACTACTATATTTCATGTGCTTGTCGAATGAAAATATATTTGGCATTATGGTGTCTACTCATCGTATATCGAGGAAATCTATACTATTATTTAATAGAACTAGTAAAAATGATGAATTTAATAATATTGTAATGAAATGTGTCCTATACTCTTTTCGATTTGTTGAAAAAAAGTAAATCATCGTTACTAAAATATTATTGAGTTATCATGTAAATTGTAGTTGATTAGTTTTTAAATATTCCCAATTGATCGATCAGACATATTAGTCTTTGGGACAAATGCTATATTATACACCCTAACATCGGTAATGATATTTTAACTTATGTCAAGTTTACCAATAATCCACAGCCTGTATAAGTTGTTTCCAACAATTGTATGTATGAAGTCGCTCAGACGAATGTGTTTATTAGAAAAATCTAAAAATCTAAAAAAGATTTAACTTTATTTTCCATTTTATCTGAACGGAAACACAATCAGCCAGAAAACCCACAAACCACACAAAGGCACGGTCATCGACATTTAAGCTTCATCTTTAATGAAATAAGATAATTCTTCTCATCTAGACAATTTTCAGTGCCCCATTATTAATTTTATTTTTAATATTCTACCGCATAATTTTGCAATTATACATCGAAATATTATGGTGACTTAGTCGCATAGTTGTGCACGCATTTCTGATTTCTAGAAATAGGCTTGAACAACCAGTATAATAATTAAAACTCTAATTTGCCTATCTAATGCACCATTTTTTTTTTAGTATTATAATTAATATGATATATTAAGAGTAGTATAATACTATAATATCGTTGTCGGTAAACCTATAATATAACGTGCTTCTTTCTTTCATTATACTTTATTTTTTGTTTTTTATAATATTTATTATTTAAATTACTATATATTTTATTAAAACTTGATGTAATTTATAAACAATAAGTAAAACTATACATATATTATATGTATTATGTTGATGTTTCTGTTCTATTTTTCTAAATGTAAATCGCGTTTTTAAATTTTAAGCATGGATGTTTTAATGAAGTATTAATATCTATCTCAAAATAATGTAAACAAAGTTAAATAAATAATTTAGATTTTGTGTACAGATATAAGGTGCTTGTAGGTATCATAATTTATATACCTAACCATGCTACATAATATTTTGAACAGATAATTTAAAAGCTTAACTTTTTTCATTATCTTTTATTATTTATCCAATTCTAACAAGACATAAAAGTCCATCATAAAGGAAATATATTTTAATGGCATTCAAATTTGAGATACACTGACGTTATTAACAGATTGAAAATAATATATTTTAATACTTATTAGTTAAATATACATCGTTGCATTAATCGAACCAAATTTAATATCAAAAATATAATTTTTATATTAATATTTAAGTATATAAATGAGAACATGTGTCTGGAAAATTGATTGCAAACACTTATATTTAAGTAAATATCAAAGTCATAGATAGCTGCCTAAGGTAGAACGTTGTCACCTTTAACAATGACGAAATTCTATTGTTGGTAGCTTTTACTGTATTCTATTATTTATTAACATAATATTTATTTGGTGTATTATATGATAAACTTGATTCATGTTTTCATAAAAACAAGGTTAATACTTCATTTTTAAGAAAAATATGTTATTTAACTCATTTTATGAACTTTTCCATCACCGTACTCCCTGCAGACGTATGTTAATGAAAATGTACTATTCTTGGTATTTTAAACTTGATCCTTAATTTGTTTTATATACTATAATATTTACCAATGAAATTTTACTTTATAGAATAACATATATTATTACATATTAACAATTAATACTAATGGCACAATAAAAAAATTAACGTAAGTTAGTATCAATATTCTAAGTAGCCTGGTCTAAGATATCAATATAACTCTTATAAATTATATGTTTTAAAAATTTTTGTATGGTTAAACTGTATTATGCATTATTTTACTAAACATAAATTGACGGTATTATTGGAGTAAATAATGAAATATGTTTCTTATATAACTGAAAATAATAGCTTTTCTTACATTAATAATTAATTAGAAATAAACTTAAGATGAAAAGGATACGTTCAATTTAATTGCTTGTTAGACCTATAAAATCTAACGTGAGACGTAGATTAAAATAATTTATTGTCTTTATTATGATACGGTATATAAGAAGTTGAAAACTTAGAAGTGATTTATTTAGATTGGTATTATTGATATTTACTGCCTTGTGTGTATTATTATGGTTCATAAATTTATAATAGGTACATGCTTATTAATTTAAAAAAACTGACTTGATATACATCACTTAGAATTATTAACAATAAAATAATTTTGTTAAGTTGACGAAAAAATCTTATCCAAAAAACATTTTAGATTAATCTAACAGTACAATACCGATAATACAAACAAATTTGTTCATAAATCGAAATAGTTGAAATTTATTACTGTGATAAATTATCTTATCCCACAGAATTAAAATTATGATTGGTATAGTTATTAACTTTGTCCTGAAGGAAAACAAAAAAAGTGTAACAAAAACTAGCTACTGTACATCCAATATTCTGACCTCGAAAGGTACCTATATCATCAATTATTGCTTGTTTTGTAACGATGCTGTGGTGGGTACCAAATATTTGTTGAGTGAAGAAAATTAAATGGCCAACCAGCCACTCTAATTAATATTCTACATTATTCCATATGCTTGAAATTGTACTGTTTTCTCATGAGATAACTGACAAGGTAGGTATACAATATTATATATGTGTCTACAACAGTTTCTAAATCATCGTTAAGATGAATGGGCTTATTTAATAGTGACTAAATACTCATGTATGACGTGCCATATGTATTACAATATACACTCATAAATATTATTCATTTTGAATGTTCCTCAAAAATACATACACCCTCGAAACTAACTTTCTCTAAACGATATTTTAGTGAACGCGTTATCAGTTTTAATGCTTACCATGTACAATGTGTACATACCTATTTTACTATTTCGTGATTCATAGATAGTCCTATATTTATTAACGTTTGCATTTTGTTACCATAACTGTTAAATTTAAAATTAATTTTAGTTTTATTTCTTTGACTCACTACAATACGTAGATATACGTAGGTAGATTGTAGGTACGTATAAATATGTATTATTATAACCAATATATTTGTATCATCATTTTCATAAGAATTAACAACACAAAACAAATTTCCAAATAACATTAACAATGTATAATATGTTATTGTATAAAAATAATATTTTAATCAGAAAAAATTGAAAGAAAGAAAAAAAAATAGATAAAAGTATAAAAATTATGCATTATCTTTTTCAAGAAAAAGTCTAATCTTTGTAAACTTTAAGTAGATTTACTTATTAATATATTATTTATTGAAATTATATATTTGTTTTGATTCACTTTTAAAATGATTTTTGGAAATTTACCAATATAACCAAAAACAAGGTTAAAATAATCATATTACTATACAATCTTGTATCACCGGTTGTGGTTGTTATGATTTGATTGAAAATTGGTAGATCCATTTGACATTTTAAAAAAAATAATACATTTTTAATTTTAACTAAATTATTTTATATTTGCTCAATCTCATCATCTATAATTATTATTAAATACTAATGAGATAATTCCATACATTTGTTGAAATAAAATTAAAAACATGGATATACATATTAAAATATAAACTTTATCACAGGTATAATAAAATGTTATGATATATAAAGTAAGTAATATGGTTACACGATACGATAAATTTGAAGTATTTTATTCAGTGTAACACTGGCCATGTGAACCACGAAAAACATCTATAAACAAATAAAATTGTGTATAAGTAAAGTTATAATAATATACAAATTAAATAAATATTATTAAATTGTTTAATAGCATTCGCATTAAAGCTACCTTTACCTGTTTTATTTTAACATATTCGCTAAGCTTATTGAATATAACAAACATAAAATTACCTATCTAAAAAATGTGTAAAAATAGTAAAGATATGTAGATACGTTACATCAGGTATGATTACCATTTTTATACGAATAACACATATTTTTTCTAATTTTTTTATCCGAATTAAATGAAATATAAAGCTTTCAGAGACAACTTCTTCGAAGCTTTGAGCCCAATTGAAAAAACAGCAATAAAATTATTTTATTTTTAAACTTATTGATTTCTAGCACTCAATTTAAGGTAACCATTATAATTATTCATATGTAGTTACTTTTTATTTTTCTTATTGTAACTTTATAACTAAAGTTGTTGACCTGTATCAAGATCAAAAAAAAGCGTTCATGTACCTAACTTTTATTTAAACAATTCAATATGTATTTTCTATTAAAATATGCAGTATCAAAACATTTAGAAATGTAGATGATTTAATGTAGTTCTAACATAACATTATCTATAATGCTTGTCAGTAAAAGCATAAATTGTGGTTAATATTAGCCATCACAAAAATAAAACTTGACAAATGGCACTGAAAACCAATAATTAAACAAACATATTAAATTTAAAATGATTTGCATTACTTTTTCTAATAGTAATATGCATGTAGACAAACAATTATTGCTAATGTATAATTTAAAAAGTAATTCATATTATTTTTTGTTATATTTAAAAAATATATAAATCACACGTATGATATTATGATAAATAAAATAATAATAAAAGACATTCATAATAATTCCAATTTTATTCAGAACATACATATAATATAAATAATAATTAATAAAGCAAACAAAATATTTAAATAACATAACATTAATAAGTAAAAAAAACCTATAAGGCTTGAAAAGCAAAATTTATAAATAATAATAATAAAAAAAATTAAACATAATATTATGAAGGAAATAAATAGCCAAGAATAATACTGGATAAAATAAATATGATAATAAGAGCATGCCTAAAAGAATAACGAAGTTATAATATAATATAAGGTATGTTATAAAATGTACCTATGGTTATTAATAAGGTCAATAAAGGTGCAAAATGTGCTAATCATAAACAGTTTTGAAAACAAATCATCATTTATCAAATATTTTTTTATTATTCAAACAAAATTGATCTGTCTTGTATTTATATATTTATTATTAAATTTTTTTTTTATTTGATTTAAACTAATTATGTATTAGGTAAACTGTATTTTAAGTAAAAAGTACCTACCCATAAATAATAGATATTCTTGATACGACAGTTAATTTCATAATAGTTACATAATTTTATATATAAAAAAAGTACGGAATGGGTTGTTAAAAATTTCCACGGTAAAATAAAAATTTCAGAATCTATTTATAGATTGGTATTATTTTTTTTCTTTAATTTTTTAATAATAATATTTTAGTTAATACTCAAAATTCGTATTATAGGTTTAATATATATATTTTTATATTGTAGTTTATACTTTGAAATAGTTTTTTTTCTTATTTCAGTAACAAAAAATAACTGTAAATTATATTTATCATTTCATATTAAAAACGAATTATATAATGCGGGATACGATATGCAACACATGAATACGTTTTAAAAGGTTGAAAACAATGACAACACTATTTTATGTTATAAGCACACATGCATTTCTATTTCAACTATTGATTTTGAGTGGGAGAATACTTATTTATTTTTACTATCCAGTATCCAAGAATTATTCAAGTTTAGAATATGTAAAAAAAGATTGAATTATTGATAACCTAAGTAGTGATAGTGACACAAACAATATTTAAAACAATATTGTAACATGTAACTATGTAAGTAATAAATAGGAAATTCATAAAAACAAAACAATTTTTAAATGTTATATTATGAACACTTATGTGCATACATATTAGAAAATTATGTTACCTAAAGGCTACAGAGGTAAATATATTTTGAGTTAAAAATGAACATATTATTATATAACTATAATTTTTAATTTATAGTAACTACATAATGAAGTTTATATGAAAATATACTAAATAAATTAATATATTGGTATAGATATGTTTACGTTTTAAATTTAAAATCTTCAAGTATATGTTATTTTTTTCTATTTATTAACTTGAAGTTATATAAGATCTTTTAGTTAATACATTTTTATTAGTCTTTGGTAATAATATCTCTATTTTAAACACTTCAAATAAGTAACAATTTTTTTTTAGTATCATTTTATTCCAGATTTTTCAATTTCATATAATACGCTAATTCAAAGTTCTAAATACCTAGATTATTAACACAACTAAAGTATTTCTTTAACTACATGAGTATTTATTTTATATTATAAGATTGTGAAATTAAATTATCAGCAATTGATGTTTAATATGTATATTGTATAATGATAACATAATGTACGTACTATAATAATTATACAAATAAATTAATTAACCTATTATATAATTTCTTTGAATCTCGTTGAACTAAAGAAAAATAATATATTTTAAGTTCTAATCATTTAAGTACATTTAATTACAGCTTAAAACCTATATTATTATTATTAATTTTTTTTTTTGACAGTAGATATCTACAGGAAGGGTATTGAAGATGTTTTGAATGTATTTATCATATTTTATGATTTTGTTTATTGATGGTTTAAATAACAATATATGATATATTATAGTATTAAATTAAAATAATAGTTTATATTTTTATGAATTTCCATATAGTTTTCGTACTTTATAAAAAAATGTATGGATTATGGTAGCTATAGAAAAACCTAAAATAAGGATAATCGCGTGTTTGCCTCACGCTTACAATAATAATTTCTACGGAAAAACGAATAAATAGTGTAGGTAATACAGGTGTGTTACTGTTTTTGAATTTTAAGTTTTTTTGCACGACTAACCCATTTATAATATGTGTAATTTCGTTCCTTCCCGCCGTCTAGGAGTATATATTATATGCATATATCTATATATTATATATACAATAGTATACAGATAGATATATCATGTAATAATTTGTATACATGAACATATACATATATTGGACAATAATCACTGGCACATTCGTTGGTAGTTTTCCAAAAATGAAAAATAATTATAAAATATCATCGTAACATATGTTGGTATATATATTATAATTGTATATTATTATACGGTCATGCCCAAACACACGCGTGCAGCAGCAGAGTTCAGCCGTTGTATATTGCAATCAGAGCGGCTGCTGTGAGAATACTTCGTACGTTGTTCTCATGGAGCTGCTGCGACTCACGCTCGTGCTGCCTCCGTTAGCGTTTTTCTTATTTTTGGATTTCAAGCAGATAGATTTAACTAACGTCCAGTGCTGGAGCACGTACAAGTATGGGTCTAGCGCGAAGTGCATAGCCAGAAGCATGTCCGCGGCGATGGTGAACGGTCGAATCCTCGTCTCGTCATCGATGAATCTGGACAACGGTATCGATATCTGCCGTAAAAAACGTATAAATTAACACGATTGTTTTCTACATAAATAAATTAATAAATATTTAAAGTAAATAAACAATTTTTTTACAATCTTACTGCCAAAAAAACTAATGGTACTGATTCAATAAAATTATATCAATAGATTCCTCGAGACTAAAATAATTATTTTAGCTTCTATTTTCAGCATCAATAGCAGGTTGATATTATATAGTAGCTATATGCATTTTATTTTGGCTCACGAAAATTGAATAGTTTTTTATTTATACATTGGTTAAATTTTAAAAAATAAATGAATGTATAGACTATCTGACTCAACATGTATTACTATGGTGTTTTTAAATAAAATAAAATAATATTTAATTTATTGTCCTTATTTTTGTAACTTATTACAGATTAAGACTTTACTTGTTCAATTTTGATCAAAATTTTAAAATTGTTTTAAAAATGTTATCTGAAAAGCTAAGAGTATAGTACTATCGTTTTAACTACGTTAGGTTATATATACCAAGTGTCCTATAGCCAAATTTCTTTACAAAGTGAGGTACATCAATGCCAATTTTCACGTACACAAAATAATATTTTTTGTCATGAGTTAACAAATCTTTGTATGAGTATCTCTTTAAAATGCAAAATTTTAATAATTAGCTTCTCACGAGGAGGTGAAAATTTTCGGGTATCTTTGAACTAAATTTTAGAACCAAGAGAGCGACATATTTATCTGTGGATCGCTTACTCATACATAAGAATTGGCTTCTATTAATACAAATAGATAAATAGATATTAATACAGGGTGCTTACATAATATGAATGAAATTTTGAAAAATCTTAGCATGGGAAGTAAGCAAGCTGTACCAGACTGACATCTATCAATGTATAGCAATAACTCAGAAGGTTTTATAAGTTGCCAGTAGATAGCTCTTAGTATACTATACCTGCAATAGGTCGAAACGGTTTTGTTCTTATCAGTTCCTAACTCAATAGTAATACACTTCAATAAAATCATTTTTCGTATATCAAATATGAGTCGTTATAGCGTCTGGTGGGGATTACATTGAAAA
Source organism: Aphis gossypii (assembly GCF_020184175.1). Lineage (NCBI taxonomy): Eukaryota > Metazoa > Arthropoda > Insecta > Hemiptera > Aphididae > Aphis > Aphis gossypii. The sequence goes on from NC_065530.1 coordinate 60,580,678, forward strand.
TTTATAGTGATATGTAATGCCCGAAAAATACTCTCATGAATTTCTTGTTTATAATCATTGGCATAGCCAGGGGATGTGCAAGGTATGAAGTGGCACCCTCTAAACAAAAAAAAGATTCTTTACATAATATGACACTTTTAAATTGTAAACGAAGTAAGTAATTGTTTATAATATATGATGTTGGGTTGCTAAAAAACTATATAATAAAATAAATATTTTTCGTCGTGGACTGTATTACGTTTACGTATATTACAATTTTTTAACGGATCATATTATAATTATTAATATCATATAAAATAATAACGAGCGACGGGACGACATAATTGTCACGACGCATCATAGACGACTGTAGACTGTATAATATTATTAAAATATATAAAAAACAAGAATATAAAATTATAACAAGCTTATCTGACCAACTTGGTCTATATAGATATACAATATATATTATCGATAATGATCGACGCGACAGTGCGGCGGTGCGGGTCCCTTCTCATCATAGCTAGCACAGACGCGCGTCTATCGTTATCGATCGCTAAAAAAAATCAAGTAAAATAAAACTTAAATAATACTAAACAACATACCGCCCGCCTTGAAATAATAATTTTCAACACGAGTATAACACCAAAAAAAAATAATAATAATAATAATAATAAACAATGCATATAAAATAGAAAAATAATAATACTTAATAAATTTTATGCGACAAGCATAAAACAAATATACATTTTTTTTTTTTTTTTAACACTTTATATTAATTTGTGTTGCCCTCGAACGGCAAAGGACATAGTCGTCTTACAGCGCGTTTGTATTGCCCATCTGCTGTTTTAATCTGCGCCACACGAGTTATTCCGTCATCGCCTTGGTGAGTACTTACGACTATTCCCAACCTCCACTGCAATGCGGGAATGTTGTCCTCCTTGATCAATACTACAGAACCTAATTTGATTTCTGGTCCTTTTCTGTTGGACCACTTCGCACGTTCCTGTAACTGTCCTAAGTACTCAGCGCTCCAACGCCGCCATAACCACTGGGAGTACTGCGTGACTCGACGCCATCGTGTTAAGTGATTTATAGGTACATCTAATAAATTTGGTTCAGGTATAGCGAAAAGAGAGTCTCCTACTAGGAAGTGCGCGGGAGTAATGCAAGTTGGATCAGAAGGATCAGAGGATAGTTGAGTTAGAGGGCGAGAGTTTAAACATGCTTCAGCGCGTGTTAGGAGAGTGGCTAATTCTTCGAATGTCAGATTTACGTTGCCCAATAATTTTCCCAACAACGATTTCATGGACTTCACCGCTGCCTCCCACAACCCGCCGAAATGCGGTGAACGCGGAGGAATAAAATGCCATGTAACACCTATGTCGGCTAATGCCTTTTCGGTATTATTTAAATGTTGCTTCGATTGGAAAAGTTGACGTAGTTCTTTAAGCTTATTATTCGCGCCGACGAAGTTAGTCGCGTTGTCCGAATATATCGCGGAGCTCCTTCCGCGCCTGTCAAAAAATCTATTTAATGCATTTAGGAACGACTGTGTAGTGAGATCGCTAACCAATTCAATGTGAACCGCTTTGGTAGAAAAGCAAACGAACACACATGCATACGACTTAACTACTGGGGCTCGACGTAATAGACTACTTTTTATAAAAAATGGTCCAGCGAAATCTACACCACATTTAATAAACGGACGTCCGGGCACGACGCGATCACTAGGTAAATTTCCCATAATCGGTTCTACGGTGATTGGCTTACTACGAAAACATACGACACATTTATGTATTAAACTGCGAATCAAATTACGTGCATTTATCGGCCAGTACTTCAGACGTATTGCTGCTAACACCGCTTGTGGTCCGCCGTGCATTAAGCGTTCATGTTGTTCGCGGCATAATATTTTAGTAAATGTGCAATCGGCTGGCAGGACAATCGGGTGCCGGTGCTGTATATCAATTGTTGAAGCATTTTTCAAACGACCACCGACGAGTATTAAATCATTTTCGTCCAAGAAGGGACGTAGACGCAATAGTTTACTTTTCGGTAGGACGCAGTTTCCCTTTTTTAACTCGCGTAGCTCACTAGCGAAATAAGATGCTTGTATTGTTTTTATTAATGTCGTAGTTGCGTTATCCAATTCACGCGGACTAAGCGATCCGCTAAATTTCAAATTTTTATGTAATGTATTATTTTTGAACCGTAAACACCATGCGGTTACACGTATGCATTTTGAGAACGATGAGAAACGATGTAGAATTGTTTCAGGTGATACTGCCACCACCATAGCGAACGTCTTGTCTTTCTTCATCTCTATCGTACTATCATCTGCGATAGACTCGTTTGATGACGTGTTCTTCGGTGGTTCTGGCCATTCGCGCTCATTTTGACATAACCAGGACGGACCGAACCACCACATATCGTTTTCAACCAACTTTGATGGACAACAGCCTCTTGAAATTACGTCGGCGGAATTATCGTTAGTTCTAACATGGCGCCACTCAGACTGTAAAGATTTGTCTTGTATTTCACTCACTCTATTTGCTACAAAGGTCTTCCACTTCGCAGACGGCGATGCAATCCAAGATAATACGATAGTCGAATCAGTCCAAAAGTATCTTCGCTGTATATTTATTTGTAACTTAGGTAATAATGTGGTTGCTACACGTACTAACAACAAGGCGGCACATAATTCTAAGCGTGGAATAGACAATGACTTTATTGGGGCTACTTTGGATTTAGCGCATATTAAACTAGTAGAACATGCACCGTCACTATTTATGCATCTCAAGTATAGACAGCAACCGTAAGCCACTTCGCTGGCATCTGAAAATCCGTGTATCTCTACTTTGTCGTTAATTAAATCACCTGCAATTTTACGTGGTATGACCAAATTATTTAATGACGGAATCGATTCGCAATATTTACGCCACTCTTCCTGCATAAAATCTGGTACTGCCTCGTCCCAATTGATTTTTTCTCGCCACAAAGACTGTAATAATATCTTTGCCCGTATGACTACCGGTCCCACCAAGCCTAAAGGATCAAAAATTGATGCTATATCCGATAGCATCTTCCGTTTCGTAATCGTGTATTCTGCACAACTTGGTAACAGTGGAACTTTATATCTTAATTCGTCAGAGCTGGCGTCCCAAAATAGTCCCAAGATTTTTTTTACCGTACTATCGCTTTCGAAATCATTAGATAATTCAATGTCTTCCTCGGGTACTATTGATTTAATCAAACTAATATCGTTTGATGACCACTTTCGTAACTTCATACCGGCAGTATTTAATAGTGTAGTAAGTTGTACTAAAAGTTCGGCGGTCTTCTCATTAGTTTCCGCACCTCCTAAGAAGTCATCCATATAGAAGTCACGCACGATAGCTTCCGCCCCCTCACGATGTTGTTCTTGGTGCGTTTCGGCCAAATGTTTGAAGCATGCGGTAGCCAGATACGAAGCTGGTACCGTACCGTATGTGACCGTCTTTAATCGATAAGTCCGTATAGGTGCATCTGGACTTGTTCGCCACAATATGCGCTGCATATTGCGGTGCGGCTCTGATACCCAAATCTGCCGATACATTTTTTCTACATCGGCTGATAAGACGTACTTGTGTGTTCGGAACCGCGCTAATATAAATATGATGTCATCCTGAATGACAGGTCCTTTTAATAGTGTATCGTTTAGACTTACACCTGACTGTGTCTTGCACGATGCGTCGAATACAACGCGTAGTTTTGTCGACGTGCTGCATTCTTTCCTCACTGCATGATGTGGCAGATAGCACGTTTCACCTTCAATTTCGTCTTCTCCGTCTTTTACTAGTTCCATATGGCCTAATTCTTCGTATTCCTTCATAAAACGGTGATATTCTATCTTCAATTCACTGTTGTTTTCGAATTTTCTCTCCATGGCTAATAACCGTCGTTTTGCAATTTCATATGATTTTCCCAATCGTTTTGCGTTCTCGCGGAAAGGTAGTTGAACTATGAAACGTCCGTCAAATTTACATCGCGTAACCGTATTATTAAAATGGTCTACGCATGCTCGTTCCTCTTGCGTGTGTGTGACGTTATTTCCTGGTTCTTCGATGATCCAAAATTTTTGTAACAGATTTTCTAACGTTGGCCCGCTTTCAGTTGTGTAAAATGTTGTACTCGTGATCATTGCATTTTCACGTTGATTTATTGTGACTGGTCCGGAAGCTACCCAACCAAACGTTGTTTTTTGATATAACGGGCCGTTAGGATTTGGACGTATTTTTCCTTCACATAGAATATCAAAAAAGTGTTCGGCACCTATTAAGATGTCAATTTTTTGTGGTGAATAGAATAACGGATCTGCTAATTTTATACCGTCGGGAATATTATATTTCGCGTTCACCTTCTTATTTGGTAGATGTCCAGTGATTTTGGGTACTACCACCATTCGTAAATTCAATGTATAATTATTCATACGTGATTTAATTGCTCCCCAAACCGCGGAGGTCACGCGTTGTGACGTTTCGCCGATACCGTTAATTAAATGTTCAATTTTAATTTTTTTTAATTTTAACGTTTGCGCTAATTCTTCAGTTATAAAATTCGTTTGGGAACCGGAATCCAATAGTACTCGACATGGTATCATACTTCCTTTTATATTCACCGCTGATACCAATGCTGTAGATAATAAAACATGTTCCGTTGTTGTTGATACGTGTGCGTTAACTGAAGTAGTCACCGGTGACGATACCTGCACTTCAGTGGCAACTTTATTCTTTTCACTAACAGGTGCAGAAGCTTTCTGATACTCCGTAACTATGTGTAACAACGTGTTATGTGGTTTTCCACACTTAAAGCAGTGTCGCGCAAGACATTTCTTCTTCTCATGCCGACGTAGACATATTTTACAAAGTCCAAGTTCGGTTGTTTTTTTAATGCGATCGCCGATCGCCAATGCTATGAACGCAGGACATTTATATATTGTGTGTGATGAGTTGCACACATAACACTGTACCTCCGAAGTTGCCGCGAATGATACACTATTTTTGTCGAATTTGTTTTTTCGATTAGTATTTTTATTATCGTTTACGATATTTGATGCTTTGTTCATATGTTTAGCCGATTCAACTGCTTCTAAAATATGGAAACGCGAATCCAAAAAATCGAGCAATTCGATAACTTTAGGTAGTTCGTCCCGAGGGGTTTTTATTTCCCAATCGCTAATTGTATCCGTATCCATCTTTGTATTAATGATATGTAGCAATAACGGACCCCAATCATCAGGTCGTTGACCTAGTGCTTTCAATGCCGATAAATGACTATGTAACGCGTCAGAAAATTGCCGTAAACTCGCTGAAGATTTATTTTTAATAGCAGGTAAATCACATATAGCCTTGACGTGAGTCTGCACCAACAGTTTTTTATTATTGTAACGCGTAATTAAATTATTCCACGCACTTTGATAATTGTTTGACGTAGTTTCAATATTTTTTATACAATCGGCAGCACCTTCCGCTAATGACGATCGCAGGTAGAAAAATTTTTGTATTGTGGATAGGTTGTCGTTGTTATGTATTAACGATGTATATATGTCGTAAAATGATGCCCACTCAGTATATGAACCCGTAAACGTAGGGACATTTAAAGCGGCTAATTTTATAATCGGAGTGGCTCTGCAACATTCCTTATTACTGTTTTCTTCTTTCAGATTATCTTCCCGTTGAAGAGTCGTACTGCTACTCGTATTTTGTTCTCGTTGAATCTTTTTATTGGCTGTAGCGATCGCTTTAAAATATGATTCTTCGAACTCAATTCTATAATTACACAGATCCTCGCTGTCATTTTGCTCATCCAATTCTAATTCAGATTGAACCTGATTAAATTCTTGCCAGATCTCTTCAATTTTTTCTTTTCTAACAAGAATTTGCTCGATGTCGCTATCTTCAGCGGAAACGTAGCTCCCGAACCGTGTTAATACGCCTTTGAGCTGTCCGCGTCTTGCTATTAATTTGGCAGTCATATTTTATTCAATCTACAAAAAAAATTCTAAACGGATCCCGTGATGTAGTGTTACAAAATAACACTATTACGATGTAGCTAAATACCGCGCACTTGTTTTTTATTTTCTCTTTGAAAATGTCAACAACTTTATTATCACGGTATTATCGTCGGCTACGATAATAATATATAATACATATATATTCTATAATGGTTGATAGGGCCGGGGTATATCGCATATATTATCGTGTACGCGCTGACAATGTTATCTCTCTCGCATTGCCGATCACCCGTACGACAATTCTACTCCCCCCCTAACTACGACGCTTACTCTCATGCCCTACTCAGGGAATATAATTTAGGATATTATATTAAAAAAAATAATATGACATGTGGAGACTCTCTTACCTGGTCGCCTCGCTGGTCGCTTGTCTCTCGATACTGTGATGACTGATCCAATATGTCGCTGAAGACTGCTGTCTTAAACACCACACATATCACGATTAAATTTATAATATCCCGAAACGATTTCACGTGATTTTATAAAATACACTACGCGACCGATTTTGTTAGCAAGCCTTAACGCACAGGGCTGCTATTATTTCGGATTAAGTATTGCGGGCGAACTCTATGGCACATTTAATAACGCAGCGTGTATCGAAAAAACACGCACGAAAAAAACGACAATATAATATATACTCGCGTATAATATATATTATATATATTGTTAACTTATTACGCGAAATTTAAAAAAAAAAAAAAAAATAACGTGATGGTCATTTAATATGCATCGACTGCGATGTGGTATTAAAATCGAACTCTCTGTACGATCGGACCTACTCTAGGTCCGTTTACGCCTACACACACGCACTTCTAAGCAAAAACGTCGAAAATGACCACGCGGTTTAATAGCTTATAATCATTGGATTTCGCACTTTATCGCTAAATCATACGGATCGAATGGACCAAATGTTGGGTTGCTAAAAAACTATATAATAAAATAAATATTTTTCGTCGTGGACTGTATTACGTTTACGTATATTACAATTTTTTAACGGATCATATTATAATTATTAATATCATATAAAATAATAACGAGCGACGGGACGACATAATTGTCACGACGCATCATAGACGACTGTAGACTGTATAATATTATTAAAATATATAAAAAACAAGAATATAAAATTATAACAAGCTTATCTGACCAACTTGGTCTATATAGATATACAATATATATTATCGATAATGATCGACGCGACAGTGCGGCGGTGCGGGTCCCTTCTCATCATAGCTAGCACAGACGCGCGTCTATCGTTATCGATCGCTAAAAAAAATCAAGTAAAATAAAACTTAAATAATACTAAACAACATATGATATAGGTAACCTGGCAGTTCATAGTTAAGTATAATATTATAATAATATTTTTTATAATGGGAGGGGGTTAAGATTTACAAAAATATTCGCACCCCCTGAATATAAATGCTGGTTCGACCTATGTTTTCAATTATTGCCCTAAGCCACATATTCTGTCAACGATACCTACCATATTTTTAAACGACAATAATTTAACAACAAAAATTTTAAATATGAACATAAAATATGTGACGTAACATTAATTTAAGAACTAATTGTTTAATTTGATTTTTATATTAAATTTTATTTATATTTCAAATCTTAGAAATATCTCAGAATAATTTTTTCAAGCGTCTTATCAATAGAATAAAATTTTAAAATATTAAAAGTAATAGGTATTGTAGGAACGATGTCTGCAATTTATTATCACCAATAAATATTATAGGATATGATATTCTGTGATTTTTTCCTGTCTTATTTATGCTACAATTCTCAAAACCACATTCAACAACTCATAGTTATTTTTATTATATTCACTTTTAATGCATCATTTATGTACATTTTTATAATATTCTAAAAATCTGATGAAACAAGTGAAAATTTCATGATTTTATACTTTTATTGTGTATTAAAAAGAGACACGGAATTTAATTTTTATTTTTGGACATCTTAAAAAATTGCAAATTGCAATGTTATTTCGCTCAAAATATTATTGAGTGATTAATTATGTTTAATAAGTATCTACACACATTTTTGCGAATGCAAACATAAATTATATAATCAATTTAAAATTTAATATTATAATTATCTGAAAATTATCAAAACGTAGAGATAATTTTATCGAAACAAAAATCCATCTATTGTTCAATATTCAGGGTGTTAACGAACAACGAAATTTTTAACGATTAACATGTTATTTAACGTGACATTAATACTCTTGTATAGCAATCTTTGTAAAAACATAGACATACCCAGACATGCTTATAATATAATATATATTTAGTAAAATGGAATATTAAAATAAAACGCCAAAAAAATAATTGCGTAATTTAAAATTTTCAGAATGCAATTTTATTCTAGAAAAATTCACGGAAATGAGATAAAAGTAATCTTATAATAATTAACGATTTATTAGGAATATTATAATATAAAACTATGTTATTTCAAAGAAAAAAAATATAATTTAAACACAAATTATGTTAAATTTAGTTGTACTTCTGTCCCCTTTTACAAGATTGTGTTATAATTTATAAATCGCGTTCATAATTCTTATATGGTTTGTAGGTATATAATATAATTATCTGGAACACAACATCAACAACAACAACAACAACTGTTAACAGGAAAATTTGTTGAATTTATAGTTTCACGATTACATGTACGTTTTTTTTTTTTTTTGTAAAAATACCTAAACGTAGGTCATCAAAATATTGTATTTTCATGTTTTATATTGAAGTATATTAATTAATAAAGATATAGTATAATGTGCTACAACAGTATTGTTTTGTCGTAAAATGAAATCTATGAAATTGAATCAATAAAAGTAGAAAAAAAAGGTAGGTATTGCAGATAGTATATAAGCTATATAAATCAGTGACATCACATTATTTGTCTAAAAAATAGTTGAACCTTTATTCGAACAGGATAAAAATATAACATAAAATATTTGATTGGAATTCAACTGTTGTGATTGATTATGTGCAAGGACCAAGGGCAAGTATAATAATGGTGGTCAACTCATGGGTCGAAAAATCAGAAAAAAACAAAATTGTTCACGCTTATAATCATAGCTTAAATATACATAAAAATATATTCATTAAATATATTATTTTAATCAATTGTATTATATTTGGAATAATTAATTTTGCAGTTCGTCACTTCAGTTTTTCTTGCAATAATATTGTTTATGCCAATTTATTCATTGTACAGTAGAGTAAATTACTAATACATATTTCGCACTACAAAATGTAAATAAATATTCTATAGTGTATTGAGTGTAGTGAACCACAAATAAATGTTAAAGTCTACATCGCAGTATCTATATAATACTATAATACTTATTTTAGGAAGCAGTAGCGTTTACCATTTGCGGGACCCAACATGTAACAAACGCGACACACAGCAAAAACATGAGCCATCCGAACGATCTTTCTTCTTTGGTAGTCGTGTTGCAAGTCAATGACGATCCTCGACTGATACGTCTCATTAACACGTTGTGCTTGTTGTGAGGGCTGTCCTTCATGCATAGAGCTTTCATAACGGCTAAGTTTGTGTAGACTATTGCAAAGCATAAAAATACACCTATAGTAAAAATAAAAACAAACATTTTTATTTTTATATGAATTGAAAAAATTATACCTATATAAGGAATTTCGTATTATGTTTTGAAATCTTAGATTTAAAAAGAACATTTTTATCAATTTGAAATTACAATTTTATTGTAAATGCTCATATTTTTGTTAAAATTCCTCAAAACTATAAGATTTACCACTTATAAAGAAATATTACGACTTTGTATTTTTAAAATGTATGATGAACCTTGTACTTATGAAGTTTTTAAGATTTTGAACCCAGCAAAAATATTTTTATAGACAGTTATTTAAAAATGTATAAAAATCAAATATTCTCAAGACTATAAATAGTTCAAAAATTAAAATATTTTGAATATTTTATTAAGTATATAAAATGTTGTTATAAACATTTGATTCGATGTTTCTTGTTTCTAAAATTATAATAATATGAATTATAATTCGTTTTTAAGTTAAACTAAAAAAACAAAATCAATTTTTTTAAACCGGTTTTGCGTAAAAATTCTTGTTTTCTCGAAAAAAAAAATTTTATTTACGATGGACATTTTTGTTTGTAAATAGTTGCTATTGGCTTTAATTTTGTTATTATTAAAACAATAATAATAATAATTATAATAATGCAATTCAAAAAATAGCATTCTATCGAAAACTTATTATTATAGAGATGACATTTTTAATAAGCAACAAAGTGCACGAGGTCAGCTAGTTTTAAATGAAACTCACGATTCAAATAAAATATTAAATAAACGTTTTATGTTACTTTTGGTAAGGCATTAAATTAGAATACATAATAAACTAATAAACAGTAGTTTATTATTTTTAGTTTAATAAATTATAAATTATTATTTCTGGTAGGTTACCATTGGCGTAGCTAGGATTTAAATCAGGGGGGGCAAATTAAAACAAGATTATAAAAATGCCAATAATAAATAATAATTATATAAAAAAAATTGTTTTAATTCAATTTGAGGCGCAAATTGAATACTGCAGGGGTGGGCAAGTGCCAACCCCTGCCCCACCCTTGCTACGACCATGTAGGTTGCTATACTATTTTATAGAAATAAGGGAGTAAATTAATTTAATTTTCAATAATAATAAGACCATTTTTAAAGGTTACCTACTTACCATGACCGAAATATAAGTAAGCGTATAGCACGTCCAAAGGCTTTTTGGCTGTCCGGTAACGCACACACGTCGACGTTTTTTCATCCCAATAGAGACCAAATCCGAAGTATGGTGCGCACACTAAACACAGTACTCCTAACCAAAGTATGACCATCATTCGTTTGAGTAGACGAAGGCTAATATGCTGGAATCACATGAATTCTATAATTAGTACATTATATTTATATGAATATATATATATATAAATCTGTGGTTTTATATCAAGTAATAAAAATTATTTGGTGTTTTCATGAATTATCCATTTAATTATTATAGTTTTTTAAGAAGCCTTTTTTGTATTTGTATGTACTCTAACTATTTATTCAACCCGATTAAATATATATAACCTACGACTTAGGATTATAATAGATCGATATTATTTATATGATTAAAGGTATATAGATTTAATTATTATTTATAATCTTGTATAACATCAATAACAAAGAGCCATTAGGAAAGTTATATGTACATTAAAAAAAAAATCTAGTTAGGCTTGACTAATTTTAGTTTCAATTTTTATACAAATTTGCTTTTCTGAAAAACAAAAAAAATTATCATATAATTGTCGATGTTTAGTTCTCGTCCTAATTCTATTATTTCAAAGTTGTTCAATATATTGAGGCTAGTGAAGTCTTCGGTGATTAACAGCATTATTATATTATGTCATTATATGTTTGACTATACTTAATATAATTTCACAAATTATACACGTTTACTGATAATTTTTTCCCATTAGCAATTAACAAGTTAATCTTCTATAACCAATATACGAATCCTACAACTTATGAGCATATGGATTTTAATTTATTAATTGTATAGTGTATGCACTTAAACCTATATACTTTTATACTTAAATATTATAAAGTTAACTATAATTATAAATTATGTTGACCTAAGCTCACAAGTATAATATATGCACAGGTATAATTATCCTCAAAAATATTCATAATATAAGTGAGTACACAATATATAATATGCAGTAAATACATCAAACTCGTCCAATACAGTCTGTGTTTGATGGATATACGAGCATACTATTATAAACTTCTTATTATAGCACAGCAAACGTATTTAATAAGCAAAACAAACATTTGCAAAAATATAATACATCATGCCGCTGGTCCCGCTTGAAAATCAAAAGTAATATGTACAGTAATATGCGTCCTTTATAATTTCTTGCTCAGTATATATGTATAGGTAATAGCTAGTACACAGTACACATAGAAGTAATAAGGTAGCAACGTCCTGTACAATATGCGCCTTCGCAAACAATAATATATTAAAGCACACGGCCGATAAATCGATCTGACTTGTGTACAGCAATTCGCATAATACATATTACTTTAAGTATGATAATACGTTATACTCGTATTTCTGTCGGAACGGAAACAGATTTTGACTCATCAACTCGTATGTATATTATATATTTATAAATGGGTCACTGGTGCATTATACACAAAGTATGATGATATCAAATACGTACGAACTATAATAATAAAAATATATCGCTGAATTCGTCGTTACTTTTAAGCCAAATATAAGACATATACTTCACCCATATTTTATATTAATTAGAAGAATAATAGTGACGCATTACTTCCAACCACAGTGTATATACACTCTACTCTCATCTGCTAGTGACTCAATGGCCATCATTTCGACCCGATGACTTCGATAACTACTGTTGGTGATGCAATATCGTCTCGCCATGTAACTAAATTATACCAAGGTAAATATACTATGCATATCTTTTTTTATATTATACGGTTAATAATACTCATCATAGCTCATCGAGTCTACGTGATCGATACCACATAAAACAGATTAAAGCCACTGTTTGTTGTGAACTTAACTATATCCCAGAATAGCATTTTCGTCTCGCGTTAAAATATCAATACGAGTTTAATATTGTCATCGCACTATAATACTATCATTATTATTACCTACTACAAGAGTAAACAGTATTTTGATTTTTTTTTTATGCTAGGAGAGATATAGCTAGATGCCTAGGTACTATTTATCACAACGATTATGGTTAGTTTAGGACGTTGCGTGTGTGTTGCTAAAATTCCAAGGTGGTAACCCATCCGGGGACTAGCAATGGAACGGCAAACAATATTATAATCGTTAACCGTTTGCTTGCGCGTGAGCAATTAAAACGTTTCATAGATACACACAACGTAAAACACGTGTCATTTTCCTTTATCGGATACGTAACGCAACACAATATTCATAAGTAAAGGTAGTACAATATATTATGTTAACCTAACCTCGTACAATAATAATAATATTATATTATGTTATATACAAGCGACTATATCATATATATACAGTTAAACCTACAATCTTATATATTTATATACATTCATACATAACTCGACAGTATTACTATGACGATTGAGTCGCCGTTGCAACGCCAATACTAACGAGACTAAGCAGTAAGCATATTCGCACTATGAATATCAAACACGAAAAGTCCCTCACATTTTTTTTATCGTCGTATTATTTATATGATTTAAAAGAAATTTTGGCGTAAAATGCTAACTTTCATAGAGAGTAAGCTCATTTATTAAAACTTTCAACAATTCTCCAGTCAACTAAAAATGGTAATATTATACAGCCAACAATAAGTCTAGCCTAACCTACTTCAGCTATAGAACATGATAAGTCTAGGGTGGAAAGAAACAATTTTTTTAAAATAGGTAATATAAAAAAAACTATTTATTCGTTTAAATCGTTTTTTTTTTTATTTGTAATATTTTAAAACTATAACAATTGTGTAATTCAATTGTAATATAAAGATTAAAGGCATACTAAAAAGTAATATTATTCTTAAGTTATATAAACCCTGGTTGTATAATATACTGTGATCTACAAATAAAATATACGTTTCATGGAAAAAATTACGATACAATTTATGTTTTTTTTTTTAAATGTTTAACACTATTCTAACCCTCATTGGATAACTATAATTTATTAAACACAATATTATGTAGTAACTAGTATATGAATATAGCGAATAAACATACTAAGGTTTAAAAATAAAACGTTATTCAGTAAAAATTAAACCCATAGTGTGGATTTGGACAATATTATATTATTATAAAAAAGTTTTTAGTTATTACAATAGTCAGTGTCAAAATGAAATTCTTCTATTCAAACTGATTTAATTATTAAAAATCAAACGCCACAAAATAAACAAAATTTAATTATATTTTAAATAATATGTGCTATGACTGTAATGAGTTAATTTGTCGAATTCTATTACTAAAATACACGCATAGTATAATATATAATATAATATAAGTGTCGTGACGAATTTATTATATATAGTTCCTCCTTCCTGTCACGGTACGTAATCGGAAAAGAAAAGATTTCTGCGCCTGTGTATACACCTTATACAAAAACATATGTAGGTATATACAATATTTTGTTTTTACTAACGACCTTCAATATCATTAATCCAAGACTTTGCAGCTTGCTTGTATATTTTATAGTGTCACAAACAGAATAATAATTTTTAATCGGCAAAAATAGAATATAATAATTGCGTTGTTTGTTTTCATCGCCTAATGTATCAATATAAATTATATATAATGCATGTCGTGTTTTCATCAACAGACATACATTTTCTCAAAAAAAAAAAAAAAACTTACACGCCGTCCAACCGTACACTATTTATCTGTTTTTCCACACTGGTGGTCTGTGTATTATATACATTGATCAAAGGTCGTATATAGACTCAAATGCATCAAATGTCTTATCAAGACATTTGAGATATTTTTTTGCAGTTATACCGTCCATTGCTTTTTCAATTAATCCCCCGCGGGTTACATTTACCAATTTCAAAAAAAAATAAATAAAATAAGCCAATTGATTCGATAATAAGGTCAAATGAAACTAAACCCAGTTCAATATAATAATAATTATTATATGTACTTGTATATATATGTATAAAATAGTATCGTATTAATAACTGATAAAATATTGCAAAATGTAAACAAAATATCAAATAATATTGATCCCATCGTGGTTTATTACGAATGATAAATATATATTTATTGTATTATGTCACAATGCTTCTATTATTTGTGCATATATTATGTAAATATATAATAAAATACAATTTAAATTAATTAAAATAATAAATTATTATATTATTTTAATATTACGCAATAAACTGTAAGTACCTATAATATCTATAGATTAAACGTATTATACATCTTTATGTTTATATTAGTAAATAGGTAAGATAAAATATTGTGTATATTTCCCTACTTGTGGTTTGTGATTTTATTTTTTATGTTATCTATTGAAATTTGCAGTATTGCGTAGTAAAATTTAAAAATTAAAAATTATAAAAACCACAACTTTTTTAGATGTAATATATAACCATTAAAAACCCAACACCCTTAATAATATAATTTATCATATCAGTTTTCATATCTGAATTTCCTCGAGAAGAAAAATTGGCATCTACAAAATATTAAACGGTGAATTATTGATAAAAATAATAATTGACGTTTAAAAAATATATTCTAATCTATTGAAGTCTATTTAACATAACATTTCTAATAATTTTTCAATGTCCAATTTTTTTACATAAGTGATCCTAAAAAAACATTTTATTATATTAAATATATACTATAACGATAGTTACGTATAATGCCTAGGCTACATAAGACGTAATTTATAAAATATTGTTTATTAGCTGTATAATACTATAAGTAGTAATAATCATTCAAATATATTCTGATATTAATAAAAGCTTATCATATAAAAATAAATAAATTTGAATGTCCTTAATTCTTTCCAAAATTTTACAAGATATTGGTTAAGTGAGATCATTAAAATCTAATTACAATTACAACAGAATACGTTTTTTTTTTTAATTTTAATTTTTTATTCAAGACAATAAATGAAGTGAAAAAAGAATTGATTTTTTGTACCAGTTTGTAATATTATATTTTTTTGTGGATTATTTTTTCACTGGTGGAAGCAAGAGTGTTCTACATATTGCAAGTAGTCCTATTGATTGTAAATCGAAACTAGTTGGTCATTTTTCATTTTTTTCAACAATTCTCTAATAAGTTCAAGAAGAAACTACAAATAAGTTATATTGAATTTAAATAGACTTAGCCTTAACCAAGCTTTACGTGATCAATATAATTTTTTCAACATCAATTTTAAATTTAATAAAACAAAATATTAATATGTTACACATTCACCGCCAATAGTATGTAATGTATTCTAGCTATACTAACTATCAGAACTTATTTTTTTTATTTTATTTTAATAAGTTTTATTGTTCTTGTGATTCAGACAATATCTAAAAAAAAAAAGAATAATCTATAATATTAAATTTTTAAAATAATAATCGTAGATACATTCATAACAATTTGTCGTTTAATAGCCAATACATAATTTATTATTCTATTTTATAGACACACAACTTAAAATTTGAATTATAAAAGATCACTGTAAGTTTGAAATACTTTTCAAATCTTAAATTCGTTTTGAAGTTAAGAATGATTAATAAATATAACTTTACGCAATCATAATGACCCACGAATTAAAATGGATTTAATCGTATAAATGTACACTAAACAATTATATGATTAATAAAAAATTAATCGGTTTACCAATAACCGAGTAAAAAAGTTTGAATGCAAACATCTAAAGTCTGTAGATAAAAGTGTTTTATAATTTAAAAATATAAAAATAATTTTATAGTACACACGAACATCTGAAGACCTTTATAATCGATAAAAAAAAAACAGTGACTAATATGCTTTTCTTCGTAATTCGTGAATATTATAACATTTTATCTCTAATATAATAATCTATAATCTATATGATAAAAACTTATATGAAAAAATTATGAATAAATTTCTTTTTCAATCGAAAATTGCGAAATTCAATTACTTTTAACATTTTATGTTTATTTTTTTTTACTTAGCAAAACAAAATATGGCAGAATATACGTTCTCTCAAGGTCTTTTAGTATATACGTCTCATAATTAGAGTAACTGAATGGCCGAACGGAGGTGCCTCCTGTATACTATTCAGACTTTGAAGTCCCCTTTTTAATCACCATTATTCAATTTTCTAGATAGTATGATAATAATATATTTTACATACAGGATACCAATGTAATATAATATTACTAGCTAAATAATTCCACATCGTCCGGAAAAAATGAACAAATATAAAATATGGCGTTATATAGGTATAAAATCTTGATTTTAGTGTACCCCGGGCAACGCACAAATCGGTGTCGGTGTTTCTCGCTCTGTGAACTAATTCGACCGATATGGAAAATCCATCTAGATGTGGCGAATTGAATATATAGAGTACTTAGTATATTTTCAAACGTTGTTCAAACTAATTTTTCTTTACTTTCTTGATATCTCAAAGAAAAATCTCTACAGCTTTCGAAAAAAACAGTCGAGTACCGAGTATTGAATACCGAGTACCTATAATATAAACATTATACAAGTTTCTTCTATTCCTGTAAGCTATTACATAAGCATTAAATATTTAAATGAACAAAAAATATTCAATTTTTGTGAGCCAAAAAAGAAATTCCTACGTGAGCCAAGATTTATACAGGGACCTATATAAGGGGTTGAAAAACGAAGCTATAAATACTCGTCTAAGTATCAAGGAATATGTGTTAAAAAATTTGGTGCCAATCGGTTCAGCAGTTTTCAAGATAACCTGATACTAATTACTGACAAACGCACAACCATCTTTATGTAGGTAAAAAGGAAAAAAATATATAGCTGTTTGCGTTTCGGTGTGTGTAGGCACTGTCGAAAAAATATCTCTTGTCACCCCGAATACGTGTTGATCGCGCAATGCCGCAATTATTATATACTGAACACGGACACTGGACGACGTACGTTTATAAATTATAATATAATATAATACATTATAAGTCGTATTCAATAATATAATGCTGTGCCGTGTCGGTTGTTAGTCGAGGAAACGACGACGCGTTTGTGTTCGTTCGGCGTTAATATTCCGACAGGCACGCGGTGGCCAGTTGCAAATTCTTCGCTATTACATTCCGCGGGCGACAACAATAATATTATATTAATGAAAATAAAAAATATCGACGACGTGAGACCGGTGATTGTGCGCAGATTTAGAAAATAATATGCTTGGCGAATATTATAGGTATATCGTATAATATATCGATACGTACAGGCCATTGCAGCGTGTTATTGTATTATTATCATTGTTGTACATGGTATCGATGAGCATTGTGTCAAACATATTATACACTCCTTAGCTGTCCACACATAATGTGAACGGGATCCGTGTCAGCACACGCTCGTTTACCCGGAAACGGGACAAAGTAACTGCGTATTCGTTTCAGAAGGGCTGGTGCAAATATTTGTTCGTTTACCTGTATGCAATTTTATAAATACGATATTTTTTAATTTTTTTTTTTTTATAACTTATAATTCGCCCAACCTTGAAAACTGATACGTGAAATTGACTTGCATTTATTTTTCGCTACAGTGCGATAACAATCGTCAATGTCAACGGCGATAAGAACACTGTCGTTCGGAACAAAAAAAAAATATTATTCTAATGCACCGACTATTTCATTTGAATTCAAACGACGAACGAAGTAATGACTAATGAGTATATTATAATAGTATATATTATATTGCGTATATATCTTTTTATTTGTATTCCAGATCCCAAGATTATATATTTGTTAAGTTTGGTATATTCTGCTGTACTACCGAGATCAATCGTTCAATATATATACGTACAGTTTTTATTCCTCGAATAAAAAGTTAAATGTTCTATATATTTTTATGAGTAATATAAATATATGAATTTGACATCTCTAAAAAAAATACTTCGACGTAAAATTGTATTGATATCAATAATTATAAAATTATGAAAAGTGGTCATACTTGATCTTCGTCAATTTACAACCAATTTAAGTCCTAAGTACCTACTGTTAATGAAATAAAATAATTACATTAACAAATTTAAATCAATACACTCGTACTATGTACAGAGCGATTCACCAAGCAAGCTAAACCTATTATTACTTTAATAATAAATGTGTTCGAATTCTGATTTTGAAGTATATTTAATAAGGACCACATATATTATTATTTTCGAAATCTCTGGTATTTTATATCACTTAAGGACACTATTGTGATTATTTAAACTGTTTTTTTTTCAATCAAGAACAGATATTTCAGTAAATTCTTAGGCAAATATTTTTTTTAAATATTTAATGTAGAGCTTATTATACTCAGAAATTGTTTACAAAAAATTATAAAATATTAATGGATAATGAAAAAATTATTAGTTATAATAAATTACAATGATATTAAAATTATCAAAGCATCCATATCTTCCTGATCTATAATCAAAAACGTATTGTTTATTATTCTTAGTACACCATGTTAAATAACTCAACAAATATTGTGTTGAATTTAAATTTATATACATTCAATTTTTTTAAAGTTATTTGATTGACAATTAAAAAAAAAAGTTGATTCTCCTTTGAAAAAAGTAAGAACTTCCTTAAATGGTATAAAAATCGAAATATTTGAAAATATAATATATTAAAATACTTACATAAATAAATTTGTTATAAAAGGAAAAAATGTGCGTGAGTATGCTTGATGAATCACGCCTTATACGTTAAAATACAAAAATCATTATTAGATAATATAATTTAATTAATTAAATCAGTTTGAATAATAATTATTATTATCAACAAACCAACCCATTAGTTAAGTTAATAAATTCGATTTAATTAATAATTAATTAGTTTTATGAAAACATTTTTACACTAATCCTTGTATATACAAGAAGTTTATAATAAATACATATATATGTGTGTGTGTGTTCTCGGGAATGCACTTAAAATATAGGAGATAAGTGACTAAGTTTAATAATTAATACTAAATTAGTAGGTAGCTAAAACAAAATAATTCAAAATTCACACAAAAGTAAACATAATATAGATCATGTTAATGAATAAAATTTCTTAAATTGTCTTTATTTTAAGCTTTAATTTATTATATAGTTAGTATATACATTTTCTATGTTTTTTTTTCAATTGTTACAAATTTTAAAAACATTTATTAGGTATGATATTTATGATTCTTATCAATTTATTGTAAATTAAAAATTATTACAGAAAGTTATTGAATTTATAAAACATTAAATGAATCATGTTTTTAATATGTTAAACATTTTAATGTTATAATGTTGCAATATTATTTGTTTATGATCTTAAATTAAAAAAAAAAAAAGACATGTTCTATATAATTGATTAGGTACTTATTTTATCAATATATATAATATTCTTGTTTATATTTGGCTATGGGCCAATCAATAATATTACAATATGTTTTTTTTCATTTGATAAAAATTCATATCACAAAACGAAAAATAAATAAAAAAAAAACAATGAATATCTAAAACCTAATTAGTATCTGACCTTATAAATTTAGGCCATAGTTTACGACTTATCGAATCGCAATAGAAAATTTTACAAAATAATATATTGTACATATAACATCATTGTTTATATAAAAAATAATGTAAATATATTATAAACATCACAAATGACAGGTTTACGACTTTGGATGTTCATTTATTTTTTTTAGATATTTAAAACAGCTACATTATAAAGTTCAATAAGACAGTGTATTATAAATTATATTAAATTTATTAAACGTTTGGATGAATTATTAGGTAATTAATCAATGACTTAGTTAAATCTATTACTTGACCCTTTGATAGACAACTAATGTGTATAAAAAAATTTAGCATTTTCTATTTATACTTTTAGTATAATATACATTTTTCATATTTAAAATTATATCAATGATTTAACTAAAAGTTGGTTAAAAATAATGGGAAATAGACACCAAATATTTATAACATAACAATGTCTTTTCAAATAGACAAAATTAATAAACATGTGATATTCTATCGCTATACAAAAGAAAGTATACTAATAAGTAATAATAATAGTATTATACATTAATAATAATTAAAAAAAAAAAACGAAATAAGCAGGCAAGGCGCAATCACTGATATGAATGGGTAGAAAGGGTACGGTGTTATAATAAAATTTATGCAACTGATAAAACTATTTTATGTGAAAAAAAACTTAAATGATTCTCAGTGAATATTTTACATCACATTTAACAAAAATTACGTACATTAGAATTAAAAATCAGAGATAATACTTATTTATTATTAATCTTTTCAAGATTTGTTGTAATAATTTACAATCAAAACATTTTTAAGTACATTTTAAATTTGTAATAAATATTTATACATTTATTGTATGTACAATAAAAATAATCGTTTTAAATCATTTTGTATTCATTTTAAGTAACTTAAAAACAAATTTAAAAGAAAGTATATATAATATATTCATTATCCGTAATATAAAATACTAAAAATTCCATACTTTTAATCATAAGTTATACCTAGTAAATAATAATTTTAATATTAATAAAACGAATTGCTTCAGACTTGTGTTACCTACAACAGTTTTATTAAGTTTTTTGGCTATATCATAAAATAGAACAAAAGAGCGAAAATAAAGATAAAGGTTGTGCATTTTATGTCATTTGTATTTCAGAAATATTACAAACCTATTCGCAGCGTTTTTCATCAAGAAAGTCATCTTATAATGTAATATCGGTATATGTATGTACGTAAACATACCTACGCGTATTTTACACGGGTGAGTGAACATTTTCTTTAAAAGCATTAATTTTAAATGGACAAATTTTAATAGAATTTCCTACAAATTTAGTTGTTTTTTTCTCAGTAAAGTGCATTTTGTACATATCATGAATTAAGAACATTTTAAATATTATTATAAGCTTTGGTTTTATACAAACAAAAATATAATTTACTATATTGTCAAATATTCTACATTATTTACAGTTTTGCCACTGAATTTTTATTTTTTGGTTTAAGGATATTTCTGTTCGTTATAATAAGAATTATAAATTACTAATCATGGAGACAGACACATAAAATCCGTTAAGATCAAAGTTGTATCATATTATTTATTATAATGTAAACTCGTGTACCTATGTATTATGTATACCATATATTATCTATATTATACTTACATATATATCATACATTTCTTCCTGTCATAGTCATGATCGGTATACATATAATTAGTTTAATATTATAATTTATTTATAAATTGAACATAATATTATTATCATTATAATATAATAATAACTATATATTACCTATATAGTTATTCACAATCAATCATACTCACAATTGCATGGTAATAAGCTGGTCAATTTATATTATATACATTATAATATGCAGTTCTGTCTCCATTAAGTTTCTTCATTCGCATAATTTAACTTAACTGTCTTTAAAAATGTTATATTCATACAATTAATCATGTACACACTCAAATAAGTTAATTCTAATCAAAATTATGTTAAATGCATACTTACATGCTTCAAATAAGAAAAATATTTTTTTTGGAAAATGATTTATTCAATTTAATTTTTTTATAAGACATTGCAAATGTATTTATTATTATTATTATTGTAAAAATTACAATTTGTTTTTTTTTAGTTTTTTTTTATTATCATTAATCAAATATAATATATTTTAATCATTATGATAATTTCTAATTAATTAAAATGTTTGTATTGAAACAAACATATTTTCTTTTGTTACTTGGAAATATTAAGTATAATTTATAGTCTTATAGTTAGTAAAAACTTTTGCCTATAGAGAATGTTGAATGTGGCTTTGCTTACATCTACCTACAACTTTCGTTTTATTTTAAACATTACCTTGAACAAAAATATTCTACTAAAATTTCAATTATGCCCCTAAATATCAATACGTAATTGATACTATAAAGCTGGTCATTGGAAAAAAATGATTATTTACAGTTTGTTTGTTTTATCCGCTTTTAAAAAGGTTTTATAAATTCCTAAAACGTTCCATCATAATTAATTGTTATTGACAACGAATTAAAAGTTTTTTGTTTTAGTTAATATAATAAATATATATTTAAACTAAAATATCATACTATTATATTATGTGGTGAATTATATCAAAAATGTCAAAAAATAAAATGTAATATAAATATACAAATAGTATAAATTATTAAAATTGTATTTACACACAGAGTCATTAGACTCACATTCATCCTATAATATTATAATTTTTTCACATAATTTAACATATTTATAATGTATTATATTTTATATTATAGTTTTGACATGTTAAAGTTTTTTTAATGTAGGTGAGAGGAGCTTCACGAATTCAATACACTTTTTAGCTCAGTGAATACATTAAAATTTATAATTATTTACAATTAAATTAATGTTTACAAACTGAATCAAAAATACAATTGTATCAGCGGTTATATGAATCAAACAAATATTAATATTCAGGTGCACGTTTTTATACGATCACTGTTGATTACTATCAATATAATATAATAACAAAAAAAGTAGATACTCAGGTATACTGTTTATTATGAGTAATGTCCCATCACTCACCAGCCCACACACCCAGCTTACAATATCATTAATAGTAAACATCATACATAAATAGAAAAACATTCATAATTCATACGTCAAAAACGGATAAATATATATGTATATTATATATTATATTTATAATAGTTATTGAATTCGACGTTTTTGATTATTAGCCTTACAATTTTAAATATAATCATAGTTGGATTATATTTTGTTTTAATCTTTATAATTTGTATACATATTGCTAACAATTTTGAATGTGACAAACTTCACTAGGATTAAAAAAAAATAATGCTAAAAGTTCAAATTGCTAGTTACAATTTACAGCGAACGCAACTATTCTATCAAAAATATTCAATGAAAAGTTAATCATATACGAATGTCTGCTATGCATGCGAAATAAATAATATTATTGGTATGTATCCAAGAGCATTGCATCAACATTTAAAAGTTTAAGACACATTGAGGTTGCCAATACGTTATTAGCGTTAATGGTATATTTCGAATAAACCATTCCCTGTAGATTAATATAATTGTACTTACATAATATTAAAAAATATAGCAAGATGATGTTTTAATAATTATTATTTTAACATCTATATAATAATTATTATCTTTCTATTATCCCGATACCTATGTATGATTTATACATGATATTTTTTTGTCATTTAATATATGTATATTGTATACTGTATATGTATCGTGTATGATAAAAAATCAATTGAATCATCGATTCCTTCATTGAACTGATTTTAATATCAATTTATCTATTCTACTGATTTTTTTAAATGAAAACGACATCATGTTATTAATAGTTTTAGATAATACCCAGTTTAGAACGTAAAGATCGAATAAGATAATAAACGAACTTAAATAATGAAAATTGCAGTTAGTGTACAGTCTCTAAACGGAATAAGAAACCTTATAATAATGATAAAGTAAAATATTTTAGTAAGTATTTAAATGTATACGATAATTATTGTGATTTATTTATATAATTGAATGTTTGAAGGACGTTATACTATGTATAATAATGCACTGGATATAATATCATATTTGATGCAATTCACTTGAAAAAATTGAGCGTCATAAGTATGTTTTTATTTTTAATTACATAGAATTTATATTTAATATAATAAGAATTACGATTAATGAGTATTACAATTATTGATAGATACAAATTCAAATTTAAATAACTCGATAATATATTGGCATACATTTGATTGATTAGATATTTGGTAAACACACTTGGAGTTTTATCAGAAATAGCATCTACAACGCACCAATACTATTGATATACCTACATGTTTAGTATGACATTATGCAGTGAAAATTATAAATATAAAACAAATCCAATTTAAAAAAAATATATGTATTATTTCAATATCATGAAAAATACCTTCATGCCCAGAGAAAACTTAAAAGTAAAATAAAGATTTTACTATAGACTACTTATGTTATACATTTCACTTTCAATACAGGGTTATTATATATTATCATTTTATTTATTAATTTTTTTTAGGTTGATCCTTATGACTGTAACAATATTATATTATTAGTCAATAATCATAACTATTATTTTTAATTATTTATATGTAATAAGAATCATAATTATTATTCATAATGTACAAAACAGATGGTCTAATCTAACAAAATTATTGAAAATTATTATTTTATTTTATCAATAATTGATTACTATTACTACTACTACTTCAAAATAAAATATGATCTAAAAGTTCAAGTTAAATATTTCAATTCTGTAAGAACAACCGAATTATTGCTATTGCGACGTAATAAAACTATACCACAAGATAATTTTTAGTTTTTACGGTAACTTATATCATGTTAACATTTGCAAATATAAAATGATAGCGATTCAAAATTACAATAAATTATTCACTATAGTTTATGTGTGTATATATTTATTCTTTTGACTCATATAGCCCGCCTTAATCCCCATCATCTGAAAAATATACTTATTGAAGGGTCCTTAATTATTTTTCAAAAGAAATAACATAAACATGCATTTTGTTTTGCTAAGAAAATATTAATAAAAAAAGCCATTATTACGTCTTATACAAGTTAGTAAATTTTGAAAGACTTACACTATTGCCTTTTACTTTTTAGCTATAACTACTAAAAATAGGAGAAATAATAATATTGATGCCTAATTATTACCTAATTATTGAATGTTATTAACCAAAATGGCTTAGAAATGACATAAAAGCATGCGATTTTTTTTTTGTCGAACCACAATAAATTACTAAAAAGGAAAATAAGATAGTCATCACATTATTATATTGAGTAATATGGCACATTTTTTTACACATACAATATTTTTGTTGTCTATTGGCACCTTCTACCTTTTCTCCATTTCAGTCATAATATTATTACGATGAATGATGACAGTATTGTGCTATTTATTGACAATTCATAAGGTACGGAAATATATTCTGAGTACAGTCGTAATATGACATATGTATTATAAAAAATCCCAAACCATAAGAAAATTGCGTAATTAAAATAATTGCCTCATATTTAGAGCTAAAAATTTTAAGAAATCCTACCAAAGTAGGTATATTATGCATGTGATTTATAATTTCTATCCGTCAATTAAACCTGCAATTTGAAATTCTATAATTTTTACAAAACTGTCGTGAAGAAAAATATAAATACATAATTGTTAACAATTTAACACCTATCTCGGCTTTACATAATTTTAACGCGCTATGTAGAATTAATAACTATAACTCATAGTTTATTGTACCTACATCGACTCTTATTCGAGTAACAAAGAGATTTAAACATAATTTATGTGTATTAGTATATTAAGTTCTTGAAATAATAAAAAAAAAAAGGTTTTTAATATTTTCATTAAATGATTATTCAAATAAAAATGTATAAATATGTATTTATATTTTATACTATTGTGCTTATTGTAAATATATTTTATACAGATTGTACAAATAAAAAAAAATAAATATGACAAAAAAATAATAAATAAAAATATTTTATTCAATACTATCATTACCAGACATAAAAATAAATACTCAGACAAATATTATTCGAAAAAATTTTAAATAATAGATTAAATTATAGTTCTTATATTAATAATATGTTATGCACTATCATGATATTATAATGATTAGTACTAACCTTTTCAAATTTGATAAATATTAAATTTTATATGTTCATTATTCATAATAATAATTATGTTATTATTAGTACAATAGAATAATACATGAAACTAAATATTTTATGCTTGTACAAATTTTGCTAGATTTTCTCTTTTTATTAAAATATCTTTTACTCGGAAAATTGTCAAAAAATATTTTTTCAAGGCATAAAATTGATCAAAAAACGAATGAAATGTATGACAAGTTCTACGGAATAAAATTCAATGACATATCGAAATACAATTACCAAATGATAAACGATTATTTCACACGAAATCCATTTTGAACTATGGTAAATATATACTTTACTTTTTCAGTTTTTTACATTTTAGAATAAATTTATTATTTGTTGATACAAACATAGCTTTCATTATTTAACCAAACAATTTCATCATTTTTTTTTTTTTTTAATATTAATAATTTTATAACTTGAGATTAAAAACACGTGTATACTAAAATCAATCGAATAGGAAAACAAAATTCGATGATGGCTTCACAATGTAACTATTTCACTATAAACAGCTTAAGTGTACACATGCTAAAGATGAGTCAATGATTTATTACGCAATTGAATAATATTTATCTAATTTAGCCCTTCAAGTTTTGAACAATGTTTTATACAATATGTATGGTGTAGTGGATTTGAATAGATCGAATTACTACTAATAATCTACAAAAGTCAAAATTTATTTAAAAACGAGATTTTCAAAGACAATACAAAATAGCCCTACGTTTCAATCCAAAACATTTGTGGGAGGCATCGACAGAGTTATTATTACTGTTTATTACGACATGAAGCTTCCAAGACTCCAAGCGATAACTGAAATTCTATTATTGAAGAACCTTACCAATTTACGTATTATGAGAAAAATTAACCAATAATACGCTGCACGTGCAATCATATAATAATGTATTTTTGATTACGGTTTTATTACATTGCTCGGTTATGACACTTTGAAATGACTTGTTTGCATCCTGATAACCAACTTGTGTAAATCTGTCTTTGTTATCACGCGTCGCGCGTCTCGAATATAATAATAAGAAAACACGATTCGTACACAGCACCGCTCATCCCATTATAATAGGTATAATAAATTTTAATAATATGTTCATGGAATTCGTACATGTAATATTAAAATTGGTCCAGATGAGATTCATTGACTTTTTTATGATATTAGATATAGTTGTCACAGATGCAGAAGTGCACATATTATTTTAATATTATTATGTACCTATTGTCCAGTATTTATTTTAGCTAGACCCGCCCCTAGTGAGTATACTATTATACGATCAAAATAATGTATGTTATAGCATTACAAATTTGTAATCACTTGTTCGTCGTACTTGACAAAATGAATCAACTAAATAAGGTTAATCATTGCCTTCAGAGTGATTTCAAATAAATAAATAAAATATAAATACATAACATAATATTATATTATGTATATTTCGTTCGTCAGATATTTGAATTTTTAAAAATCGATTTAAATAGCGATTTTGGCCCCAAGTAATGAAGACAATTGTAAATCTATGATATAGGCGTAATTTTAAAAGTAAATGGAAAGTTAAAAGCATTAAATCATTAACCTATTGATTTAGTAAGGTATATGCTGCTATATAGTAGCTATTATTTAAAACGTTAATTTTTTTTTTCTAAAATATAAAGTAGCTAACTGCTATTGAGATTCGTATTTTAATGATATTTTCAATTAGTAAATTAATATAACCATGGTTATAGAAGTTTAAGTTTTGCTAAAATCGCAATTTTTTCTTTTTCGACGATACACTTTATCACTTAAGAGGATAATGGCCATTAATCGGAATAATAAAAAAAAAATTCATTTAATTTTTTTTCTAAAACGGTATTATATAAAACACTGAGTCTTTATAAAAATTAAAATAATTGTAATCGTAGACACGTAATTTAACAAATGAGCACCGAATGAAAATATCATATTATTATTATGTGTTTGGTCGCCTGCTGCAGTTCTATCGATGTGAGCTATAAATTAGAATTCTTCGACAGTTTATTTAACTGGGCTGTTTGCCTATATCAGCGGTTCTCAAACTTTTTTTTTCGAGATGCTAAAAAAAATTCACAGAGTCCCAAAAATTTTAAATACCAATTTTACAACTCATAAAAAATTCTGGATCAAAAATTGCTAATATTCAAACTTTATACAATATAAGTGTAACTTGTAACAATTTAACGAATGTTAATATAATATTTACTTAATTCAAATGTGCCCGCGGAGCCCCTAAATTGGTTTCGGGGAGCCCTGGGACTCCGTGGAGCACAGTTTGAGAACCGCTGGTCTATATAATAATATATGTGTCGATGTAAACAAATCGATGATATTATAAATAGGACATTTTCATACAGTTTTCGGCGACCCTCGCGGACATACCGTCTGTGGGGGGATACTACTGGGTACCTACGCGTAGGTAAATGCAACCAGATGACCGACTAATACAGCGATAGGTATTTTATTATTATTATTATACGGGTACCCACCTTTTGGTAAAAAAACGGTTTGGTGAGCGCCAGCCAGCGTTCGACAGCCATCACGATGGCCACGCACCCCGAGCCCAGCCCGAAGAACCGCCACAGGACGCGGATCCGGCACGACCACACGTTGTTCCTGGTGCTCGGCCACTTAAAGCTCACGAACATCTGGATCAGCATGCCAGCGAGCGCGATGCAATCGTTGGTGGCCAAGCACCTCAACATGAAACCGTGTTTCTGGTTGCTGCTCGACCGGGTCCGGTGCAATATGAACAGCGCCAACAGGTTGCCGAATATGCCGAAAGCGTACAGCCCGGTGACTCCCATCTGCACGCCGGCGTTCGACGAACGGGAAACGGACGGCATGACCGGAAGTGCCGGCGTCGCGGGCGACGACGACGCGGTGGCGTTCGTCACGGCCAGCTCCATCGGATCGCGGTCGTGTTCTGCGCCACGGTCGCGTTCCGCGAGCGTGTCGACCGGCGCGCTATCTCCCCGCCGCCGCCCTCCCCCGATCCTATTCCCGCCTGTAAGCCCGACAAAACACGTAATAATAATAACAACAATAATAACAATGTATTTTACGACCACCTCCTCTCTGTATTGGACTTCGCTAGTATCGCGTATTGACAATTATTATCATTATCATATCATATCATATAATGCATATAAGTAATAGCACATATATATATATATATGTTATGTGTTTGTCGTTGTCGTTATCGTATCCGATATTTATATTATTAAGCTCGTGCACTCGATACAGGTGTTGCACCACCCCTACCCCTGGACGCAGATAGCTGTCACCGCTGTCTTTTTGCAGCGCGAATTATCGTTTTTTTCACGAATTTTCATTTCACGATGTATTGCGTATTACAAGTTGTCGATATTAAACGTATATATAATTAATTGTGGCGTGCCAATAAGTCGAAACGTAAAAGTCCTCACTCGATCTTCGTAGAACTCGCTAAATAATTGTGTTCGACAGTTTTCTCGCAAGACCCTAAACTTGACGAGTGTTTGTGTGACAAAGTTTTTAAACGGTCGTCGTCATCCCCGTCGGCAACAATTAACGACTGTCGTAGCACTCCAAACTCCGCCGTTTGTTTGCAATTATTACTGTTCGATATTAAAACGCAGTTCGACACGCGCTCCGTTATTGAGAGTTGTATATTTTTATGACGACGGTCGTGGTATACACTACAAGGTTTTCACTGTACTTAAAAACTTTCCAGCAGTTGACGATGATAATAATAACACAGTACAATTACTGTAATAATAATAATGATAATACTACGTTATAATGTACATAATACTCGATCGATAATATGATTATGATATAACGGCGAAATTACTGAAGTTTATGCGCACAGAACGGGTAAAAAAAAAAACAACAACAAAAAATTCAACATTATTGTCACAAAAAAATAAAACATGAAATTCGACGTACGCACAAAGTTTGCTTTTGTCGTCACATTGTCTTGGCACAACGTACTTACACCTATTTACTATGTACGCGAAACGTGAACATGGCATTACACTATTATATGTGTACGTAACGTTTACGCACGGAGTGAAGGTGTACTACAACTGTCCTGTTGTACAACTGGCATAAATGCTAACCGAATTATGACTGACCATCATCATTTTAATTATAATATATTATGCTCATCGATGTACAGCAGTATATAGTAACACATTACGTAGTTTTCGTACTGTATAATAACTGTGTTTGGATTTTTATCGTACATATTATTATATATAGTACCTATATATATGTACATTATTATAAACGCGTCTTATCTCCGATGACCGTCAAACTGCTGAACCCCGAGAATTAAGCGGTGATAAGGTACGAACTCTGCATCACGCATCGTCTATATATTTATGAGTACCTACACAATACAGTCCACGTAATTTGCAAAGCTGCCACGTCACGTTATGATATCACACCTACACTCATATGTTATACTTACACAATTGCGACGTCAAATTTTGAAAATCGGACTTTTAAACCTAACACTAGGCTTTTAGTAGAAAGTATCGGATGTAAATGCCTAAGATCAATTATAAGACTTGAAGTTTGAGCTAAAAGCCGACCATGGCTGCTGTCAAGTAATAGGTAGATACCTACTCGTAACCGGTAAAGACTCCATTTACGCGAAATCTTTTTACAATAAATTTAAAAACGCAAAGTTATTATAGATTTATCATACACATCGTGTAAACTGTACATGAGCGGAAATCGAATAGAATTAGGGGAATTAGGGGAATGACTAACAAATTAAAATGCCTAAACACGATTAAAATTAATTTTCCCACTTTACTCGAAAAACGTTATATTCTTTTTTTAAGAATATTAAAAATTATAAAAATATGCAAATTATTTTGTATAAAAAGTTCATAACATTTTCAATTCAAATACTTACATGGCCACCCAAGGTTTGAAAATTGAAAAGAAGATACAATTTATTTATTTTCATTGTTATCAAAAAATTATCAGCGTAAAGCTACTTATTAAAGTTCTTATGAGAGTTTAAAAATTTAATATTTAAACAAAAAATAACAATATATTATATGTTATATATTTATATCAAATGATTATAGGTCGTTTCATTATTAAAAATTGTAATGGTAGAGTTTTGAAACTTTCTAACAGTACTCGCTTTCCTAATTCCTACATATACACAATGTCATTTTCAAAATGTTCAACTAAATTTAAGCTACTTAAAATATTTATAATGTATTAAGCAAGTTCATACAAACTATGATTTTGTTAAGTTTTTTCCCAATATATTAATACTTGAAAGTATAAATATGTTCCTCACAAGTTTTTTTAAAACCAATGAAAAATCAAAAAATATCAAAATATATGTTTTATTTTATATAAAACATATGTACCCAAGTTCAAATTGTTAATCTCCTTCGCTCAAAATTGTTTTTACATATGTATGTAATGATTTATTAAGGAATTCAAATCTACTATGTAGCACAAATGAGCTCCCCGGTATATATGAGAAGCTATAATGTATAATAATATATTATTAAATAGTATGCGTCTATTACAAGTAGAAGCTGCAATACAGCAATACAGTAATAATGTATAGGTCACCTAACTACTAAAATAAGCCTAAACTTATTTTTATTATTATACCTAATTTTTATTATTTTATATATATATATATATATAATTATAATTTACATTTTAATAATGGTAAAGATGACATTTTTGAATGAAATATTAATAAAATATAAAAATCAACGTAGTTTACCATCTATCTCATGTTATGCTATATTGTTTAGTGTACAATGTTTTAACGTTAATTTAATAGTCAATTAAAAATTGACTGTAATTAACAAACTATTTTAACTTTTAACTGTTTTTATCGAAAAACGACGTAAGTGATCTGCTCGTATTTATTATTAAAATAAAGATGTTTTAAAATGTTTATGCCTGAATAGACAGTTATAGGATAGTAAACCACGAATCAAAATATAAATTTGATTTAGAGCTCAGAAATTAAAATAGGTTTTTTAAAAAAATTTATACAGAGATATCAAATAATTATATTTGCTAGATGAATATTTAAATTTTTAAGAAAAATAACCTATAGGTTATTCGTTATTATATATTGTTTTTACAATGTTCTTGAAAATGCGAAACTGTTTACAATATTCAGTTTAAATTTTAAACAATAATAACTTTGGTTGCCAGATGGTTTGTATCGTCATGACGTACTTTAATACTTTTAATAATGATGTACTAATTAATGGACTTTTCATATTGCAGCACCGTAGATAAATAAAGAAAGCCGATTTACTTACTAAAAATATTATGTTAAAACTTCAAGATAATCTATATAATAGCATATCACATTTTTTGTTTTAATATAATATATTAAGTCAAATATAGAATAATAAGTAATGGAATAAATTATACTGAGATTAAAGATTAAATGCTACATAACATAAAATATATTTTAAACAAACTAAATGTTATAAATATATGCATATACTTTTATCGCGAAAGACATATTTATTTGAGATTTTCTTAATATTTTCTATGAATTATATAATATTTTTTGTGAATACTTTATCAATTTTAGCAGCTTCTATAACTGATCTTTTCTCTATTTATTACTATATATGGTAAACCGGAGGTATATATTACTATATATACATATATAGTCTAAATACATAGGCCATAGGAAGTTATCTGCTATGAAATTAACCTCAAATAAATAATTCAAATTATATTGTCTATAGGAATTATCAAGGAATAAATAATAATATTACATCATGTATGGTGTACCTATGTACATTATAATACAATTAAAATTGAACCCAATTATTCAGATAATATACTTACCTATTTATATAGTTTTGTTTACTTATAAAAACCCGAAAAAACAATGATATTAGGTATTTTCCCAATCTACTGCAGCCCATCAAACATACAAACAACACAATAATACTATAAAAATGAATAATATTGAATAAGTTATGAAATAATATGACAATATCTACTTACTGTTATTTTATATTTTATAATATTAATGTGATTACATTATATGAAATCATTATTGATTTATGACAAATAATTACTTTTCACAATAGTATGATAAAAAAAAGTTTGATATACTAATTATTTTATATAGTATTAATTTAATGACCAACGATGACACTAATTTAAACTGAAGCATTAATTATAGGTAAATTCATGTCATTAGAAACCGACTATAATAAGCAACATATTGAGTTATTTTATTTTTTGTCTAAAATAATAATAATAATAATAATAGGTAACTTAATTATTCACTCTGAAATCCATTAAAAATAAAATTATTTATTAACTCATACCGTGTTCATAAAAATATTTACGTGGACCGGTTTTCTAGGACTTACACAAATAAGAACATAACATTATAAATACGTACATATTAGTACCTGTCTATAGTATAAAATATGGAAATTTAAATATGTATAAAACTGTATAAATAAAAATTCAAGATTTAACTATTATAATCCTATAATCGTCAAAAAAACCTATATCCTAATTGAATAAAAAATAATCATATTTTCGAAGTACCAAAATAAATATGTATACAATGACACTATCACAGTGTCTGGTCATATTACTTAATTATAAGTTTCTTTTAAAATATTTTAATACTGTAAAGCACATGGTTTTAAAATAACTTTCAAATACGTATAGCAGATTAATAATAGATATAAATACCTATAGGTATCACAATATTACAATTTGCAATATCTACAATTTGCTAACATATACTTAAATCATGTTAAATTTTTTATAAGGTAATCAACTATATCCCTCCCTAAAATTGTAGATAATAGTTTTTTTTTTCTATGAATTTTAATATTGAATTGTTTAATTTATTTTGATAATGACATACAAAGTATTACAAACCCCATTACTGATTTTTTTTCTGTGTACGTGCAATCATTACTATTTATACAACTGTGAGAGCAATCGTGTTCGATTCAATACGTTTCATTGTAAGTAAAACTATTCAGTGCGATTTAATATATAATAAGGCTGCATATTTAATTATGAATAATATTCACATTTAATTTAAAATGCAATGTGCCAATGATTGCAATACTATAAACGAACTTCAGTTTATAAAATACTAAAGAAAATTGAATATACTTAATAATTATAAGTATTGTAAGTATTTATTTATTATTCCCAGTTCATAGATTAGTGTACAACTTAATTATACCTAGTGTGTGGTAGTACAAAGATAAAAATTTTTAGTACGAGTTTTAAAATGGGTTTCTAGAAAAATTAGTTTAAATATATCAAAAATTATTTATATAACTTCACTAAATCTATAAGTGAACCATAAATCTAACTAATTAACAAAAAAAATGTTAAATTTTTTTTTTTAATACTGTCTGATCTTGAGAGATTTGGGTAACTGTGATTAGTTAAATTATACGAGCTTATAGGACTTGGCGGTGGTTATCATCCCACGTTATTATAGAGTTGTCTGAACTGATAACAACAGTGCCATCTATTAACTTCGTTTAAACTATTCTATGCTCTCGACGTCTGCTGTTCTTTTTCGTCTCTACTCGTAAGCCCAGTAAATAGATTTTTTTTGTTGTCATTCGGATTTACTATATTACTAATTATTTCTTCCGTTATAAGGATTTGAGCCATTGGACGTGGTCCACTGTTTACTATGGCGATATAACGTACCTTTTTCGCGGTCACCATCGAACGCTATTCATACTGAGAGTGTTCCAAAATATCTTAAAAATAAATATTTAATTTGTTTAAATTTAGAGTATCTATAAATAAATATAGTACATAATAACTTATATGTATATATATAAGTATATTTATTATTTGGAGTATTTAATATTATATTTTATTTAAAATGTACCATTATTATAACTAAAATGAATTCCCTATTTAATATAATATACCTATAATTGCTACCTATCTTTTGTATATTTAATTAACTAGGCCCATTAGAGGGTACGTAAAGTAGTGATGAAAATAAGAGATAAAATTATGAGTACCTACTTAATAATGGATATTACTAATTTTAGATTCTGAGCACAGCAATGGATATATATTGATTTTACAATGATTTGTGTTTTGTCAGTCATTCGTCATCACTTTTAGAACAACAAATATCCTTTGATTTTCATTTACTGAATCCAGAAGACTTATGCAGATTATAATTATTACGCGTAAAAATGATTTATTTAAAAAAGATCAAAAAGCGTGCTCTACATCATAATTTACGTAAATTGTATAATAATTATAGCAATAAATTTAAAACAGTTATAATAAATGCTAAAATAAATTTTTATAAAAAATGGTCGGTTATGTATGTGTTATAACACTTGTTTCTACTTGTTTAAAATTATATTTAAAACAATGTAGGTACTTCTATTCAAAAACATTATTCCAGGGAACTACTTAAATCGTAAAACTTAACTTTAATACTTAAATTATGAATTTATAATTATACGCAATCATTTTTTAAGAATAAGTTAATTTTTTTTAAGTTTACTTATTTATTCTTTTATACCATTACTATTCATATTTTTACGATTAAGTTAGTATTTACTCAAAAGCTAATAACAATAATATAATAAATTAAATAACCACTAACCAAAATATAATACTAACCTCATTAATTTAAGAACATCTTAATATTTGGCATAATAATAAATATATAACTCCCATCGATTGCATTGACGCCAAGAGTTAATATGAATATAAACCTACTGTAATATGTTAAAAGTAAAATAAATCACTCTACAAACAATAATATCAAAAAAAATATCTTAAAATGTATATACTAAGTGATAATGAGTATTGATACAGTTTAAGCTCAAAATCATTTTTCATGTACAATACTATTATATCTCTGAACTTCACACTCGATGCATCTAGACGCATATTACAAATTACTATATTTTTTAGCTTGACCGCCTTTATTTTTTTTAAATACTCATTTACTTGTGATATTTACTATGTAATTGACATTTTTATTAGATAAAATAATAATTTAACAAATGTGACAAATACCATAATATTTTCGTACTAAACGCAATCAGCCGGTATGAATCTGATAGGCGAGACAATCTAAAGAGACGATTTCCGACTACATAAATCCTAACCCCACGTGACATAAACAGACCGGATATTGTAAAAGCAGGTAAAAACACTAAATCCACGAATACTCACATTTTGGTAGAAAAAAAACGGCTTGGTGAGCGCCACCCAGCGTTCGACGGCCATCACGACGGCCACACACCCGGAATACATCCCAAAGAACCGCAACAGAATGGTAATCCGGCAGGTCCACACGCTCTTCTGGGTGTTCGGCCATCTGATGCTCACAAAAAATTGGGCCATTATGCCGACGAGCACGATTAAATCGTTTGTGGACATACACCGCAACATGAAGACGTGATTCTGATTGCTGCTTGATCGGGCCCGATGCAGTATGAACAGCTCCAGCAGGTTGCCGAATATGCCGAACACGGCCAACCCGATATAAACTATCACTTCATAAAAGGTCGGTGATAAGAAACCGCCCGGGCCGAAAAGGCCGTCGACGCGGACGATGACGGCGTGGTCACATTTTCCGCGGGCAACTCCATCGAATCACTGTCGCCTTGTTAGCGCGTGGTGAACCGGTGCAACACTATTCAACGCCCACAACTCCTCTTGGACTAAATACGTCACTATGTACATAATAATATAATTAATGACATTTTTCTTTGATCAAGTCTATTATATGCGTGGATATCAACAATTATTAATAAAAAAAAAATATTTTATTATATTATGGTTTATCGTCGTAATAGCGATGTACCTACGATACTTAAATTAATAAATCAATAAGGAAGTGTACCGCTCCATTACTAGAACCGGTGACAATTTTTATAGGACCAAAAGCTTATGAACCCTTGTCTCTTTTTAATATTGAGAGAGAGCGTTCTGCATTAAATTCTGTATCAAGAATTTTAGTAAATATTCGTAGAGCTAAAAGGAGGATAGGAAATAAATTTTTCCGATTTAATGTTTTGATTACATGCAGAACTTCAGAAGATCCTAATCATTATTCTCTATAGTTGGCTCAATATAAAAAATACTTAAAAATTTATTTGTATGCTCATTTTCTAAGTGTTTGGATATTGTTTTACATGTGCAATAACTTTTTCCTAAATCTGATCTATTACCTTTTTTTATTAGACCTTCCATAGAAACACTTTCAATACTATAAAACTATGTAAGATTATAAGAAAACTGAGAATATCGATATTAGCAGACTAAAATCTATAGAACCCACAAGGAATCTATCTAAAATTGCAACATATGGAGATTTCTAGTCTCGACTAATAATAAAATTAGAATCATCTAAATCAATGTATCTGCATAATGCCTATACCTGGGACGCGGAAGTACATTGTTTTAAAAAAATATCACGTACTATAGATATGAATAGACATACTTAAATTAATATTATTTCTATCAAATATAATTGTATAGTTATCATAACATTCCAATTCACTTGGTGCTGGAACCGAACTCACCATATTATAGGTAACTCAATGAAGGATATTTAAAATATTACCCGAGTGATAGCTGACCTTTCTTCGCTTCGTTTTCTCTTCTATTTTATGCACTGGATTTTTATATATAACTTTCTATAACTAATGCATTTCCGAAACACAAAATTAACTATAAACACACACAATTCGTAAAATCAAAATTTTTACTATGTTATTACTAATAACCAAGTATCAAATAATAACATTTTGACTGCCATGTTTTGTTTTACCTATTTACATGCGACGATTTCGAAACACCGTGTTTATGTGAGCTTTTCTTAACAAGGAATACGTAAAAATTTGATCTAACGTATAATATTATACCTATGTAATACAATTTATTATTATTATCAAAGTCAGTCGTTATCGACTAAATATCGTTGAAATAACCCATAGCGCATAGCACAATAATTAACATGCACAAAATAAAAACTATTTCCAACTGTACAATGTATAATCTTATCTTATATCATATATTTTAATCCAATACTATTTAATTATAAAAAAAGTACATTTTCAAGATAATTTATAAAGTAAACTTTGTCAAACAAATGTTTATTGCTTTGAAATAAGCAAACGGTGGTTGTTTACGTTTTAACGACTATTGTGTAAATTAATTAAATTAAAAATTGTTCTATTTTTTCAAAACAAAACAATAAGTTTTGTTTTCAACGTTATTGGTTGATTGTTATAATATTGTATAATTTTAGTAGTTATATTAAAATTTGCTAATAATTATAAAAAATCATTTGTATGAATGGCCAGGTGAAAAAATCCCTTCAAATTAACCTAATATTTCTACATATTTCCAATGGTGTATATTTAATTTTTTTAAAACAGTAACCTGTTCTAGTAAAGCCAAATTCAGTACAAAACAATATAAAAAAAATAATTGAATAATATTAGATTTTTTTAGATTTTTAGAATGCAATTTATACTAAAAAAATTCACGGAAATAAGATAAGAGTAATCTTAAAATAATTAACGGCTTATCAGGAATATTATAATATAAAATTATATAATCCAAAGAAAAATGTATAGTTAACACTATAATATAGTATAAACTATAAATTATATCAAATTTAGTTAGGTTATTTATATCTTTAAAAGATTGTATCAACTACAATGATGGTAGTCGACTCATAAGTCGAAAAATCATAAATAACAAAATTGTCACGCTCTATAAACATTGATTATGTATACATTAAAAATATATTTTAATCAATGCTATTATTATGTATTTGTAACTTGTAATTTTGCAGTTCATCACTTAAGTCCTTTTTGCAATAATATTATTTATGCCAATTTATACACTGTACAGTAGAGTAATATACAAATACATATTTCGCATTACAAATATAGAGTCCTAGAATGTATTGTAGTGTAGCGAACCTCTTTTTACTGTTTTATTCTTTTTCCCGTTCCATCATCGTCATTGCGTCATTTGAAATTGAAATTTTCTTAAGTGTTAAATTTTAAGTTGTCAATTGTCACTTATAAATTTGTCAGGTTTTTGCTGTTATTTGTATACATGTAAGTATAAATGTACCATGTACCTATGCATAATTTTTGTTTACTTACTATAGTATTAATTTTTAAAGATGGTCGTTAAGTTGACAGTTGTTTACAATGGTAAATGATGTGATTTTACTATATATTAAAGGCGAAGGCCAACTTTATTGATTATGATAGTTAAGTATTGTGTGTTTAATCACATTAATTATTTTTTGTATTATATTATATTTATTATTTATTAAAAAAAATATTAAAAAACGATATTTTTTAAGTAAAAAATATAAAAAAATTTAGTTAAAAATATTTTAAAACAGTTTTAGGTAAAAAATATATAAAGTTTAAGGTAAAAAAATTTAAAAAATAAGTTATTTGGTAAAAAAAATTAAAAAATGATAGGTAAAAAATATAAAAAAATTTAGTTAAAAATATTTTAAAACAGTTTTAGGTAAAAAATATATAAAGTTTAAGGTAAAAAAATTTAAAAAATAAGTTATTTGGTAAAAAAAATTAAAAAATGATAGGTAAAAAATATAAAAAAATAATAGGCAAAAAAATATTTAAAAATAAGTTATTTAATAAAAAATTATAAGAAATTTTAGTTATTTGGTAAAAAATTTTAAAAAATGTATGTTCTTTAGATTTCATAGTTCCATCACTCCTGCATTTTATGTACGTTTCCGATTGTACCTATAACAGCTCATTGATAAATACATAAACAAATATTTGGGTGCCCACTATAAAAACAACGATCGAATTTTTTACAGTCGTAAACTCTTTACTCATGTAATCTATTGATAATTGATATACTACAATATAGAGAATCAACTCGTACCTACCTCTTAATGACCCGGGAATAAACTCGTACATACCTAATAATGGCCCGAGAATCAACTAATACATAACATAGGTCTTGGGAATCAACTCACCTATTACGTTGTTAGTGCTTAACAGGGTTGACTAATAACTTTAGTGGTGGTTAATATAATGCTGATACTACACATTAAAATTTATTATTTGAATAGGTTGGAAATTTTAAAATGGCTGACGAGTTTACCATATCTAAATTAAAAGAGTGGAAATTGGAAAATTGTATTGAAAAATTTAAAGGTAAATGTAATTATTTAAATAATAACTGACAAATAAATTATTAACATTGAAAATTAGTTCATTTACTATATAAGCATTTAAATATAAATATATATATTAGGTGTATTATTTACTTAATAATTACTTATTTGTATTTAGATGAATGTATTGATAGTGAAGCACTAATATCTCTCACTGAATTGATGTTAAAAGA
Source organism: Aphis gossypii (assembly GCF_020184175.1). Classification (NCBI taxonomy): domain Eukaryota; kingdom Metazoa; phylum Arthropoda; class Insecta; order Hemiptera; family Aphididae; genus Aphis; species Aphis gossypii. Next base: position 60,621,628 of record NC_065530.1, read on the forward strand.
ACTTTGAAAGAAATTTTATTTAATGTGGTAATGCAAATTGTTAAAAAGAAGATTAAAAAAGTAAAAGTTAAGAGAAGAAAATTGTCAATATTGCTATAAATTTGTCCTAAATGAAATAGTGGCATATTTAAGATTTTTTCAAGGGGGGATATATGTTAGCAAAAATTTAATTTCCCTAAGGAATTAGTTGAATTACCATCGATATCACAATGTTATAAATTAGTAACAAATAAGATATCAGGGGGGATCTATCACCTATACCGATACCCCCCCCCTAAATACCCCACTGAAATGAATAGTTGAAACAACTAAAAATTGGTTGATGTAACCTAAAATTTTCTTTCGATATTACTATAAATTTAACCATAATAAATAGCTGTGACAACTAAAAATTGGTTTATCTAACCTAAATTTTTGTTTATATCGCAAAAAATTTTACCATAATAAATAGCTGTGACAACTAAAAATTGGTTGATCTAACCTAATTTTTGTTTATATCTACATTTTACCATAATAAATAGCTGTAACAGCTAAAAAACTGGTTGATCTAACCTAAATTTTTGTTTAATATCACAATAAATTCAACTAAAATTAATTGGTGACATCAATTAATTATCTGGTTGTCATATACATTATACATAACTAGAATTTAAAGTTAAACTAACTTTAAAAATGGTCAATCTCTCTAAATATTTTTTTCTGCGTAAATAGAAAGGCAAGAGCGGTTTTGCGTTTTTTTGTAATTAAATGTAAAGATAATATAGTTAAATAGAAAGTTGATTTAAATATAAAATAGTTTTTATTAATTTTTCATAGTGGTGACCATATTGTTAACTCTGTAAGTTATATTAAAATTGTCACCCGAAAATCAGTGGTGCATTTAGAGAATTGACAAAGGAGGTGATTACTTTTGGCAGTATTTTTTTATTTATGTTATTATTAATAACAATGATAAAAATTATTGAGTCGATGGTTATAGTGAGGGGAATAGTGAGTATGCTGCGGGCTGTGAAGCTGTTGTGCTACGGGTTTTGAACCTATACATTTTGGATTTTCATACTACTTGTGTCCATGAAATTAAACAAATTTTAAGTTAATAGATTAAGTTTTGTTTAATTTTGAAAGGAAAATAGAACTTTAGAAAAACGTACGCTAAAAATGTACTAATTACGATCATTAAAATAAATGAGATACAATATAATATTATTTATTATATTATTAAATTCGTTTAAAAGTTGAATACGTAATTAATGTGATATACATTTAAATAATGTAATATCATAAAAATGTTTTCAAAATAGGAAATTACAACGACACTCAAACTATCAGACATATTTAGTTAAATAAAAAAAAAATAAGTTAATTACCTATTTTTTTTTATTAAATTCAACAAAAATAACATATAGACTAGAGACATCATAAATATTTGACAAACAGCTTGTATTTTAGTGTAAATTTTTTTCCAAAGTAAAAAATAAAAAAATAAGTTCAGTTGCATCATCCACTATTAACTCAACACACAGAACAGTGGAGAACTTGTCTCCTAAAACCGTTTTTATTAATTTAATAAAAATCTTATTGTAATACATATTTGTATTATGCTTCTATAAAAGATAATATAAATAATTATACAATGAATAGGTACTATTTTTATTTATATAATATATTAAATATATATACATGTTAATTATCATAATATAATAGTATCGCCTACAAATATTGTTGGGCTTGTTTTAACGTGGTTCCGGTGCGGAATTACCCTTTCATAGAACTTTTTAACTTGATTCTGTTTGATTCAAAACATTTTTAAGTTCTGGTACATTAAGAAAAAGTCCAGTTCCATCCTTAACATATGTGATTGAAAACAAAATCTCTTGGTTCAGTAGTGGTGTCGTGAGATTGTCGTGGTTCAAGATTTCTAAGTTTGATTCTTTTAATGAGCTGAATACTATAAAAGTAAAACGTGTACAGAAAATCCCAAATTAAATAACTAGTATAAATTTCAAGTGTCCCAACTAGTTATTTTAAGCGTGAATTTTTGATTTCATAAAATTTTAAATATTTTTTTTTTATTTGGTCAACGCTCAACTTTTTTATAATTAATGTAATTCAAACTTTTAAAAAACCTTGTATTAAATATCAATTCTTAACTACCTATACAACAATGTTCATACATTTTTAACTACAATAAAAAAAGTGGTATTAACTTGAATTATTGATTTAAGTAAGAAATCTGAGTAACCTTCTTGACTGTTTTTCCAAGTATCAATACGCCAAGTGTTACGGAACTTTTACAGGTTTCGTTTTAACTTCATGGATTTTAATGAACTGATCAATAGTATTATTTTAAGATCTGCCATTGTTAATTCTAATTTTTTGATTTCCAAGACATCTTGTTCATTTAATAATTTTAATTTGCTCTCCCCTTAAGTTTGAGTTGATTATCCTTATTTCTTGAGAAACGAATAATTATTGTATTGTATTCTGTATGTTACAAAGGCCAAACAATAGTCGTGTTCTTTTGCCTAACCTTTTTACCCTATCAGAAGTGATAAGCGTTGTTTACTTTTTCAACCGTAGGTATCGTTAAAAAGGAGTTAATTTGATTGCCTACACAGATCTCCTTAATTTGGTCATTTGTGTCTAAATACTTTTATGCACTTGCCTCAGTGTGTTATAGTTGTTTAGAACATGAAACAAAGTAATTAATTGGTTATTGAGTTAATGCATAATGAATTAATTAGACTCTTCAAACACTAGATTCTTAACATTTTTATCTGTTGTTTTATCTTCCTTACGGCTTTGTGTGTTACATTGCCATATTATATTAACATAATGTTATCTTAAAACAATCATTTTGAACCACACTGGTGATTGAGACCTTTGTCAGACCTAAGCCTGTAAGTGGAAAGGGATATAAGTGTTTTCTAAACGTTTAACCCTTTTAAATGCATAATATTTTTGTTGAAATATCCTTTTTGAGCTCAAATACAGTTCAGCCATTATCTATTTTTTTTTTAAATCCAACTAAAATAAGGGCAATTCGACCATTATCAACAAATCAAACCCTGTTGAACTAAAGAAAAATAAGATTTTTTAAATTCTAATCGTTTTAGCACATTAAAATTATTTAATAACAGATTAAAAACCTATATAAACTTTTTTTTATCTTATTTAACATTAGGTTAGATTGTCGCATATTGCAATCAGAACTGCTGCTGCGAGAACACTTCGTCTGTTGTTCTCATGGAAATTCTACCGTCGTTTGCATTTTCTTTGTTCTTCGGTCTTAACTCACTAAAGCATACTGATTTTACTAATGTCCATTGCTGCAGAACGTATAAAAATGGATCCAGCGGGAAGTGTATAGCCAGAAGTATGTCCCCGGCGATGGTGAACGGCAGAACCCTCGACTCGTCCTCGACAAATCTGGTCAACGGTATCGATATCTGTCAAAAAAAAAACGTAAAAAATAATACAATTTGCAACATAAATAAATTATAAATATTTAAAATAAATAAATAAGTTTTTTATTACATAACTGCCAGAAAAACTACCGATAGAGTTTTAATAAAATTATATATAAATTCCTCAGGACTAAGTGAACGATTTTAGCTTCTATTTTCAGCATCAACAGCAAGTGGAATATTATAATATAAAATTATGTTTTCCAAAGAAAAAAATAAATTATATACAATATACATTCCAATAATGTATTGTAATATAGTGGATCACAAATATAAATGTTTAAGTCTAACATCGCACTACCTTTGTGTATAATATTTATTATAGGAAGCAGTAGAATTTACCATTTGCGGGACCCAACATGTAACAAACGCGACACACAGCAAAAACATGAGCCTTCCAAACGATCTTTCTTCTTTCGTTATCGTGTTGAAAGTCAATGACGATTCTCGGTTGGAACGTCTCATTGTCCCGTTGTGCGTATTTTGAAGGCTATCCTTCATACATAGAGCTTTCATAACGGCCAAGTTCGTGTAAGCTATTGTAGAACATAAAAATACTCCTAAAAAAAAAAATAGACGTTTTTATTTTTTTATGGACTGAAATAATTATAAGGAATCTAAATATCTAAAATAATCTAAAATAAATTATTAATAGTTAAAAATATTTTTATCACAGAGTTATATAAATTGATAACAAATTAAAAATCAAATATTTCTTGAGATTATAAATAGCACAAAAATTAAAATAACTTTTATATTAGATATAAGATATACATATTTTTTATTAATTTATAAAAGATATTTTCAATGTGAATACCCAAAATAATACAATAAATAAATAAGTTCACAATTTGTACTAGACTTAAAAAGTGAAGGAAAGCCGAAAGGATCAACTATTGACACTACTTCTAAGAAAAATCATTATTTAAAAATGTATACGTTAATTGCCCAGCTAAGAATATTAAATTTTAATAGTTGCTATACTTTTTTGAATTTTCAAGTAAATTGTAAAAAATTCAAACCTATTTACATATCTTATTTTTAATGCTCAGTTTAATTTCTATTTTTAAACATTAATAATATTATTGTTTATTTTTGCTTGTGTTATCTAATATTATGTGGTTTACAATAAATCATATAATGTTAAATAAAATTCAAGATCTAAATTAAAAATCATTTAAAAAAGTTGTATGTTACTTTTGTCAAGAAATTAAATTAGAATACACAATAAGTCACAATATATTATTTATAGTATAATAAATAATTATTTCTGGTAGGTAACTATATTTTATTGAAATTAAAGTTTAAATTAATTTTCTTTTTAGTATTGACAAGTCATTTGTTATTTTTATATTATTTATATATTTTTAATTAATTTTTAACCCCTTTTAAAGATTATCTATTTAAGTCAGATAAGGCTACCTACTTACCATGACAGAAATATAAGTAAGCGTATAGTACGTCCAAAGGCTTTTTGGCATACCGGTAACGCACACATAACGACAATTTTTCATCCCAATACAGACCAAATCCAAAGATTGGGGCACATACTAAACAAAATTCTCCAAACCAAAGTATGACCACCATTAGTTTAAGTTGACGAAGACTGATATTCTGGAATCATATGGTTTCTATAATTAGTACATATACTTTAATTTAATTTATATATATTTATTTTCAGTCCGAAGATTGGTTGAATGATTATTTATGTCTTTCTTCGCTTATATCTGTCACTTATAATCGTCTTCAAGTACCAATAAATTCCTATTTCGGTATCTTCCATCGCCTGCTTCAGAAATGGAGTTCTAGACCTTCTTCTTCCGGTTTTCTTTCGATTTTTTCCTCTATTAATGTGGTGGTTGTCTAAGAACTATTTCTTATTACGTGTCCGATCCATGCTTTTCTTCTCAATTTTAGTGTATACCATATTAATTTTTAAATATTCATTCTCATGAAAACCTCAACATTTTTATTTTTTCCGTCCATTTTTTCTGAAACCAAATTGGTCTTCAGCTAAATTTTCATTTATCTTTGACTTTATTCTTTTATAAATTATTTTTGTGAGAATCTTAGAAGCATGTTTTATGAGGCTAATTGTTCTGTATTCTTCACATTTACTGTTTTCGTCTTAGGTACATATAATTTTGTATATTTATCAATAAGTACTAAATATTGTATTCTTATGGTTTTCTCCATTTTATAAAAAATTATATACCTACCTAAAAATAATAAATTTACAAAAAAAAATTGAATACAAATTTATATATTTATGTGTAAGTACCTACTTATTGATAATAAGTATATAAATTCTCAACATTTTTGAGAAACAGTGGTGATGATGAGTGTATCCCTCCCTGCCGAGGAAATTATATATTTTCCAATCTACTTATCTCCCCTAGACAAAATCCTAAATACACCACTGACATGGTGTGCCAATTATATAATTTGTATAAATTATGTATAATATAGTTAATTTATAACTATTATTCCTATTCGAAGCTATAACTTTCAAATAAATTGTTCTAATTTTTGTTGTTTTTTTTTACCTTAAAAGTATAAAATTCTTAGATACACCCAATAGTGATTATTCTATTCTGTGGTGATATATTAAGTTTTAATATTTTAGAAATAAAATAATATTAATATTTATTATTATTTGCAATATGTATAGTAAAATAATGTATACATAGATGCCTACTTTTAATTTTCTGGATTTAGGTTTATATCTATTATTATGTTTTAATTATGTAATATCAAATTTAATGTACTTAACCCTTTCAGACAGAAATTAACTTCTACCACAAAAATTTTTTTTTTTTGCATATTCCTTTTACTATGGACTCTAATAAAAATAAATCGTTAAAAAAAAAAAAAAATTTAATTTTTGACGGACTTAGGAGTATGTCCTCTATAAGTGACATTGGTTCACTATGGTAACAAAAAATATTAAAATCTGAACAATTTTTGTCGGGTCTGAAAGGGTTAAATACCTATTAGTATATATATTTTGAACATAATTTATAAATTGAAATAACTTAATCGATAATGATGTTGTATTATACCATACCTATTCGTTTATCATATTATCTTATTAAATATATACATTTATTTTCTTATACTTTATATATTCATCATAATGTTTGGAAAAATCATCTATATTTTCTACAGATAATATAGCAGCTGAATTAAACTACCTATTTAATTTTGTTTTTAACTTAACCATAAATAATCAATGAAGAATAGCCAAGTAACAGTAATAACATGTATGCTATCCTATGGCTATGAACAATTGAAGAAAATTAATTAAAAATCATGTGCCAATAACTATGTTTTCCAATACTAACTTTACAACCAATAGTGCTAATAACTATATTTTAGTGCTATTCGAATCTATAATGTTTTTATCTAAATAGTATTCTATGTCGTTCTAAAAAAATTTTATTTCTATTCTTATTCCTTATCCAAACAATAGTATTCAATCTAGCTGCTTTCACGAAAGAAGTTTCATTTCAAATATGCGCAAGTAGTACACACACTTTTTTAACATTAAACTGCTAATATACTATTCTTAACTATATATATATATATATATATATAACTTAACCCCACTTGGGGTTTTAGACCATTGAGGTCGAGATTAAGTTTCAATCTGCATCGGTTTACGAATACTCACATTTTGGTAAAAAAAAAACGGCTTGGTGAGCGCTACCCAGCGTTCGATGGCCATCACCATGGCCAAACACCCCGAGTACAACATGAAGAACCGCCACACGACGCGAAGCCGACACGACCACACATGGTTCCTCATGTAGTCCGGCCTTTTGAAGTTCACACATACTTGGACCAACAAAGCGACGACCATGATCAAATCGTTGGTAGCCATACATCGCAACATGAAGACGTGTTTCTGGTTGCTGCTCGATCGGGTCCGGTACAGTATGAACAGCTCCAGCAGGTTGCCGACTATGCCGATCACGGCCAATCCGATATAAAATAGAGTTTCGTTAACGCTCAGTGTGTTGATTGGAATCGCCGTCGACGTCGGCAAGAGCAGCGTGGTAACATTTGCCGAGGAGAGCTCCATCGAATAGCCTTTGCGTTTTGTGCGTGACTAAATACGTCACCAGGTACATAATAATAATGTAACAATGACAATTTTTGTTTACTAATTGAAGGGTGGGCGGCAATAACGTGCTACATTATACATTTTTCGTTTTTAGTCGTTACTGAACAATTTACGAATTGGTACATAGCACGTTATTCCCGCACACCCTTCAATTATATATTATATTATGGTTATCGTCGTAATAGTGGTGTACCTACGATACTTAAATTAATAAACAAATTAGGAAGTGTACTGTTCAATTACTAGCACCGCGGTGAAAACTTTTGTAGGACCAAGAGCTTATGATTCCTCATGGCCTTATCCCTTTTAAGTATACTGAGAGAGAGAGCGTTCTGCATTTAATATTATAGCAAGAATTTAAAATTTTTATAAATATTCGGAGAGCTACAAGTAAGGATAGAAAATAAAAAATTCAGATTTAAAGTTTTGATTGCATTCGGAATATCAAAAGATCCCAAAGTAAGTAATTTTCGCTAAAGATGTCTGAATATATTATAAACTTTGAAATTAATTTGTAAACTCTTTTTCTAAGTTTTTTGGGAATTGTTTTACCAGCTCAACAGCTTTTTCCTGAAATTGGTCTTTTATAATTTTTTTATTCGATCAATCTCTGGAAAATGTTAAATATTAAGATAATCCTTTGTTCGGATAAAACTGTTATGACGTATTCCATAACACTATCTAAGATAATAATATGAAAATTAAAAATATCTATTTGAAATTGCAGCATATAGAAATTTTAAGATAAGACTAATGATGAAATCAAGATTACCTATAATATAGGTAAGGATATATAAGTCCTATATTAATATATCTACATAATGGCTGTACCTGGGACGCGGAAGTAAATTGTTCTGTAAAATTATCACGTACTCATTATGAATGGACTTACTTGAATTAATACTAATTCTGTAAAATATAATTGTGTTATTCCTATAACATTCCAATTCATATGGTACTGGAACCGGACTCACAACCTGCTTATCGGTAACTCAGAGAAGGGATATTTAAAATACCGATATATTTAAAATAGTCCAAATGATAGCTTACCTTTCTTTGCTTCGTTTTCTCTTCTATTTTATGCACTGGATTTTTATATATAACTTTCCATAACTAATGCATTTCCAAAACACAAAATTAACTATAAACACACACACAATTCTTACTAGTTACTAATAACCAAGTATCAAATAATAACATTTTGACTGCCATGTTTTGTTTTACCTATTTACATGCGACGATTTCGGAACACCATGTTTATGTGAGCTTTTCATAACAAGAAATACGTAAAAATTTTATCTAACGTATAGTATTATATCTATGTAATACAATTTATTATTATTATATCAAAGTCAGTCGTTATCGACGAAATATCGTTGAAATAACCCATAGCGCATAGCACAATAATTAACATGCACAAAATAAAAACTAATTCCAACTGTACATGTACAATCTTATCTCATATCATATATTTTAATCCAATACTATATAATTATAAAAAAGTACATTTTTAAGATAATTTATAAAGTAAACTGTGTCAAACAAATATTTATTGCTTCGAAATAAGCAAACGGTGGTTGTTTACGTTTTAACGACTAGGTATTGAGTAAATTAATTAAATTAAAAATTGTTCTATTTGTTCGAAGAAAACAATAATAAGTTTTGTTTTCAACGTTATTGGTGGACTGTTATATTATTGTATACTTTTAGTTTATCAAAATTTGCTAATGATTAAACAAAATGATTAGTTTGAACGTCCAGCTGAACAGGCTGGAACAGGAATTATGGGGCCCAGGACTCTACTCCCTATCTCACTCTCTCACCAGCAATAACCATCAGTTTTTGCATCGAAACCCGTCTACGGACATAAATCTCTTCAGATATAATGTTATGATATTAAGGTAAAATGTTGGAATCTTTACAGGGACATAATAATTAACTAAAATCTATAAAATAGCAAACTTTTAATAAATAATTCATAAGATAAGTTTGGCATTAAGTCTAGAAATAAAATAAACAATTTCTTTTTTATATAGTTTTCAATTATTGTGAATGTATTATTATTTATAAATGAGTATTTTTACAATTTAACGGTTAATTTTAAAAACTACTGGTCCAACGATAAAGTTATCTACTTTTAGTAGATTCATTGAATCTCGAAACCAATTGAGAATTCAGATATTCAACTTATTATACTATAGCAAATTTCTATAGATTGATTAATATATGAAATTCGTTTTAAATTCATGAAAATAAAATTGTATTTTTATGTAAGTATATGGAAATAAAATTTTAAAAAAAAATGCTAATAAACTATATGACCCAGCAAGATTTGCTATGGGATTATTTTTAAATAAAAGAAAATAATATTTAATTTATTATTTGCTATTCAAACTTACGAAAAAAAGCAATGTCCATAATTTGGTAGCTTATTGCAGAATCAAACAATTTTCAACCAGTTTTATGAAAGTTTCAGAAATTGTTCTTCTAGAAATGTTATCTGGAAAGTTTAAAGAGTAGATTGAATTAAATTTAAAATTATTCCAAGTGCCTTCCAAATTCCAAACACAAAGCTTTAAAAATTTGTTTCATATGCGATTATGCAAAATTTTCAGTAATTTTTGTAGACATCTTAAACATAAATGGTTTAATATATAATCTCCTAGGTATTTTAAATAGACAGAGCTATCTTTGGAAGGCTACTTTTTTGAAAAATATTCAAAAATACTTTCTTCATTTCACATTTGCTTATAGTTTCGTAAATAGATTGTTAATTTGTAAATATCTTGTAAAAATGAAAAAAAAAAATGTCTTACATGTAATAATTATTATATATTATGTACATAATATATTTGTCAATAATTACAAGCACATTCGCTGGTAGTTTTCCAAAAATGAAAAATATTAATATAATAATATCATCGTAAATGACGTAAAGCATATAGTTGTACGATATATATACGATATACTCGAATATATATATTTTCGTACATAAATATATAAATATAAAGAGACATTACAATTATATATTACTATGAAGTTATGCTCAAATAGGTATACAAGTCAGCAGTAGTCTTCAGCCGTCATACATCGCAATCAGAGCGGTCGCTCTGATAATACTTCCTCCGTTGTTCTCATGGAACTACTAAGACTTGCGCTTCCGCTGCTAGCAGTACCATTCTCTTTGATATTTGACCGCAAGCAGATCATCTTAACTAACTTCCAATTCTGGAGCACGTACAGATATGGGTTAAGCGTAAAATGTATAGCCAACAACATATCTGTAGTGATAATAAACGGCCGAATATTCGACTCATCCTCGACGAACCTGGATAACGGTATTGATATCTGCCATGGAACACATAAACGAATAAATAAATATTAAATGAGGTTTTTTTACTATAGTAAAGTAGTTAGTAGTTAGATATACCTAACTGCTGATTTCAAAAACTTTTAGTTCGATTTCAATAAATTCCTCGAGATTAGATGAGATTTTCAACTTTAATAGCAAGTTGCTATACAATATACATAAATTTCGGGATAAACTATAACAGCACTTATATTGGGTTACAAGTACAAATACTAATTAGTTAGCAATCGCAACCGATCAACGAAGCACCAGCAAAATCAAAATAAATACCTACATCGTGAGGAACAACAATCTACACGGATGAAGACGACAATCGCCACCGGTACCACAGTCACTCAATATGACAATGGATTCAACTCAACACAGCCATGTATCTCTAACCTCTGTGTAATGTTAGATTTTTCCTAATGTTGCCTTTCACCGCAGCGTCTGTGAGTCTGTGACTATAAATGCCGGTACGAAGCACAAACACAGTCAGTAAACGCACAGTTCCTTAAGGGTAGACCACTTCTATCAACGAAAACTTAATAAACTAACCGAACAAATTTCGGTCCATTCTGTTGTCAAAAGTTTGTTTTTACAATGTTGTTTATTACATTTTTATAAGTAATTTTTCAGTTCATCGCTCGGCGCTCCGGACCTTTTACAATAATATTGTTTGAAAAAATGCATACACTTTACATTAGATTAATACTAATATACTAACTACTAACACTCAGTTGTCTCAGTTAGTAAGTTTAAATACCCAACTGCAATGTCAACAATATTCTCAACATTTATCTTTTAATTTATTATTGTATTTACCATTTGCGGAACCCAACAAGTGAGAAACGTGATGCACAGAAAAAACATGAGCCAACCGAATTTTCTTTCTTCTTTGGAAGCCGTGTTGCAAGTCAATGAAGATTCTCGGTTGGTGCGTCTAATTGTCACGGTATGCTGGTTGTGAGAACTATTCTTCATACATAAGGCTTTCATAACAGCTATGTTCGTATAGACTATCGCAAAACATACAAATACGCCTATAGTAAAATAAAATAAAAATGATTTTTATTATGGATTAAAAAAATTATAAAAATCTCGTATTATATTTTAAAATCTTAGATATAAAAAATATAGCTTTATGAATTTAAAACTAAAATTTAATTTGTAAATTTCCATGATTTTTTCGACATTTCTCAAAATAATAAGATCCATTACTTATGAGGAACCTTGTAATAAATTAATACGATTTTTAAAAGAGTAAAAGTATACTTATCGACCATTTTTGAAAAAAAATTTTAAAAAGTTCTCAAAACTTTAAATAGCTTAAAAATGTAAATATTTTGATTATTTTATTATGTAAAATGCTAGGCTTAACCCCTGCCTAGCTGTAATCAATAAAACTTATTTATTTTTATTTGCATTTGAATATATAGTTTACAAACGATCATATTATAAATAATATTTATGTTACTTTTGGTAAGACATTAACTTAGGTTATTTACACTATAAATTGCAATATAATATCTAGAGTATAACAAATTATTATTTATTATAACCTTGCGTATGATATGGTCATATAATAAGTTTCAAATGTATTTCTGGTAGGTAACCTAACCTAACCTAACTTCATGTATATTATACAAAAATAAGGTAGTGAATTAATTTAGTTTTACATATAATATCAAACCATGTGTTATTTTTTTATACTGTTTGAATATTTTTAATTAATTATATGACCTATGGCCAAGAAATAAGCCAGTTAAGGTAACTTACTTACCATGACCTAAATAAACGTAAACGTGAAGTACGTCCAAAGGCTTTTTGGCATTCCTATAACTCACACACGTTGACGATTTCTCATCCCAGTAACGACCATATCCAAATCCAAAGTACGGTGCGCACATTAAACACAGTATTTCTAAACAAAGTATAGCCATCATTCCTTTGAGTAATTGAAGGCTAAAATGCTGAAATCATATTAATTTTACAATTAATATCAATTTGGTTAAATTTATTTTATGATGAAAATTATGACTTGTAGAAAATGTATGCAGTTTATACTATTTTATTTGGTGCCTTCATTTGGTTGCGTCAATTTTGTATCTAATAATTATAATAATATCTATAATTTTGTTTTTAAATAAGTCTAGGTATAGGAATTAGCTACCTAAAAATAAACAATTATTACAAAATAACATCGTACACCTAAAATTATTTATTACTAAATTATTTTATTCATTCATAACGTATCTATAAATAATATAAGCTTGTTTTTTAGGACCTATACAAATAAAAATGCACATGAATGTAAATACGAACATATCAGTATCTATACTTTAAAATATGGAAATATTTTATTCAGTATAAATATAAATAACAATTAACTAATACAAAACTATATATATCGAAACAAATAATTTATAAAACCTAATCGAATAAAAAATCATTCTAAACATTCATATTTTAATAGTAACAAAATAAATATACTGCGACACTATAATAATTGTGTCTGGTCATATTTTGAAGTACTTACTTATAAGATTCTTTAAAAATATTTGTTCTTTATTAAACATATAACTAAAATAACTCAAATACTATGTCTAAAATTTATTAGAGGTTAATGAGGTTATATTAAATTAAAGGATATACTTTTTATGTTGACAACTCTTATCAGTTATATCATAAATGACAGACAAATGCAATATCATTTTTAGGTATTTTTTTAAATCAAAATTGCTCAGTCGATTTTTGAAAATAATTCAACTTACCAGTTTTTTCCTACAGTTTTCATTTTTCTATAAAATCGTTCAATACATGTACGTGTGTTTATAAGTATAAAAGTTTATTGTAGTAGAATACCAAAATATTATAAATTCTAAGAGCCATGTATGTATTTATAAAACATGTTGTTTCACAATAATTCTTAGACCCACCTTACAAATCAAGATGTGCAAGTGTATAATCAAAATCATAATTATTAAGCTGTAGTTCGTGAATATCCGGGTTTCAACGTATATGGTAGTAGCCGTTATCATCATACGAGCCCACACAAATTGCACCTACGGAGACAACAACTTTTGAAGCACACAACAATAGGGCAGTGGCCAAGTCGTGGACCTTATATATAGGAAAAGAGGGTTAGGTTAGTTAGTAGTTACATATAAGGAAGCACTCAGCACAGCATAGACATATGTACCAAAACCGTTGAGTCCAAAACACCTTAATTATTGTTAATATATAAATAAATAAATGTCTTAAGACTAAAAAAAAAAAAAAATTATAAAAATAATAAATTTATATTTCACCTATAGTATAAGAAGAGATGTACCTACCTTACAAAAAAACATATAGCTTCGGCGAAGTAGGTAGGTACATTCCTAATCTATTATTCAAAATTTAGTATCAGTAAGTTATTTCATTAATTCAATTCAATTCAACAGGAATATATAACTATACTTCATAATAAATTTTGTTTGTCCTAAATTAAAATAATAAACTTTATATACCTATTTTAAGATTAGAAATAAAAAAATAAAACATAAATTATTGTTTCAACATAGCTGAAAAGTAATTTTTCATTAGCGAACAAGGACAAAAAGGACAAGGAAAAATAGAAATATTTTAATTGTGACTAATAATTTATAATTTTTTTCCTACAATAATACAGTAAAATAATTACAACTTATAAAAAACCTCGTATTAAATTTTCAATTTTTTTAAATGACATTTCAAAAAAAAAAAAAAATACTTAGAAAAATCGAAAACTTCAGTTGTCTAAAAATAGCTCAAAAAATGTCAGAATATTTTTAAAATTTAACCGTGTATAAATAACGTTACCTAATATAAACATTTGGTGAAAATTTCAAGTATTTACAGGAATTTGTTTTTTAGTTACAACTATATAAAAAAAATCGATTTTGTCAGTTTTGTCGAAAACTGTTTTTGCATAAAAATTCCCGTTTTTCGGTCACTTTTTTGTGGCTTTTCCCGATTTTTTTTGATAAACTGCAGGAAACTTCTTACTTTCACCTCTGTAATGCACCAAGGATATTTTATTTTATATTACTTAGTGAACTGAATAATAAACTAAACCTTTTATAAATAATCTTACAAATTTAATTTAATTTAATTTTTATTGTCAGCATATATTATAGAGAAATCCTGTCTGTAGGGCGTAGAATATACTCGTTTGGACATAAAAGCGCTATGGATAAACTTTATCGCCCACTCGTTAACTAGTAAAATTTTTTTTTTTTTTAATTTTTAACTTCACTAGTAAGTTAATTTTCTAATCAACGCAAATACTAGTTTAATTGTCTATAAAAATAACTGCTTTTGTTAGTTTATTTAAAAATAACTAATTAAGTTAAAATTAAAAATATTTTTTTTAAAACTGTAGGTTTTTTTAGATTGTAAACGGAGTAATAAATGTATTAAATGTACAATGATCTGTATTTTTTATTTGTGTCTATGTACACCATAACTTGTCTATAAAATTTAAAGTTTTTGAATTCACTATATGAACATCCAAATAATGGAACAAGTTTCGTTAAATATGATTCATGTATCCATAATTACGTGAAGTGGAGAATACACGGTTCCATTTCATAAAATGTATGAAAACGTAGTCCATTTCGAGAAAAACGTGACATGATATGAATACAACATAAATATTATACAATATAAATAACGATTATAGTAGACCAACCTAATCTTTATGTAATGTTCAAAAGCACGATTTATAAATTTAATAGATTAATAGCCGATATTAAATTAATTTTTATCTACCATACATTATTAGTAAATTTATATGAAGGTCAAAATATATTATTATCTGCAATATAAAAAACAATAAAAAAAAAAGCCGATTTTTTCTTAAAATAGTGCTATATGAACTATAATTTTATAATAGTACTAATTATACTATTAATACTCAAATTATTGCTATAGGATACTTTTTTAAATATTTTATTAAAGAAAATCTTGTATTTTCTGGTAAAATAAAGACCGAATTTTTTTCCCTTCCAAAGTTATCAAAGTTCCATTATATTCATTAAATATTTGCAAGCAATTATACAAAATTAATTGAACTTCATGTGTATACAGCATTTTTGAACTAAGTTAGAAAGTGATAACATCTACTATCTAGATTAAAATGTTTTTTTTTTTATTTACCTAGGTACTTTAATACATCATGCACCAATATATTTGTTCGATTAATTAATGGATTTAAGTAAACTTATTTTATTTATAATTCATTTCCCAACGTAAATATACAGTGTATTCGTTAATGGGCGGTTGTACAATTTTTGAGCGATGACTGATTAGTAAAAACATTATACATATAATAGGTATAATACTAGCCGTACGATCGCTATCGTCGGCTATCATGAGTGATAATTATTACAAAAAGATATTATCTACCCACTAGAATATTATAAGCCCAAATAACATTATGAAATTAGTAAAAATATGAAACATTTACATTTAATATTTACTATAACACATGATATTTCCAAAATATGTAACGCTTTCAGCAAAAAATAATACGACATTCTATACCTACTACTAATTGTAAAATAAATTACTTTACCTAATAACTACATCGAAAAAATATAAAAATGTTTATAATTTAATATAATTAGTGATATATATCTTCTTTTAAAATTCATATTTATTCACAATAATATATCATTGAATTCAAATTTAACATATCCATGATCCATCTCAGTGGCTTACTCAACACCTACTATACTCATGTGCCCACCTTTTTTTAAATTTTATACGTGAATCCATAAAAATATTATCATATTTTTATCATTTAATAGATGGTATTCAAGACAAAATGTAATTATATATTTTGTTGAACATTATAGTAAGTACAAAGAAAGACGATTATTTCCATTTAAACCTGAAATTTCAAAGTGTATCCTGTTAAGGAACTCTAAAAAAAGGTAATTAACTATTAATTAACTTGTGCACAAAAGCTATGTATTGAAGAGCAACCATCAAAAAGTCAAGACTCTAACACGTATAAAATAAATAGATTAGCAGTATCCACTGGTGCATATTATTAAAATCTAATTTTTACTAATGTTTTTATAGAATAATCAGTTGCAAAAATATAATTTATCCAAAATTAAATTCTAACTTTACGATAAACACAAAAGTCGCACGATTCTTTAACTCTAAATAACGATTAACCCAAAAGTTTTTCAACTTCAACGTTATAATAACATTTTGAATCACGAAAACGTACACACGTTTTACTTCCAAAACAAAATTAATACATCGAATACAATCACTGATAGTATTTTTATAGATATAGATGATCTATATCTATATAGACTGACTATATATAGATGGACTTTAAGTTTTTCTTATCACGCATATTCATTGAGTAACTACATTGATCGTATAGGTAGGTACATTGCCCATCTCATTTTTTGATGTATACAACTATTACAAACGTTATAATATATTATATATACAATAAGTATTTTTTAACTTTATATCTATAAATCCTGCAGGTCCACAGCTACGTCGTCGTCGTCCGCCATCACAACAACACGCCTTCACTTTCGCGTTGTGTTCCTAACGTTCCAGCTATACATCACAGACGCACAGTATCGCGCGGTATCTAAATTCCATTGTAATTCGTGGTACGGTTTACTAACGACCGTCTTGGACGGTCTACCGCCGCTAGTCGGACCGACCTGGACTTTTTGACTCACGCGACAGACGCGACTTAACTGTTTGCGCGACCCTATCACCGTCGAGAGTTAAGACTGCGAGCGACGATAGTAAACGACACATTATTATGAGTAGGTACGCACCTTTCTGTAAAAAAACGGTTTGGTGAGCGCCAGCCAGCGTTCGACGGCCATCATGAGAGCCACGCACCCGGAGTTCAGCCCGAAGAACCGCCACAGGACGCTGATCCGGCACGACCAGACGGTCTTCTTGGTGTACGGCCACCTGACGTTGACGAACATGTGTACCACCCTGCCGACGAGCACGATCAGATCGTTGGTGGCCAGGCACCGCAACATGAACACGTGTTTGCGGTTGCCGCCCGACCGGGCCCGGTACAGTACGAACAGCGCCAACAGGTTGCCCAGTATGCCGAACGCGGACAGCCCGGTAAAGGCTGTCTGGACGAAGGGACTCGGCAAACGGGCGGCGGACGGGACCGGAAGCGCGGAAGCTGTCGTCGCGACGGCCGACGATAACGACGCGGTCGCGTTCGCCACGGCCGGCTCCATCGAATCGCAGTCGCGTTCTGTGAGCAGTGTGCCGCGGACGCGTTTTGCGCGCGCAGTTGCACAGCGGCGTACTGTTTGCTCGACGCCCACGGTCCCTGGTCTCAGACTATAAACGCGGAACTACGCATTAATAATGTAAAGACGAAATTGATTGACCAATTATATATTATATGATATATATAAATGTCTATATTATATAGGTATAGACGTATGCGCGTCATTTGGTATATGAACATATATAATATTATTTGTATTAAAAACACATTTATTTTCTGATCGTTTTCGTCGTAATCGCGTATATATACTATTATTGGTTAATGGTTACACTATAACGATATCTATACCTACGAACGAACGAGCGCTTACAATAAATTGAAAATAATAATATAGAAATTTAGTTTTATTTACTATGTGCTTTAAAAAAGTAGATACCTATCAGCTATCTATATGACTATATTCTAGAAAGATCGAGATTAATAACTGCCAGTATTTTTTCTATGGCACAAATTTGATAAATGTAGTATAAAAGTAACCACTTTCAAAGTTGAAAATTGAAAAACTTTTTAAACTATATTGATTATCATATATACCTACATAGGTGACAGGCATTGGCGCCGCCAGAATTTTTATCAGGGGGGTGCATCGTGCATGGTATAGGTACGCTGATTTCTAATTTTATTCTATTCTATTAAATAATATTATAAGTTATTATTATTATTACAGTGTACGCTCGATTATTGGCGAAATAGGATGGCTTGGAATCCACAGATAAGCGAATTCCGCAGATAATCCGCTAAGTTAAAATTCAAACGAAAATTAAAGCATGTAATTTTGAATAGTATTAAAGGAAAATTAAATTAGAGCATGTTTTTTTTTAATTTAAAAATTTATATAATATTACAAAAATATTTTAAATTTTATAATTGTTGTATACATATGATAAGTAGATGATTCCGCGGAAGACTACAGATAATCCACTCGCGGATAATCGAGAGTACACTGTATTTATTATTATTTGATGTTATGAATATTATATTATATAATACAATTTTATTTTTTTGAAAAGTCAGGGAGGGGTGAAAGTGCACCCCCCTATTACCCCCCCTCGCGACGCCCCGCGCGATGGTAATAGTTAAGCTAACATTTCAATAAAATAATTATTTTAATAAGACGCTAAATCTACGTTGTACTATTTTTTTCTACACACAATATTATTCCAACAGTTTTATTATTCTTATTATTTGTATTTTTTGTCTAAATTGATCTTTGTGGTAACCTATCATTTTTTTAAATAGGTAGTTCGACATTTGGTGTGTACAAAATATTTAATAATTTGTTATTTAAATTAAACAATACATTTTAGATACCTATCTATTTTTGTGGATAACCACCTATGTGAATGTGTATACAGCTTACCCTCACTATTAGTTATTACCCATTTACCTTTTCATATTATATAATTATTTTTTATTTATACATATTTACTAAACTATTTACGAAAGTATTTGGTTTATTTTATTTGATATTAAAACTTTATGTTTGTATTATGGATACATATACTTACCTAACTTATAACTGTATAAAATAAAAATTATATTATAACTTATTGTTCTAAGCTGTAGGTAAATTTATTTAAGATATTTAATAAATACAAAAGGATGTTTTTGATAAAACAGTTTGAAAACTACAGACATAAGGAGGAATATCCGAAATCCGAATATCAATAAATTAAATGATTATGTCATGGGAAGTACCTAATTTTTGACTTTTAAAAGTGCATTTTTTGTACTTTTTTTTTAGGATAGGTACAATTAATTAACTGGACATAGTTGATGGCGTAATTATTTAAAATTTCATGTAAAATAAAAAATGTACATTTTTAGGTGCTCTTGCGTGTAGTCACTAGTCTGTAGAACATAATATCTATATACCATAAATAAATTTAATCTATAAAAATATTTAATGTAATAAAACTATACCTACGTATAGATATAATGGTTACAGTTATAATATTTTTGACTCAAATATTATAGAAATTCACTAATGTAAGTATTTCAATTTTAATTTAATTCATTAACTAATAAAATTATTATTCAGATTTCACAATGATCAATTGTTTTCAATTTCATTACTAACTCTATGCACCCTGCAATACACTGAAAAAGAGTTTCACAAAAGTATTCCAAGAAAATAGGTCATATTTTGAGTACATCTCAGTTCATTTTAAATTATGCAGGATGCACTATGAGGTGAACTGGCTAACACTCCAAAAATATATTATTATTATTATTCATTTAATTATTTTGGCTTACAACCATTTTTAAAATGTTGGTGAGTATGCTAATATTTTATAATGTTTATAATTCATTAATTATATTTTTATATTTAAATGCCTCAATTTTCACATAACCCAATCTAGAGATATATTCAGTTTGGTACATTAGATTCTAAGTGGAGCGATAAATGTATTGATTTAACAATAATTTGAGTTGTTATTTTTTGTGCCTGTGTTACACCATAAGTAGTCAAAAAATTTATCGATTTTAACTTTGAGGGTGTTTTTGAACTAGATTCTACTTTAAAGAAGTGAAAATTAAAAATGCCCATTACTTTTATTTAACATAAACTATATTATTGTTGGAAAGTTCATAAAAACATTAATTTAATATCTAAGTCTTGAAAATTTAAAACAAGATTCATTAAAAGTAGTTCATGCTCAAACCATAAAATCTAAAAAATGCATGTACAATTATTTTTCATGGATATTTCAAGTTGAAATTTTAACCGATAAATAACGATTTTCATTATTTTGTTATAATTTAAAAATAATACTCGGGGAAACTTGAAAATTATACGCACATTATATTACTATGAATTTTGCTATATGCAATAACATTTTTTATTCATTTTAAAATATTCCATTTATGTGTATGTTACGAATCTATTCATACTGGTAACTGGTTTACGGTAGTAAATGGATAGGCGTAATTATGTTTTGCGTTGTATAAGTTAAATGTTGATAAAAGTAAAATATTTTACGATAATAACATGAAATATACTTAAAGTGACTTATAGGCTAATATACCGTCACCGTTCATTATTGTATTTCGCTTACAATAATACATCATTGAATTCAAACTTAACACACCCGTATAATAATCATAACCTAGTTAACACCTAATGTACACTGTACAGTAGAGAGGTACCCACTAGCAAGATGGATATATATGAAAATTGAATATATATCCACCTTGCCCACTAGCTTACCTATTTTATATTATCTCCAATAAATTTTATTTTCCATCATTGCAGTCCTTTTATATTTTTTTTAGATACCTACCTTAATAGTTTAGAAGTTTGAATCAAAATGCTTATGTCTGTATGATTTTTAAAATATTTCTAAGAAAATAATGTTACTTACGAATAATTTAGGTAGATACCTACATATGGAGTACTTATGGGTTATAGTCCAAAAAGTATTTAAATATTTACTATATACACAACACAATTTAAAATGTAAATTATTCGTGAAATCATTACGAATTTATAAATAGTTCATTCATACATCGATAACCTTAAATTATATTGTTTTAATGAATACTTACAATAGTATTATAATAATAATAATACCTAACAATAATGAATTTATATTGAATTTAATAATGAAATGTGCTGTATATTATGTATATCCTTAGGTTTTTGAAATTTTCAATGATAAATAATCCTTCGTAATTTAATAGCGTCATTTATATTATTGCATTCACATATAATAAATTTAATTAAATTATGTATAAAAAAAAAAATTTTAAAAATAGCAAATTTATGTTAAAAAAAAGTATTGTAGTATAAATCTGAGCTGATTGTATAGTTAGGTACTTAGGTATCTAAGTATCTTTTAGAATTTTTAAAAGTGTATTTAACAAATTATTTAATTCCCTTCCCTATATTCTATTTAGGTACACAAACTTTTGAACTCTAGTTTTTACCTTAATACATAATACTTGACACAAATCCAAACGCGTAATAATAACTATATATTTAGTACAATAAAAGAGATATATAACATATTATATAAATATATAAATACAACAAATGAATTTTTCAATTTTCATACCTAAGACCTCGCCATAAGTCACCACTACGCAGTACTTCGGTTGTGCACTTGTGCGTGATATACTGATATTTTAATCCATAGTATTTTAAGACTGCGTTTATTTCCTTGAGTTTATAGTGATAAAAAATAATTGATAAGCACGAAAGTTTGAATGTGATAACAGTAATAGCACAGACCACGATTTAAAATATACTACATTATTTTGTATAATATCTTAAATCTTGGCACAGACTATAATAATATCATAATAATAATAATAATATAGTCTCTGCTCTCTGGTAATAGTTATGTATGATATATAATATATTATAAAGGTACTAATCTTTATACGTAACAAATAAAACTACAATTATATTAAATACAAACGTTATAATTTATTAATAGATTTATATTATAATACTATTGTGCATATTTTTATCGAACAGCTAATATTATAATAGTGATTCATAAAATGGAATGTATGAATAAATTATTTAATATTTATATACATATATTTAAATCTTCCAATAAATACTATTTTTTTTTTTTTTGATTATTATTCATAATGAATCCATTTATTGTGAATGAAATACTATAACGAGGATATTAATCAATAAAGATAAAATTAAATTATAAATTTAAAATCTTCAAAAGTACAAGAAAATTTTAATTACAACATAATTATGCTTAGCTTAGCAACTTATGTAAGTTCACGGGGAGGGTGATGTGATACTATTAAGCATTAGCTAGAACAGCTAAAAAAAATATCTTTCTAAGAGAATACAATAATAAATAATTACACAGATGAAATTTAATATGATCCATGAAAATATAAAGTTAATTTTTACCACTTTCAAGTAATTGAATTATAAAGGTATTATGAGTTATGACATAACTAAATTAATTCATTAGATAATTATGGTTATCTTTCTCTTCTAACATTCTGTTAAAATTACAATAGGTAATGATATAATTAATTCAATAATAAGACAGATATCGCCCCATGACCTTGAGACAAATTATGTCAATTTATAATTTTAAATAATAAACCAAGAAACAATGTCGTTTTTTTCCTTTGACCACATCTGAATAAGCTACTAGACGTGTTATAATTTTTTTTAGTTTGACAAAATGAACTCGTTTTTTGTTAAATCGCCAATATTAATAATAGATAGGTAATAATTTAAACTAGATATAAATGAGAAGTTTAAAATTTAAAATAGATAAGTTAAAGTGAATACTGAAAAGGAAAATAGTTCAAGGACAATTTTTACAATTCGAGTTTATTCAATAAAATATAACAGATACTATTTCCACGTATCATAGTCTAATATTGTTTTTGGCAACATTTAAAAATACAAGATTATTAATTTGAAAAAAAAATAAAATAAGTTTGTTTTGTTTAAATAATATTCTTTATTATTTGTTTTTTATTTTATGATAAAAGCAAAATTGGCAAAGCTATATAAATAAATGATGATAGATATTACAATAATTACAATGTATAAATAAATACCATTATAATAATTAATAATAAAATGTTTGTTTTCATGTATTCAATATATAGCTTAATTTAATCCAAAATTAAAACCGTTTACAGGTAATAATCTTTAGATAAATAATGACTTGAAAATAAAATAACAATAAAAATTTTGCTTATAAGAAACATCCACTGTTTCACAAATACAGTTGGCAGTTTCAACTCATAAATTTAGTATTAGTGAACTACTACGTGTTAAAATAAAGACAAAAATTACTACGTTTTCTTAGCCTTCCGTTTCGATTGAGTTTCCTGAAACATTCAATTGACAAAATTATATATAGCAGTCAGGTGAGTAATGTACAGTAGATTTATTTTTACATTTGGCATTGTGTAAGATACACAGGTTAGTTTTTTTTTTTTTTTGTAGATAGTAAAGTTCAATACGCATTTTAGGAATTTTTGATGAATGGTAAACAAAGCACGACACGTCAATTTAAAGAAGTATTAGTTAAATTCATACTATAGTTTTCAAATTTAAATATTATTAATTAACAACTTTATAAGAAAACAAGAATTTATTTAATTTAAAAATTATGATTAAATTAGAATATATTGAAAGTGTTGCACAATATATTTATTTTTTTATAAAGATTATATAAATTTTTTTTGATATTTTTTATCCACTTTAAAAAAATATTTCCATTATAACTATATTACATCTCACAGCAGAATTGTTGTTTGTCATTATCACAGTAATATATTACAATTATTTATAAAAATTTGTATCAAACTATTGATATTATTATACTACACTGACACTAAGATTTTAACATATATTTATCCAAAAACTCTAAGGAAGTACAACATGACATACATACATGATCTTTTATTTATAACTATAAAAGATACATCTTATATGCACAATTATATTAAAATTAAATTTTAAATTATATATTTATTATTATTTCAAAAGAACAAATTATAAATATTTAAAAAATAAATGTCGTGTAGTGATAAATAATTATAATTACCTTGCCCTTTTTAATGTCAGTCTTTTTGGACTCTTGATCATCAACTGACTTATTTTCAACATTATTTTCAACGACACATTCTACTTTATCTCCATTAACTGAAGAACTACTGCTTACACCGGTATCATAGGCAGGTTCATCTGACGTAGGTGATTGAGATGATGAAGGTGATTCTGGCGACATTTCTTCTCCATTTGTAAGAGGTGGCTGCTCAGCTGAGTCCTTGGAAAATAGAGAAGTTTCAATAATTGACTGTAGCATTGCTTTTGACTGTAGTATCTCTTTTATTTGATCCGCTGAAATGCGATAATGACATAAGTACAAAATTGAGGAAAACTTTAGACTTATTTACGTTTAGATTTTGTATTTTCTGAGCGTGTAAACCATTCCGCCATTGCACACATGCCGGCCTCCGTCATGCGTTCAACTATTTCCCCAGATGTAACATCTGATGGCAAATCGGGAATTTTTTTACCATGTTCCAACTTAGATAAAAGTGCCTGTCGTTCAGAGTGAAGAGTTCGACATAATTTTTGTAAGGTACTCAATTGTCGAGTTGCTACAGATAAATCACTTATCATTCTAGTACGTTCAGTGGTCATTTCATCTAAAAGTTGCTGACAGCGCTCATAACGCATTTTCCAACTAGCAGACTCTTTTTCTTGTTTAACTATTTTTTTTGACATCTATGTATAAAAAAATATATTCATTACAAATAAAGCTTATAAATAATTAATTTTTTGTTACTCACTAATTCCATGTCTCCTTTAAATCCAGCAAAAACTTTATTGCTTCGTGCTAGAGCATTTTGAAATTCTTCGTATTTTTCATTATACAGGGAAATTTGGTTTCGCAAGTCTATTTCAGTATTTTGCATTTCCTCAATTCTGGTTTGATAGAGTCGTATTTCCTTTTGAAAATGAAAATTATTTTATGAAATTAATTTTAATAAATTTAAATTAAACTCAAAAATACAAACCTTTAATAAATGAGTCTTCTCATTTAAAATAGTTTCTCGTTCTACACTGATTTCCATATTTGCTTTGGCCAGCTTAGCATCACATAATTGAGTCTCAAGCTCAATTTGTTTAGCTAACTTAACTACTTGCTACAACAATTAACAAGTATTCTATACTAAGAATTAATTCCTAGTTAAAACTGTACAAAAATAATAATAATAAACTTGTATGTGCTTACAGCGCCATTTACCTGTTCTCTAAGCTCATATTGTTCACACACATTCTTAAGCCTAGAAGACATATCCATATTATCATCTCGAAGCTTGTTGTTTTTCTCACTATTTTGTTGCATTACTGAAGCTATTTCACTTAATGTGTTTTGAAATTTATTTGTCATTTCCATGCGTTTATCTTCAGCTTCTTTAACACGTTTCAGACTCTCTTCCTGAAAAAAAAAACAAATTTTATTAATAAATTAAAAATATTAAATAATATATAAAGAAATCAAATTATTACTCTTATTGCTTTATTTTGTTTCTGCAATTCCCTACACAAACTCTCCAATCGACTTCTTGTCATAACTGCTTTATTCATTTCACCTCTGACTATATCACGTTCTGTTAATGCTTGAGATACCCTTTTTTCAGTTTGTTTATAAGCAGTCTAATATACATAGAATTAAAAACCAAAAATTAATATATTTAAAAAAAAATGAATGTTGCTACTTCTATTTTTAAAATTTTATTTACTTTTAGCTTAGTGTTTTCTTCCATAAGATCTGCATACTTAATACATAATGCTGCTAATTTTTCTTCTGGTGTATTTAAAGAATTCATACTATTCAAAACAGTTTTCAATGCTTGAGCTAAATGACGATCTTTTTTTTTACGGTTCTTTTCATTAGACGGATGATTTGAATCTGCTATATCTAACTCTGAAGCTTGAGTGGCTACAGATGTGCTATCAGCAACATCTGCTTGTTTGGGCAAAGATTCTGTAACTGTACTAGATACACACGATGTATCTTTTTGATTATTTTGCTGTAAAATAAATTATGATCAATATAAAATTAGTTACAATAGAAACTTTAAATAAATATACTAACCTGAGTAGTCTTATCAACAGAAGGTTCTTCTGACACGGTAGATGTAGTCTCCATGTCAATAAAATTAACTAAGTATTTTTTATGTTACAATGAACTTCAATAGGGCATCTATTCAAATGTTCTTAAACTGTAAGAAAAAATATTAGTTATTATAATTTTATATTATATTAACAAGAATACTAATTGGGGTCTTAAAGATGCTTTAACAATACGCTTGACAACATTGAATGTCCTACATATTATATACATTATTAATCAATTCTTGATTATAAGGTACATGTAAATGATTATAATATGAGATTTAATCATAAAATATTTCTAAATGTAAATGGACAGTACTGATTATCTGAATATTATTTCAATGAAAACGCAGCATTTTGTAAAGAAATAACATGCACAGTGGAAAAGTGAGTAAAGTCAAATTGCTAAAGCTGAATGCAACAGCAAGATATTATATTAATAATACAACTGAGCTATTCTCACGGAAATTAATTGAAAATGATAGTGTTGTAACTTTATAATATTGTAGTTAGAACTATTTAAATATACTTTTAAATATAAAATATTTCTCAACAGAGTTGGTGGTAGTAATGTAGGTATTAATAAAAACAACAGTAACACGATATAGGTTCAATTTTAGATTGTACCTATATATTTTTATTAGTTCTTTTAAAAATGTTTCAGAAATAAACTGATGGTATCCACTCGTATGAAGCTATGAAAAATAAATAACTCTATCCACTCATTACTGTACACACATAAAATTTGATAGAACTATTAAGTATTAATTATAAGAGTGTGTGGATTGTCTGCGAACAAGTAACCAAAATTGATAGGGAAATGGGACACATGGTTTTGTGTAACGACGAAAGATACACTATGATTCCGTCGAGCCGAGAGGGTAATAAGCTGACGGATTACACGAACCAGCAAAACTATGGAAGTATCGTGTGCTGGCAAACAGCTGCCAACGACAACACCCAAAATCGGTCCAGGGGCCAGTGACAAACAGACGCGTGTTCGGTGGACGGAGACACGACTTACCAGTTTCGAGGAACGAGCACTTGCGCGATGCAAACGGGATGGATGATCGTGATTAACAATAATAATAATAATAATGATCAATAATAATACTATCGGGTAGGTATCGCGTTCACTGACCGAAATATCACGAGCACGTTGGATATTGATAATGTTTGTACTCTGTCGTCGTCGTCGTCGTCGTAGTCGTTGTCGTGGACGGGCGCGGTGGCGGTGCAAACGATTGGCTAGAGGCGGCGGCAGAAGCTACGTTATAATAAATGCTAAGTCCGGACTAGTACGGCGTTGGGCGATAATGCACTTGTAAATGACCTAAAACGGTAATCGGTCGGTGCGGGATGGACCCGTACGAAGAAACGGGACGGTCGGTCCGTGTAAAATATGTATATATATATATATATACGGTTACTAGTATATATACATTTAAATATATGTATAATACAGTAATGTTGTGATCGCGTGTGTGCGTTGCGTATCTAAAGGGTCTGCGACTGCGGTGGTGGTGGGGATCGGACTTGTCGACAATATGTAGACTGTAGAGCACTAGAGCAGCTCTGCTGCTGCGGTAGCCGCGGCGACTAGTCCCCGGTGGCGGACGAGAATCGTGAACCGGCGCGAAGGTGCCCAAGATACCAGTCCGCGATATGGTCACACTGTACACCGTTACCGCCTTTTTTCGAAAGTCAAATACTCATAATATCCGATTGTAAATTATTACTGTATGGATCGTTAGGCCTAAAGGCTGGAACTGTATTGAATTGACTGATTGAATACATTTTTATTATAGCATAATTTTAGACTGTACCCTTAGCCTCGAGGTATTACAGAGCCAACTTAATATACGATATTATGACACGACTGTAGTCTTATGGCCAGAGGCGTAGCCAGGATTTTTTTATGGGGAGTGCTAAACACTTTTAACTTGAGTTATTGAAAATCAAAAACAACAAAAAAATTAATAAACACTTTTAATAATACTTTCTTAACTCAAATATTCTATTATACAAGTATACAACTAATAACAAGAAATATATTAGTATAATTTTTAAGGAAATTTAAATACATATTTCAAAACAATATAAAAAATACAGCCAATGGGGGAGGCTATAGCTGAGTATAGCCCCTTTAGCTCCCCCCCCCTTGGCTACGCCACTGGTCCTATCGATAATTTAAAACATGTAGCGACCTCAGATACAAAAGCTCGTAACGAACGTATAGGCTTATATGCGCTCAACTCAGGATAATACACCAATGATATGGACGTGTCGTTCTTAAGATTTGAGAAGTTCGAAAAAATATAATAATCGTGAAGACCAACATACAAATAAATTAGAATAATGAAATTAAATTTGATTTATTAAGTGTTTTTAAAAAATGTTTATTGTCTTTATTAATGGGTTTGAACTTAACGAATTTCAAAAGAATTTTCCTCCTTAGAAGCCTAAACCAAAAAAGTAAAGTATTTCTTTGAATTATACCAAATCATATTATATTCGTATAGCGGTTACCAGTTATTGATATGGATACGTTACACATAGCTATGAACAAATTGGTAATCGATCAAAAAGTTCGGGGACAAAAATTTTAAAAAATTTTAAAAAAAAATGAACAAAAAGTCCGGATTCATTTTTTATTGTCGGATACGGGATAAAAAGTCCGAAAATATAATTAAAATATTTTATTAAATTTTCATCTATAATTATATTTTATTATATATAGGTATTTCATACTACACAAAACAAATAATTTTACGTCAAAATTTATAAAGGAAAAAATGGGAATCTGAAGCTTATTTCATTAAAATACGGGGAATTTTACTCAATTAAAAAAAAAGTATATATGTTATACATAAAAATTGTATTTATATAATAACTGCATAGGCGGTTATTGGGGGGGACTTGGGGGGCTTAAGCCCCCTCAAAACATAATCAAACCACATCAGACGACGGTTGAAGCGTCTAAAAGACTAAAAATATATATTTACATATGACTAAGACAAAAATGTTAAGCCCCCACAAATAAGACCAATTATTCGCTTATGATAATAAGTCTAGTATTGCGAATTTTTAGAGTTCAATCGTGATAATGCGTAAATAATTAGTAATATACTGCCGTCCTAAGGAAAAACGCCGTAAATCAAAAAAAATAAATGTTGTAAATAAATACATTTGTTCATGGACTAATTGTCTTTGGACTTTTCGTCCGGGATTCAAGCAGTGTATGGAACGAGAAAAGCTAATTTTTATAGGGATTTCTGAAAATATTGTACTCCTTAGTTCCTAATTTTACACTACCATATTTATCCCATTATCACTATAATAATTTTTATAATAAAATAAAATAATAACATTTTTAAAACCAATATTTCAATTTTTTTTTCTGAAAGACAAGATATCTACTAAAACTAAAGAAAAAGTGCAAATACCAGACTTTAGGTCTGGGAACTGATGCCCCCTTTCGTAAAAACAGCTCTATTTATTTTATACTATAAACGATAATATAGATGGATATAAATTATAGTTCAACAGATTGTATTACTATAACACTGCTTTAGTAAGCAGCACTTTCAGTAATAGTAATCAATAATAAGTATATACTATATAGTATATAGCCTTACTAAAGACTATTTTATAAATAGTTCTAGAACTAGGTAGTTGATCTGTTTTATAAAGTATTTAAATGATATCTTAAAAATATTAGTATTTAAAAATCAAATACTATTATAATTATTAATTTTATTTAGATAACTAAATACTTTACAAAATTCAAAAGAATTATTTGTCAAATTTCTGAAATGTCTTGACAATCATTATATTATTTTATTTATAATTAAAACAAATGATTAAGCTTATACTTATTTCATTAACAGCCGTTTATTATTTAATTAATATTAAAGTAGGTATTTGAGTGGTATTTCAAAGTTAAAATAAGTATAGCAAATTTTTCCTAAGTTATAGGTAGTACAAAGTTCTATATTATAATGATACATACATATCATAGCATATCTATATAATATTTTTAGTACATTACATTTTATACACATATAAGTACATTACGTAACATTTTAAATAAAAAATTACACAATTAATTTTTTTTTGTACAAGTGAACAACTAAAAGAAGTGTTTAAATATACATGCCAAGTATTCGAATTTGTTCTTTGGAAATTTATTGTGAATATTTTTTAATGTTTATATTTGTAACTGCATTTTGTATTTACCATTATCAAAGTATTTTTTACTAAGCTATATGGTAATCAATAGTGATGTGGTAAAAATAAAAAACATAATAATATAAATAATAATATTATGATTTATGGATGACGATGATAATGGGATACTGGATTTCCAGAACAACTGCTATCAGCAGGGTGTCAGTAGATACAACGTGAAATGTCTTTACAACGAGCATAACCTACAACAAATATCAATCGTGATATCGTCACGTACTTAGGGTCATTATACGCTTGTAGCTCTACAGGACTGTGGACAAGATACATAATTTATCATGGCTAGATGACGGATGTAAACAAAATTGAAAATAGTTACGAATACAAATTACTAAAAAGTATGTGTATAACTGTATGAGTGCACCGTACACAGCACAGTCGCACAGACAAAGATCGAATTATGTTTATAAATAAAGGGTAATTATTTTTTTCTCATACCTTCTAGTTTTTTATTTTAATAATAATAGTAAAATTGATTTATCGTTTCCCATTATTAATATTTCCTGTGTTACCATAACATTTAATGTACCCTAATGAAAATATTTTAAAAATTATTATAGAATTTGACATTTTTAACGGTGTGTGAGATTTTTATTGATTTTCTAGAGGTCTATAATTTTACCTTTTAGATTTACTGTTTACAGGTGATGTGCAAGACATTGGGTTGTCATTATGGACACCGAGTCTATAAGGTCCATGAGTGAGTACAGTTCCAAATCCAAATACAAGAGTCACACACTAAAATCTAGTGGTAATCACAGATCTAACAGTTATAAGTAAGTTTTTTTAGTTTCTTACTTCACAGCTTATAGTTTTAAATCATTTTTAACATCTTTATATTGTGTAGAAACAATACTCGAACTGCTCGCAAATATTCTGATAGTTTAAATAATCCATACGAAACAACTATGGCACCATATCAAACTACTGTGATGTTAGATGATACAAGAGATGGACAAGATGTTGTTGAAGTACAAATATTACCTCAAGTAATTATTCATGTTAATATTACAAATATAATATTAATAATAATAAATTATTTTTTTGTCTTTAATTTGTTCTAGTATTAGTTATTAGTTTCTTATTATCCAACATAAATTTATTCATTTTTCATTCCTATGTATAATTTAGGTGCCTAAGTCAATGCAATACTTATGTTGTTATAAAACTATTAAACTTGATCAATATCATAACACAATTTACTCTGCTTGTTTTTGTTAACTTTAAATCATCTTAAACATTTTCATAGTTTAATGAACTTTAATAACATATTAAAGAAATTAAGCATTTCTTATTGCATCTAATTAGTAATACTATTTTAAACATTAAAATATTTATGTATTAATATTTTACATTTTAATGTTGTAATAGTTTATAGCTATAACTCACTCTAAAATGATAATATCCATGAAAGCATATGACATTTCTTAGATAATATTCTTACCTTTAAATTTGATTAAAGGTAAATTTACTCTAATACTAAAGCTAACTTCATATAATGTGTTCTGCTGAACGCTAATTTGCTATGATGTATACTAGTAAGACAGAGACAACACATGCTTCTTAATAGCTTTGTTTAATTTGCAATGTCACCTAAACCTTGCTATTTTAAATGAAGAATTATAATAAACTGTTAAAAGACAAATCTATACTTACCAGAATATTACACCATATACAATCACTAACACTACATTTTATATCAGACCTTTTATGATGAGTGATATTAAAACAATTAGAGTATTTTAAAAGTGATTCTTTTAGATAATCGTGAAAACTCTCCTATCAGAAAATAAAATACCTTGATACTTTCTGGGAAGAAAATTATGTAGATATCTTTTGGTTTAAGTCAGTTGGTTTTAGTATGTTTTTCTCTTCCTTTTTTCACTTTCAAACGAAGTATTACTATTTGGCGACTTCCTAAACAAGTAATTTCATGTTATTTTTTTCCCACTTTCTTCATACATGTTTATTGTGTCATTTTGTTTAGATTATATAATTCTTTAAAAATATATAAACATATAGGTATATATATATCTTGTTTTTTTTATTCATTAATAATAGGTATTACTGATAAATTATTATAATGATTTTATATGTTTAACATTTTATTATGTTTTTATATTTAGGATGAAAATTGGGGTGAAAACACTACAGCAATTACTGGTAATACTTCAGTACAGTCTGGATCGATGGAAGAAATGGGTGCTCTATGGCCTGATACCGAGCAAAAAAGTGCTTTTCCAATATTGTGCCATCGTTATATAGCTACTACCTTGACTGGGCTTTTGTCTCTAGTCGCTTTTCTTAGCCCGTTAGCTATGCTAGTTTTACCAAAATTAGGTAATGTATTCTTAACATGTTATTAAATATTTTATATTTGTTAGTATGCTTACTCTTATAAGCCAAATTTCATCTTTTTTTACTTTTGTTTAATACATTAACATAAACTTTGGATACCTGTGTAGTAGTGTTAAGCCATCAAATATAATTTCATAATTTTAATTTTTTTTTATTCTAAAAACATTTAGAAATAAAAACAATTATTATAATTATAACACATATGTAGCAGTTGGTAAAAACTCATGTGGATGTGATCTCTTATAATGATTTACTCCAATTTCTTTCTAATATTTTACCATCACTACTGCATGATAATTAAGATTTTATCAAATTAAAATTCTATATTAAGTCATCAAATCACTATTAAAATTACTAGAAGTTAAGACCAATACAATTATGTAGGTACTTACCTACATTAAACTTATTTGGCATTAGGTGTGTACCTATAAGACATTTTTTTTTAAATTTATTTAATGTAATTGGTTATTAATAAATATATTAGTATATTGTAAGGTATTTTTCAACATAAATAATAACAGTTAATTATTTACAAATAAATATAAATGTACTATAATATGAAATAATAATGATTTATTACTGTTATTTTAGGATTTTCGTAGAAAATTTAAGTCTATACATGATTAAAAAATTTAAAAAAAATTTTGAAAAGTAATAGATAATTTGAACATTTTAAATAATTTTGTCATTATTTATATTATTTATATAAATTATTAAACTAGTCTATAATTTAACATGATTATTACTTAAAATGTATTACATTAATTATTTTACCTATTAAAAATAATATTTCTGACTTGTTGTTTGTGGGAGCAAAATGATACTTTTACCCCCACAGAAAAATTAGCATGGATGCAAGTGCATCCTCATGCACCCACCTCCCAAATGTCATTTATACATTCTAATATAATATAAATATTAAATTAAATTAATATTGTTATTCTTTTAAATAGGTGTTTTTAGTCCTGCAGCTACAAATCTTAGCCCTCAACAAAGAGAAACCCTATTAAATTGTGGTGCAGAATGTAAAGGAGTATTAGTTTCATTAGCATTCAAAATGTTTTTATTGGCTGTGGCGTCATGGGCAATTTTCCTACGTCCAGTGAAAGCAACCATGCCCCGTATTCATGTTTTTAGAGCAATTGTCTTAGCATTAGTATCAATTTGCTGTGGTATTTTTTGGCTTTTTTATGTAGTTCAAGTCACGGAGGGTAAGTTTTGAATTTTATTACTCAATAAAAATTTTAATTGTATAATATGTATTTTTAAAATCAAGAAACCCTAACCATTTCTTTATGAAACAATCACATTAAAAATATACATTCTTATTATATATATATAATAGAAATACATTTAAATATTGTGTTCACAAAGAAAAATACTACTTTTCTTATCTTAAACTTGAACATAAAATCTGAGTAGAGTTCAAAGTTGTGTAAGAACTTGTATTAGAAAATTTTCACATGTTAAATTTAATGCTTTTAATTATTATGGAATTTTGTAAACTAAATATCTAGTATTAAATATACTAGTTATTAGAACAGCTTAATTTTTAAAATATTTATTTTTATTTCAGATGTAGGTAGGATTAATATTTTTCATAATGATTTTTGATAACTACAAAATACTATTAATGGTAATTTATCGATAGTTATTTTCAGTAACAGATTTAAATTGTCCAAATGTACTAGAAATATAGAAGTTCTGATAAAAAAAAAAAAAATAGAAAATATTATAATTTATTTTACTATCCAAATGAGATAAAAATCAAAAAGTTTTATAAAACACTCCTTTACTTAGCTTATTCTAGAAGTCATAACGTATATGTTATTAATATTAATTTAGTGTTTTTTAAGATTTCTATTTATTTTACTTGCTTATAAGTTATAAAATATAAAATGTATTTCACAGAATATTTTATTTTTCAGGAGTACGAGCGACAGCTACAGGTGAAGATCTACTTGAATATCGTGCCTTGGTGTCTTATTCTTCTTCGCTATGTGATTGTCTACTTTGTATTCATTATGTTGCCATAGTGTTAATGGAAATAAGACATCTTCAGCCAGTTTTCTATATCAAGGTATTTATTAAATAAATTAAGTAACATATGCTCGTTTTATGTGTTGCCTATTACTACATAAATTAGTTCTTAAAACATAAAATTATGTAAAATAATATATTTTTAAAAAAAGTTGGATTTTAAAATTTTTAATTATTAAGTATAAACACTTAAATAGATCCCTTCGTATAAATCATTTTTTTTTAAATGTCTCTTTTGTATTTTATAAAAGTAAATCAATATTAATATGTATATGTTCTATTAACTAATTTGAAAAAGTATTTTGTATACATAACTTAGTTTAATTTGAACTAAATAATCTAATAATTTATTTATTTGTGTGATAGATAGATAGATTAAATTTAGAGAAGTTATGTGATTTGGTGAATTTATGTCGTATTGTAATAGACTGATGAGATGCTTCATTTATACAGTATTATTCTATATTGTGTGGGGTATTAGTCTATGCATTTATTGTGATAATAGAAAACCTCTTGAAATAGCTTAAAATGATGATAATTATTATTTTATTCTTTATTTGAAACTGAACCTTTGTTTTGGTGTAAACATTTAGTCAACATTATTGAGTAGGTATAATATTTGTTATTGCCAATGTCGTACTACCTAAGTACTTTTAATTGTTACAAAGGTAAAAAAAAATAATAATTGTAATGTATAAATAATAGTTGGTGATAATGTTTAAAACAAAATAAGTAAGAATGCATTAAGTTGTAATGACAAAAAAAAATTAATTTGCATTCTATCTATTTATTTTATAATATATTTAAATTCTTATCATAAATTATAGGTTGTTAGGAGTCCTGATGGTGAAAGTCGATCATATCCTATTGGTCAATTAAGCATTCAACGTGCTGCTGTTTGGGTTCTTGAACGATATTATACTGAATTTTCGATATACAATCCATACTTAGAACGTTTACCCGTCTCCAAATCTAAAAAAAATGCTTCTAGCTTTAAATTTTATGATATTGAGGGTATTGGAAGTAACACGCTCCAAATGAGTCAATCAAGAGGTACAATGAATGGTCATGCTAGACGTCGAGATTCAAGTCATAACGAACGGTTCTATGAAGAACATGACTATGAACGAAGAGTTAAGAAGCGAAGAGCTAGGCTCTTAACAGCTGCTGAAGAAGCATTCACCCATGTCAAACGATCACATCATGATCCTGGTAATTATTTTACATTTAATATTATGCCTTTTTTTTTTTACATAATGTTTATAAGTTATGACTTATAAATCATAAGTAACTAACCTTTTGTTCTAAGGTGGCGGTTCTGCCATGGATCCTTATGAAGCTGCTCAAGCTGTTTTCCCAACTATTGCACGATCTCTTCAAAAGTATTTAAGAGTAACTAGACAACAGCCAAGGCATACTGTAGAGTCAATTTTGTCTCACCTTGCCTTATGTTTAACTCATGATGCTTCACCAAAAGCATTCTTGGAACCTTACTTGAGTGCATCTCCTGTATTACAAGTAACTTTTTAGATTAAATAATTTATTCATTATTTTTGTCATTATAATTTTTTACAAACATATTTTTGTATTATTTTTTTTTAGAATGAAAAAGAACAAAAATCACTTCAATCTTGGTCATTAATTTGTAATGAATTATTGACTCGAGCACTCAAAGACGGAACTGTGTTTCAACTACGACAAAATGATCTTTCACTTTTGTGTACAGTACATAAACTTCCCCATTTCAGTATTATAGAGGAAGTTATTAATCCAAAATCAAATAGATTTGTTCTTAAGCTGAACTCTGAAACTTCTGTCTAAATGTTTTATTATTTTTAACATATACTATTAGACTTGACAGACCAAGATTCAATGTATTTTCTAGTCTTCAAATTTAATTGAGTGTAAACTACTTAATTTTTTAACAGTATATTAGGTATGCTTCAAAATTAAGTGTATTATCTTTTTTCTTATAAATTTAGAATATAATATGTTTCTATATAATTACTAGTTTTCTTTTTCTAAGTGTTACTCTTAGGTGGTCTTACTGTGGTTCAATTTCTAGTTATATTGTTTTTGGCTAAACACTCATAAACTAAAAATGGTATGTTAGCAGGTGCATGATAAAAGCAATTAAGTGAAAATTATTAATGAACTTTGTGTGCGGTATGCATTAAAATCAAATATGTAGTATATACATAAGATGCAATTGAATTTTTCAAACTTTTTATTAGCAAAATTTTTAGATTTCCAAACATTTTATTGTGCATTGTTCAATATCTTTGCATTGGATTTAGAATTTTTATAACTCAATAGCATTTATCTGATTTCCTGATATTTTATAGCTTTATGTTTTCATGATGTGCATACCAATTAATTTAATACACTTACTTTTGGAACATACCTCATATATAACTATCATAGTATTAAGGCATATTGTGTAACACATCTTTATCTGCTTATTTTCAACAATTGATTAGGTACATTTAAATTATTAGTTATCTATCATCTATCAGCGGTTCTTAACCTGTGGTTAGCAGCCCCTGGGGACCACAGCAGCTTTAATATGTTGTGACAAGATATAATTTTAAATCTGTATGTATTGTTATGTCTACTTATGTAATTATAATATAAAACATTTATTATAATTTTACTTATTACCACGAAATGTAAAAAAAAGGTATTCGAAAAAGATTGGTAAGGGGATCTGTGATCTACAAAAGGTTAAGAACCACTGCTATATACAATATACATTTATATATGTATGTAGTATAGGTCTGATTGATCTGCATTTTTTTACTTTATCTTGATAAATTAGTAAAAATTAGATATTCTTCCAAGATATTATTTGATTTTAAACACATAATTTTGAATGATTTATAAAAAAAAATTATATTATTTTAAAAAGACTGTTAAATAAAATAAAATTATTTTTTCTATCGAAATATCAATTGTAATATCTTAAAGCTCAATTCATCGGGGCCATATACATATTTTTTTTATTACAATATTGCCATAATGGTCCAAACATTTAATTTATATTCCTTGCAATGTGTCAAGATATTTTTACCACAATTTTATTTTCAGTATTATTTCATCTTAAATTTTATTACTATTATATTTTATACTTTGAAATTTTATTACTCATTTAATTTAGTTATTTTTTTATTTTTATAACTTTTTATATTTTAAGTTATTATTTTAATAGAGATAAAAATTTATTATTGTATTTAATCAGCCTACATTTAGTACCTGTTTTATAAAATTATTATGGTACTCAATATTGTTTTTGGGTTGAATGGGTGAGTTTTTATACGCACAAAAAATCTATTCTAAATTTATTGATAAGATTATTTTTACTCAATATATGAATTATAAACCTAGTTAACTAATGACATTATTATTTAATATAATACATTTTTGTAGTGCAATTTTTTTTATTTATACATATTTCAACATTTGTTTTATACCAAATTATATTTAAGTTTTAATTATAAGTCCCAAATGTAACGTATGTAACGTATGTATAGTGTATACGTGATAATTATAAACTTATTAAAAACATATTAATGTAACATGAAATGTTAATAATTTAATATGAAATATTAAAAAAAAAATGTGTATAAATTATTTTATTTTTAATTTGTAATTTACTGGTATCCATAACCTATTAATCAAATATAAATATTAAAAAAGTCATACAAATTGAATGACCCAATAAATCATTAAAAGATATTTTTGTTGTAATGCTTTGGATAGAATTTGAAAGAAACACCAATTTTTGGATAAATTATAAACAATACCTATAGGTAAATAGACCAGTAGAGCCCATGGTAATTTGGGGCCTTTAGTTATAGGATTATATTTCACTATATTTGGTAGTTTTGGTACTATATAAGGTATTTGAATTTATAAAATATAAATAATATTATTAATCAATTTTCAATAAATAGTTATTTGATAGTGTTAAACTGCGCACGAAGTTAAGAGTTGAGACATTTTATTGCGTATTATTATGTGTCACTTAAACTAGCGCTGCCATCACTGATCAAACTAGTACCTAATTACCTATCTCAGGCGAATATGTATTATAATATCAAAATGAATGTACAACAATATGCATAATAATATAATGTCAAAAAATTTATATTTGTATAACATTTATTTTGTAGGATTTATTACGTGTTATAGCCGTCGAGTTATTACCATCTGTCCATTTGCGGGGGATTTCGTAATTTCGGTTACTGAAGCCCAAACAAGTAGTCTGCAATATAATTATATTATCTATACGACTATACTCGTTAACGATAGTCAACTATAGTCCATAAACCATTTTCAATGAAGTTAAAATGACATATTGATATGACAATAATCCATGTGTTGTAACCGTCTGTCGGGGTGCTGCGAAGCTCGAGTACCCCATGTCCTCGTGACATTGTAAACGATGAGTCAATGAAACAGGAAAATAAAAAAAAGGGTGTACATTTATAGTAAGTCCATGGTATAGTATATCATATAATATTATAATTCGTCGACATTTTATTTTTTCATTAATATCTAATTGTTAAAATGCAGAAGTTATCATTTTATAACTTTTTAAATTGATTTTCGATAATAAGAATATAATTTATTTTAAAAATATAATTTATTATGATTACCTACCTCCGTCACACTCGTCTCCGTCTTATGAACATTCACAATATTAAATTTACGATCAGCAAAAACAATTTTGTTTTGTTACCTCTCATGTTAAACTGTTGAACTAAATCGACCTATTATATATTATAGCTACTAAATAGTGTCTATACTGAAAGGTAAGAACAATATCAACTGTGTTTGTAGTTGATATATTGTAATACATCATATATGTTGATTTTTTAACGAAATATAAGTATTTTGATATCTATTCTTACATAAGTATGTTGTACTGTTGTAGGTAGGTACTTATAAAATATTTCAAAATTAAAATATCACAGAAAATCAATATTCAAAACCTAAAACACAGACGATATTTATACTCATATAGTCATATACCTTTAAGTTTGGCTATTGGTCAATTTATTCTAACTAATATGTATTATATAAAGCCGACTATATAACATCGCAAAATTGGTTTTGGTATAAACGCAAAATGTCTACGATGTACTTTTGTAAGACGGTGACAATTTGGCAGCAAAAGCAGTCAGCAGACGTCACATCTTCTTAACAAATTGTATGAAGAAATTTTTTTCTTGCTTGAATTCATTATTTTCAAGATTTTGGGCATTCCAAGAAATTAGAAAAATATGGGCCGCATGTTATACCTATTTGACATAATATTATAATACTTGCACGGAATATACAATATGAAATATAAGTTATATATTTCATATAGTCTGTGATGGTACAATATAATATTATGTATTACAATAGCAATCCCATATGCTTGTCTCCGTATGGTGCACAATGTCTCAGGGACTATAGCCAATTAGGAATCGTTCGACAATAGTCAATTAATCAATTTGACAAGCCGATTTTCAAGATTTAAAAGTAAAAAATATTGCTATAATAGCTACTCTTCTTTCATGATGTTGTGTAAAAAAAAAACGAAAAAGAACATAAAACAATATAATAATATATAAATATACAGCGTGTGCTTTTTGCGCCAAAACGAAAATCCATTCTAATTGGCTAAATGTTTCACACACCAACAATTTAATGAGCAGACACGTTTATACAGTTTTTTTTCAGCCGTTTTTTCAACTCGGCCAAGGATAATGACTATTGTTTTTTTTTTTAGTATTCAATTTTATTGTTTACGTATTATATTATAATATTATATGTATACCTATAAAATCCTGAATAACGTATTATTCTGCCGACATATTTTTATTTCATAAAATAATGACGTGCATAGGCGTATAGGGTACTCAACAGTCAACATTTATGAATTTGGATTATACTACTATTTTGTATTTTTAAATATTCTATACAGCGTTCTCAACTATTATAAATTATAATAATTAATACTTCTGGTTTTTTATTTTTGTATATTATAATTTAAGCTTCGAATGTTTAATTTTCAAATGGAAACCACTTAATCTTTTTCATATTCTTTAATAAATACATGCTTATTAAAAAATTACCAAATATGCACTTACATACGAGTAGTTACATTATTATTATTAATAATAATATGATTTATTTTTATGTAATTATAAAAATGTTATGTTTGAAATGTTATTATTGCAATATTTTCAAACTTGCTAAATAATAATACAATTATATTATTATAAATTGTAATGTATTTAAATTCAATTAATAGTTAATGAGTGGATATAAATATTACTTATTACGGCTGTAACTTTATTATAATGTTATAATATTGTTATTTTGCTACCTAGGGTTTTTAAATTAATGAAA
The DNA here is from genome assembly GCF_020184175.1 of Aphis gossypii. Taxonomy (NCBI): domain Eukaryota; kingdom Metazoa; phylum Arthropoda; class Insecta; order Hemiptera; family Aphididae; genus Aphis; species Aphis gossypii. The sequence continues at coordinate 60,663,580 of NC_065530.1, forward strand.
AGTATTATTTTTATCGAACATATTATTATTTTATTAATTGAAGATTTTTCACTGTGAACTTAACATTATCTACATAGTACCACATTGATAAGGCTATATGTACTTTTATCTCATAAAATATCTTTTTTTGTCTATCACCAGAAAATGCATTCGAGCTCCACTCACAACACTACTAGGAAAAACGCGATTTTTACTATATAGTCTACAATTTGGTTATTTTTATAGCTGTATACAAATATAAAATAAATATGTAAATATTGCAAGTCATCTGTGAATCTGTCCTACTTATTATACATATTCTCTCATGTATTCCTCTCTGTTATAGTGTTATTGGTGTTGATCATTTTTTTTCTTCTTATTATGTAGAAGTTTTTAAATCAACTTCCTAAATGTTATTATTGTTTGTAACTTTATATGTATATTGTATATTATATTATTTATAATATATATCGTATATTGTTTTATATTTATATTATTTAATAACACGAGTGCTTGTACTCGGATCGATTAAAAATAAATTCACAATATTCTAAAACCAATACATTCCTTGCCAGTATCTAAAATCAAATAAATTTAAAATAAAAAAATAGCTATGCTATTATTATTTTATCAAGTTTCATAATATGTCGTACACCATAATATAATATACCTTGCGTATGATCATTTAAAATTAAATTCTTTCGAGTGGTTTCTATAAATATATATATATTTGATGCACCCCATACTTGTGCCAATATCGTATAATATAAATTACAAATATTTATATATTATATATTATACAATATATTATAGGCATCTGACAATGAAATTTTCATTGATAGACAATATAATATATAGTTGTAATTATATACCTATATTGGCTCTTATTATAAGTTGTAAATAGGATAAAAAATAAATATTCTATTAAATCAATTTATATAGTGTTCAATTGAATAGCAATTAGCAATGTACCTATTTATAATGTGTACGTTTCAGAATGTCAAAAGATATGTATTGTTCCTAAAATATGGAGGAAGAATTATTATAATGAAGCATACTTTCGAATATGCATGTTATTGTATGGTCTTTATCAATATGCATTATGCAAGATATCAAAGGTTACAAAATAGCCTCAGAGTAAAACGTTATAATCCAGTGGTCCTTATAACCATTGATTCCGACTTAATCTTGAGTTGCGTAAATTTCGTATTTGAATACTACGTATACTTTTAATTAATATCAAAAAATATATTATAATAAATTATTAATAAAAATGTATTTCGTTCAATTTTATGAATTAAATGAAATGAAAAATGAATTAATCAGAAATTTTAATATAAAAAAAAAAATTAGTAGTAATATCAAATACCTATCAATTTTTTTTAAACATATGTGAGTTGCAAAAAATAAATAATAGTTTAAAATTTAAATGTGCCATGAGTATAATGAGGTTTAAGGACATTGCTACAGTCATTTACACATTGAACATCCTGTACAGTATAAAATATGTACCTTTGTAATTAATAGTGAAATCCAGATCACACCGAAAAAATGGTGGCGGCTTTGAAAAGAGATAGCAGTTTTTTCATGTATATACGATTGTAACGCCGTTCTGTCATATTAGACGATAAAAAAACCAACTCTCAAATCCTTATGTATGTATTAATATGGTATATAGTATAAGTACCTATATAAACTTTATAAACACAGTTATAATATTATACAAGTGCGGCGTTCATGTATTATATAGGTATAGGTATAATATACAATAATACTATAACGTGTGTTGTGTACAATTATTTCTTACACTTGTATTTTTTTTTCCGTCTGAGTAAGTTTTTCACTGTATACAATGATACGGATCATACATACTTATTGTAGAAGTAAAATGTATGTACGAGGGAGTAATAATAACGGACCGTACTACCCGGAAGGACTGATAAAAAAATATTTAATATATTATAATACGAAATTGAAATAATTTCGAATGCACGTGGACGGTATAAGTATTATAGAACTTCTAGTCAACCAATCTACCAAGTACAATTTATATATATATATATAATGGTCGATATGAAGTCTGCAAAGAAACTTTATCGTGGACCAAAGTTGAAATCGGAAAACATATATAAAGGTATAATATATATATAGGTATATATCTATATATATATATATATATATATATACTTGTACAGAAGGGTAAAAGACATTTAATCATTAAGTTTCGACTTTAATGGTTTTTAATAAAAAAAAAAGAATCCATTAGTGAAACGTACATAATATATATGTATATTATATATATATATATATATGACGCATTTACGAGCACAACACAGTAAGTACTCGAGTGTTAGGTGTGTATATATATATATATCATAACTAATCATTTTCTCAAAAACTTAGAAACTGTTATACGTATATAGTAGAAAACAATTAGCTACAAGCTGAATACCATCTTCCTGATGCCTGACAGCAGGTATTTGTGTGGACTGTATATTATTGTATTATATTATATCATAACACATCTTACTGAACATCTGCAAATTGAAAAATCATTATGTATTTCGCACGTACACCTACTATTTAAGTAGGTATATTCGCATTATTTGTTCGTTAATTAACGCATATATTTCTATAAAATATAGAACTAGTTAGGTATAATACAGGAGTAATTATGAGGGAGAAAATGATTAAATGATTCATCGCCTCCGCTTTCCCTCTTGGGACTTGAATATTCCTTTTGATATAAATATAATATTATATATTTGATTATATGTATATAATATATACTTAATTAATAATAAAAAATATGAGTTTTAAAATATAACAAGAATAAACGTAAGTAATGCTTCAATAGTCTTAGGCGAGAGTATGTAAACTTTTTTTTTGTATATTTTTCGCCTATTGTCTGCTATATATTTATTAATTACAGATATTTTCTAAAATGAAATATTTACAATATTTACAATAAAAATTTTATTTTATTATTCTCGAGAATTATATCTTATAATAGTTTCAGTTTTCAGTAAAATGTATCGTGTTTGGATGTGAAACACTTCGTGAACGTTTAGAAACATATCGAAGTGTCAAATCACTTTTAACAATAGTCAATATTAATTAATAATTGTCATTCATGATACAATACAATTTAGCAAATTGCGAATATATAAAGCGTAATCGTCGATATATTAATTGTAGACGACTGCACAAGAAACGCTTAGATATATTATAATTTATATTTATTCAATACCATTGGTTATCATTATAGTTTGGAAATAGTTCTAATAATATGGTGCTCGATAGCGTAAGGCTGCCTTGAATTATTGATGGCCTCTATACTCGTATCTAGTGTAGATAGCAAAAACATCCCCTAATCCTAATTGGTTGTTCAATTTATAGGTATTAGAAAGTTAAGCCACAATTTCGCATGAGTGTTTATAGTGTGTAATATACCTAGTATAACCACCATTCTTATTTGTTAGAATAAAAATGATTTTTTTGTTTTAACTTGTACCTATTACAATTTACAGTTATATTATATTGTATTATTAATTATTATAAACTATTACGTTATAATATTACAAATAAATATTAGTAGTAACTATAATAAATTACCGACAAAATCAACTTAAAATAGTAAATACAATATATACATCATACTTAACATAATATTTTATATAGGTACCTATCATCTATGTGAAGAAATGTTTTCTCCTATCCATTTGGATTTTAATAGATGTGTTAACCATAAATTAGTTTACTGGGTTAATGTTTTGTTTATAATAATTATAAATTAATTTTTCTTAACGAAAGTCTTAGTTAATTTTTAAAGATACCAAAAAACAATATTATCTCCATTAGTTAAAATTAAAATATATGCGATTAAAAAACATTTCATTTGTCTTAAAATTTTTTAAATTTTATTCATTTTGAATTTCAGCATACGCATATAGTATAATATATCTATTCTATTACATTTAATTTTAACAGATAGACTGCAGATTGTCAAAGAGATATCATTTAATTATCATACTATGTTTTGTATATAAAATGTAAAGGTATAGCATCATTATTCATTACCGTTAGCCATTAGATAAAAAGACCTGTATACATACATAATTTCATACCAATATTATAATTATTAAATTGTAACAACAAAATATACTAATTAAAAATCTAAATATTGAAAAAAAACCTTTGCGCAAAAAACTGGCACAAACGATTTATACTTTATAATTGGATTCTTTTGTTAAAAAATGTAAATCACTCATGATGATAAAGTGAAACCAAATTTAAAAACTTTAATCCAATTATATCTTATCTACAACCTACAACTATTATTTTATGCAATATAATATTATAACGTTTTAATAATATTTACTTCACGAGGTTTTAGCACAGCAAAAATTGTTTTAAAGTTAAATAACCGGACGGTTAAAAAAAGACGAATATAATATAAAGAAACCAGTTATTTTTTTTTATTATTACTATTATATATTTTTTTTTCCATTTTACTGCATTTTTGGCGGTAGCGGCGTCGCGTTTATGAACCTTTGATACGAGAACCCTCGGAATTCTGTCAACCTAATTAGCGCACCCCATAAAACAAGGACGGTATTTTTATTTTTTTCATTTTTTTGTCGTTTCAATGAGCCACACGAACAGGTCCTTGTGCAAAATATATATATACTGCGCGCGCCGGCATACGAGAGAGGGTAAACGTCACTGCAGGCGTTGAATTTCACAAATGATTTAAACCGAACGATGAATACTATAATAATAATAATATATACACAATATATCATATGGTTTATACATATTTCTTCGAGAAATATGTATATACAATAAACGGAAATGTACATCGCGTTCGAAATTAATTAAAATTTGCGCCGGAAAAACGACACTTGCCTGTTAATCGTAGGATAACAGCGTCGAGCGAGGGCGATAAATCCGGAGGGATTATTAGGTATATAATACTCGTTCGTAGGTTCATACTTACACAAGCGTCGTATAATAATATACATAACATTATATAAATATATTGATGATAATAATAATAATAATGCGGTATCGAATTAACGATAACAATTTCACCGTCGCAGAGACGATTTTCGTCCAGTCATTTTTTTTTGTTTTTGTTGTCGGTGAACAATAATAACAATGATGATGATTAAAAATATATATTGTATTGTTTTAGTATCCGTACGCCATATATTAAACGTCATATTGTACACACTATATAGTCGGACACGTGCGCCGCCGTATATAATATTAATATTATGAACAGTGTACACACTTGCGGTATGTGCCTAAACCGAGAGGAGTGTTGGCCGTATAGGTAATGCGTATTATAATATATAAATATATATATACAATAATATGTAGGTAGTGATGGTTATAGTGTGTACAGGTACGACGGTAATAACATCATACCTTGCCTGTTTATTATTATGAACGATGATAAAAATATAATAATATAATATACAACGTTTGTATGTATAAAAACACAAGGCGCGTTGTAAAAAAAAAGAAAAAAACAGTTTCCGGTTTGAATAAGGTATCTGTACGAAGTGACTTACGTATGTTATACAACTCTAGAAGTATATACGAGGAAAACGGCGTCCGTGCACAGGATTCTATGAAACGTCAATTTTGACGACGGGCGGAATTAATATAGTAATTGCAATGGTATTGTTGCTGCTATAATGTATGAACAATACTCTCGCAATATAATATTTAACACGCAACCGATATTGTCCTTGCACTGGAATTTACAGTAGGTAAACCTATACAGTGCTGTTCACCTAGCATGCTCGCCGCGTTTTTATGTTTATAATGTATGATTTTTGAAATTTTTAAGTACACTACGTTTTAAAATACTTAGAATTTTTATACCATTTAAGAAATGTCCTTGTCATGGCGACACAAACTTATTTTTTACAAATACAAATCGCCTTGTTTTACTTTAAATTGTTAAGTTTATTTATTTATTTTTTTATTTTGATATAATTAAAACGACATTTGAACGAATAAAGTTTATGTGCTTTTTATCTTTGTGTACTAATGATTCTATGTCCTTGATTATACCTAACCTACGTTTAGAAGGGATGAGGAATATAATAACTTGAAATTTCAATAATTTTTATTATTAAAATAATAATAATACTTTAATTAACAAAAATTCTATAAGAAAGGGTTGATACTGTGACTTGGAAAAAGTAGTTTGTATTGTAAACAAAATACAGGATACAGGAAACAGCATATCCAAATCTAAGTAATTAAAATAATAGAATTCTTATTATAAATTATAATTTCAAATTTCAAGAATTAGAGTTTGAGTAGGTACATACATTATTTAAGAAAAATGAGGTGAATGTTTTTAGTGGACCATCTTGTATATACGCGGTATCATAGTATATTATTGTATTATTTATAATTCGTATAGTATACTCGTATATATATAACGTTATGCAATCTGCAAGAATTATTTTTTCGTCGAAACCTTATTATGTATTGACTTGTATATTGTGAGGCAGGTCGACTATTATACGCAACAATATACGATAAAATACATGCAGCTGCGGTAGTATCTGTATAATATTATAGTATTACACGTGGGCAATTTGGAAAAACGCATTGTTTTTTGTGTCACGCGATTTTCAGGTATCTATATACAATATAATATGTATTTGTGCGTTCAGGTGGTGTACACGCACGTCTATCGGTTCTACGAACATAGACTAGATGTACAGTAAATACGTTTCAAAATTATATATTCTTCCGGAATCCCCGACATTTTTGCGGCAATAGAGGCTGTTATTGCGTTCTGATCCTGGAGTACAATTTCAAATCGCCATCAATATCTTTTATTGTTCTCTATTATGACGAAAAACTTTCGGTGAACCGACTTCTTGTCACTGAACTCCGCAGCTGTTGTATAAACGGACATGTCGTACCTCAAGGTATACTGTGCTTTATAACAGAGTTATACTACGAATACTTATATTACTTATTTTTTTCTGATGAGGATTTTCATTACCGTGAAAATGTTTGCCGTACATAATATTAAATAATAATGTAATATGTACACAACATGTTGTATTGATGAGACTTATTAATAATATAAATAATATAATATTATGAAGTGTTTAATGTCTAATATATTATAATAAACATAACATTATTATTAGTCATTACTCATTACTTTAAGTGTCTAAGTCATAATTGTACAGTCATATAAAGAATAATAAAATAACAAATCCAGCATTGATAATTAAATAATATTATCTAAAGATCAAAATAGATAATAAATACTTTGTATTTGCAGTACAAAAAGTCATTTAGATAGTATATAAATGGTATAATAGTTCACTTCAGTAAAATTGCTTACAGGATTCTCAGATAATTTTTAAAATAACTGGCCGAATATAAAAAAATTAATTTAAATTTAAATGGTATATTTTTATATTTGCATACTTGATAATTCGTCAAACAATTTTAATAATATTAAATAATATTACTTGTAGGTTATCCTAAGTCATTATGCATCAAATATCTTATGTTGTTTTCTTAATATCATTTTATTACTGCTACCACATTTATCTCAATATCGTGTGTACGAAAACAACACAATTACGTTAACTAAATAATATAATTGATAATCATTAGGAAATTCTTAGAAAAAAAGAAATGGACAATACAGTAAAGAATTATCTTGATAATAATAAAAAAATATCGTTTTTATTATTAAATAAAATATAATGGGTCATTTTTTTATAAACTATCTAGACGAGATAAGTTTACAAAATATATATCTACAGATAATTCACCGAACATTGGTAGTGGTACATAGCCGCATCTAGCATAAACGTAAAACGTAGCTGACCGATTGACTTTGGACTGCAAATCAACGGCCGCAGACAAATTGGATTTAATATTTAATGTTTAGCGAGTGTATATAGTATGGCTACATAATATACTATGTGCACGAGAGTAGAAGAATAATCGCAGGATAAGCGTACACGGGCCGCTGGGAATAGATCAGGCGGTACATTTTTAAAAAGAATTTATAAAACAACTGTGTTGTCGTCGTAGTCATTCATTCTTCTTATACAGTGCACGGCTTTCGTGTGTGTAGTGTGTACATACGATGTATACTATAATATTATTTATATAGACATCAGGACAGCACATTACGCATAAACAAAACTATAACTAAAAATGAATAATAAAACCTTATGGATTATTAAAAATACATTCACCTGCCTTCTTCGTTGTCCACCGCTTTACTAATTTTGGTATAATTTATAAGTTAAATACATTATATTATATTACTTCATGAGTCATTTGTCAAACGAAATTATACCAAAATGTCCCACAAGAATATAAGATTATCTAAAAAACTAGTTTTAAATTGAAATCGATTGTACAAAGTCTAATGTCGACAAATAATAAATATCAAGTAGGCAACAAAAGTGCTATTGACAATAAATCAACCATAACTTTTGTTTTGATTTTTTTTTTTAATATTTTACCTCTCCTTCACAATATAATATTGATTATAAATTACCGAAAAGATTTTCTTTCGATAAGTGAGTACTTTATTTGCCTATCTAAAACGCCGTGATATTGTATTATTAATTGTAGGCGAATTCTGAAATATTGGAATTAAGAAACCCATTATTTGTCTTGCTGTTTATTATCTGTAACTATTTTATATTTATTTCTTTCATACTATAATATAAACTTTCTATGTTGTCTTAGAATTTCTAACGAGAAATACTCACAACTACTACTGTATTCTGACGTATAGTATAGATTATATTTTTTTTGCATTTCCTAAACACTTACTTGATAGTTTGGTAAAAAAGTGGTTATACTCGTGCTATAAAGATAATATTATATCTATTGTATGTTAGATACCAAATATCTTAATATAAAGATAGGTTTAAAAAATCAATATATTATTTTCCAGTTACTTTTTTACGTTTTAATAAACTGGATAATATATATATTATTTTACTCTATGGATAATTTTTACAGTAATATTGTTTATTTGTTTATTTGTTTACGAACTCAAATAACACACACATTTATATATATTACTATGCAGGATATATTTGGAATTGTGTAAACTCTAAATATATTTTATAATATATACTTACTATCCTTCTATCGCCACCGTATGGTTTTGTTTTCGCGTGACAACCGGCGATTCGAGAAAATAGTTTCATAATGAGATATCGTAACGTATTCTATTTATATAGTTTTGTAGATAAAAGTTTGAAATTAATGATAGTAAGTAAATATATACAACACTGAATACACATACGCTACCCATCCTTAGTAAACCACTAAAATGCCTATGGTTTTCAAATAGTACCTATATCAAACGGACCACTCTAAGTAAAAAATGTTCACTATATTTAAGTGTTTACTTTGGAATGAGTTTATTTTATTATTTTATTTACTATAATTTTTCCTGTATACTATTGAAACATACAATGATTCTTCGAAAGTGAATGTTTAAATGTTTTTTTTTTTTTTTTACTTACATTAGAAATATTAGTACTACAAATTTTACATATATCTAGTGGATTTATCAAACATTAGAATTTATTCTAATTATTATTCTTGTCGACATATAAACATATAAACACTTATTTTTTAATGTATTGTCTATACAAATACATACACGAATTTCAAATCAATATGTGTTTATACCATCATTGAAAAAAAGAAATCAAACACATTAAAATACATCTTTGATCGAAAATTTAAAAGTACAGTGCATCAAACAAAATGGTTACTGTCATGTCGTAAAATAGTTGGAAAATATTTTAGTAAAACAACAGTTTCTTTACGTTTTTCTGGATATTGCAAATATGTTCGGTTTTGAAAAAGATAGGTAGATATAAGGGTAAAATAATATTATAAAACAATTAAAAGAAAACATCATTTAACTGTTAAATGTTTTAAAACTATAACAGTTATATAGTACCTATATAGGTAGTAACCGTAGTTTCAATAAACTCGTCAGACATTAATGCAATATCGCGTGTCTCGTTTATTGTTTTGAAATCGGGGCAAGCAGATGTCGGAGTGAACGAATATAAGTACATTCCTCGAGCACACGATATATTTTCAAACGAATTCTCTTAAGTTATAATAATATCATGTTATACAATATACATTTTGCGTACCAATATGAAATAAATATAATATATATTTGGCCGATTAAGATCAATTTTACGCAATGTCTTTATGCGTGCAAGAATACGGGAAATGAAAAAATATCACCACTCTACACGTGCGTGTATATCATATACAGAGCAGCGGCGCAGCTGTACACGATATGTGGTACTCTTTTGTCAGAGTAGGTACGTTTCCGATTTTCTGAACTAATATAATAGTCGCGAATCGCGACATCTGCGTAACAATCGTCCCTAAATTGAAAAAAATAATAATAACACACCACTTATCATTCATTTTGTTCTGAATTCCAAGGCTGCATTTTTTTTTTAAATTGCCATTTAGTTTCGTATCCACTATTGTATGAATGAAAATAAATAACAATAATAATGATGACAATAATAATAATAATAATAATAATGGACCGTCGACGACAACGGCAGGCAAATGTCACGCACAAACATCGTATATATTGAAAACTCGTTGAAGGGATGAAATGTAAAAACGAACGGCCTGCAACGTTATATAATAATATGCCTCCTAATAATACGAAAATGTTATAATGATAATAATTATTGTTATAATTGAATAGTTGATATAAAACAACATCGGGGACGTTTCACGATGAATTAATAGTGTTTTTCCATTAACTCTTCGGCCGGATTACCGTAAAAGTTTTGTCCGTGTCGTGACTCTGAACCGCCCGGGTTAGGTATTCCGGCGTTCAAGAGGTTCGTGCGTGCGAGTTTAGTTGCGTGACCCGCAAACTACGAGGGGCCGCACGCCAATTCCTGTGTTTCACTAATAATATGATATTGACACAGTAGCCCACACGCGCCCTACGACAACCCGGTGACTGGTGTGCGCTCATGGATAAAACTTTAAGAAAACGACGACGGTAACGTTACGACATAAACGTCGAAACGGTGCTCGGCGACGTCGTTTTCGCAAATCACTATTGTATTTCTGTGTAACTATAAAACGTATATTATATCGTTGTTAGCGTCAAAGGGATCGCGTGGTAGATTATAATATAATACTATATAAGATACTAAGGTATCGATGGCGGCGGCGATTGGCAGTCGGGTCGTCAAAGTGCCCAATATCGTCATTCGATAACGTCACGGGAAATGCGTTTCGGAAATACGACAGGTCCGATCGATTTCGAAAATCGAAGCTGCGGTATATGTATCCCAGGCCGGATCGGCGAGAGCAAAAGAAATCCATTCCGGACACAAAGAGACACACAACAATATTGTTGTTGCGGGGTGCACGATGAGTCCGCGTACCGCTCGAAATCAGGTGGTGGCGGTGGTCAATATAATATCGTATATAGGTACAATATAATATGATATTGTATTTTTATTGTTGTTTTTATTATATATTATTTGTACCTAAAACCTTCGTGTATGTAGTAGATGTAGTTATGTATTATAGTGGTTGGTGTATAATAAAAAAAAAAACCTCCGAAAGAAAACATAATGTTACCCGAAGAGAGCCCATTGTGTGACCCTGCGTTGTACGACCGACCCCTGTGTCTATTGTCGGCGGCGCGACACATATTTTCGACGGCCCGTGGGAGGGTGGGAAAAGAAGAAGAGAGTGAAAAAAAGAGAAAATACAGAACCGAAAGAATAATATCACTCGGTGGCGGCGTAACCACCGCTGTTACTTATGCACAGAAGCCGCCGCCGCCGCCGCCGTCGAATCCCGGTGGGGTGGCCGCCGCCGTCAAACAAGTGGTTGCACTTCGCGCTCCAGCGCTCGGCGTCGGCGGCGGCAGATACTGCGCGAACGTCCGCCGCGCGCTCTCGCGGCCGAAACGCCGTGGCCGGCTACCGGCCGACACACACGGCCGCCGCCGATCGCCCCGACAGTTTCTCGCCGTCGACCGTACCGTTCGGTCCGCAAACGTTTTGCTCGATCTTGACGCGCGCCGCGAGTATCGCGAGTGTTCGTATTTTTTTTCCGTGCCCGTGCCCGTGTGTATATTTTATGTGCGTGCTTCGCTTTACGCGTTTGTGATTTTTTTTTTTTTTTTAATTTTTCGACCGTGCACCGTACGCGAACGGAGACACGTCAGTGTCAAAAAATATTATTGTTTTTTTTTTCGAAGAAAACATTAAAAAAAAAAAAAATTTTTAAAATTAATTTTTTTTCGTTTTTCTTACGCGATGTGCGTCCGGTGACGGTTTCGGGTGTGACTTTTTTTTTATCGTTTTGACCCCCGCGAACGATCGAGTGCCGCCGAAAACTGTATACCCCCGACAATGACGTACCGTCGACGATACGCCGCCGGCCCGTTGCCGTGGCTGCTGATGTCGGTACTGCTGTTGCTGTCGGGCACCGCGATCGCGAACAACGGCGACCCGGTGTGCGACTGGCAGCGCGTGATGTCCGCGGACGAGTCGCAATCGCTGCGCGTCGTACTCAAGTGCTCGTTGCGGACCATAAACAACGCGGACAGCGTAATATCTAATCTTACGTCCGCCCAGATGGACATGATTACCAGCTTGACGCTCAAATGCAGCGACGTAATATTTTTCGAGAGTAGCCTGGAGAACAGCTTTCTCACGCAGCTCCGGCGACTCAACCATTTGGACCTAGAGTACTGCAAGATCAAGTACGTGCCACCCGCGGTACTTAGCACGTCCAGAGAACTTAAAAAATTGCGCATCCGCACCCACAACACCGACTGGTCCGCAATGACCATGGACTTCCATTCGGACAGTCTACGCGGTCTCGTCCAGCTCCGAGAACTCGACTTGTCCGATAACAATATTTGGAACTTGCCGAAAGAGCTATTTTGTCCGCTAATCGGACTCGCCAATCTGAACCTCACCAAAAATCGGCTACAGGACGTGTTTGAGTTGGGCTTTTCGGACTGGGGAAATGGTCCCACGGCACCCGGTAAGACGTGCAACACCGCACTCGAAGACTTAAACTTGGCCCACAACGACATCATATCGATGCCCGACAACGGTCTGACTAGCCTCAGGGCGCTGAAAAGACTATATTTGCAAGAAAATCAAATTAACCAAATCGCGGATCGCGCGTTCGTCGGACTCACGTCTCTGAACTTGTTAAACGTGTCGAGCAACCGTCTTTCGGCCTTGCCGCCCGAACTGTTCCATTCTACCCGGTATCTGCGCGAACTTTACCTGCATAATAACTCTATTAACGTACTGGCGCCGGGTTTACTGGAGGGACTCGACCAGTTGCTCGTATTGGACATGTCGCACAACGAATTGACCAGCACCTGGGTGAACCGTGATACGTTCTCCGGTCTCGTCCGGCTGGTCGTCCTCAACCTCGGACACAATCAATTGACGAAAATTGATGCGCATATGTTCCAGGACTTGTACAGCTTGCAAATATTAAATCTCGAACACAACAACATCGAGGTGGTGGCGGATCAGGCGTTCGCCACGCTTAGCAATCTGCACGCGCTAACACTGTCGTTCAATAAACTTAAGCACATCAAACCACTGCACTTTTCCGGTCTTTTCGTCATAAATCAGCTGTTCTTAGACAGAAATCGCATCGACACCGTCGACGAACACGCGTTCCAAAATTGTACGAACCTACACGACCTGGGCTTGTACGGTAACGCTCTCCGGCAGGTGCCCGCCGCCTTGTCTAAGTTACACATGCTCAAGACTCTCGACCTGGGCGGTAACGTTATCAGGCACGTAAAAAATACTTCGTTCGACGGACTCGACTTGCTGTACAATTTAATATTGTCCAACAACGAGATAAGCAATTTGACCGCGTACACGTTTTCCACGATGCCTCTGCTCCAGGTGCTGAACCTGGCTTTCAACCGACTGACGCACGTAGACCAGCAAGCATTCGGTACGTCCAATAAGCTACACGCCATCCGACTGGACGGAAACGCGCTATCAGATATTAACGGTATGTTCGACGGACTGTCCAAACTGGTGTGGCTCAACGTGTCCGACAATCAAATCGCCAATTTCGATTATTCGTATCTGCCGTCCAGCGTCGAGTGGTTGGACATGCACAAGAACGCCATCAGCGACCTGGGCAACTATTATGTGCAACGCGATACGATACAAATAAAAATGTTAGACGCCAGTTTCAACCGCCTCACCGAGATCACGGACACGTCGATACCGGATAGCGTAGAAAACGTTTTCCTCAACAACAATCTGATACACAAAATCAAAATTAACACGTTTTTGCGAAAGGCCAACTTGTCCCGGGTGGTTTTGTACGCCAACAAAATGGAGTATATCGACATCGCCAGCCTGCGACTCGACCCAGTGCCCGACAACAAGGAACTACCGCAGTTCTACATCGGCGACAATCCGCTGAAATGCGATTGCACCACCGAATGGCTGCAGCGTATCAACCAACTGAGCGTGCAACGCCAACACCCTCGGATAATGGACATGGACTCGATAATGTGCCGACTGGTGCACTCCAAGACGGAAAAGTATAAACCGCTGTTGGACCTGAAACCGTCGCAGTTCCTGTGCGAGTACGAGTCGCACTGTTTTTCCGTGTGCGAGTGTTGCGACTTCGACGCTTGCGATTGCGAGATGACGTGCCCCGACAACTGTACGTGTTACCACGATCACGTTTGGTCGTCCAACATCGTGGACTGCTCGAACGCCGGGTACAAGTCCATACCGGCCCGGATCCCGATGGACGCCACCGAAATTTACTTGGACGGCAACGACCTGGGCGATCTGTCCAGTCACGTGTTCCTCGGCAAAAAGAAACTGCAAGTACTGTACATGAACAACAGCAACGTGGTGTCGCTGCACAACAAGACGTTCAACGGCGTGCCCGACTTGCGGGTGCTGCACATCGAGAACAACCAGCTGGACCGGCTCAACGGCGGCGAGTTCGAGACGCTGCCCAAGCTCGCCGAACTGTACCTGAACGACAACCGGATCACGAGCGTGGCGAACCGGTCGTTCGCGCCGCTCAAGTCGCTGCAAGTGCTGCACTTGGAGAACAACCAGATCAACGAGTTCCGGCCGTGGCAGCAGCTGAACGCCGGCAACACGCTGACGTCCGTCTCGCTGGCCGGCAACACGTGGCTGTGCGAGTGCGACGTGATCGTCGGCCTCGAGGGATGGCTCAAGAACAACGACTATCCGCCGTCGACGATGCTGTGCTCGGACAAGACGACGCCGGTGGCCGCGGCCATTAAGAAGTGTCAGTCGGAGCGCGACACCGGGCCCAGCATCCACCGGCCGTTCTACAAGACGACCGTGCTGGGCACCGACTACGTGCCGTTCGTGGCCGCCAGCCTGGCCCTGTTCATCGTCGTGTTCGTGTTGGTCACGTTGGCCCTGGTGTTCCGCGACGACCTGTGCCTGTGGGCCCATTCCCGGTACGGCGTGCGCGTGTGCAAGTCCCCGTCGTCCAGCGAGAACGACAAGCTGTACGACGCGTACATGGTGTACAGCATCAAGGACGAGGAGTTCGTCAACCACATACTGTCCACCAGCCTGGAGCGGTTCGGGTACAGCCTGTGCCTGCACTACCGCGACATACACGTCATCAGCCCCGCGTACCTGATGGACAGCTTCCTCGGGGCTTCGGACGCGTCCAAGCGGATAGTCGTCGTGCTGTCGCTGTCGTTCCTGCAAAACGAATGGGAGAAACCGGTGTTCCGGACGGCGTTCCAGGCGTGCCTGGAACGGGCCAAGACGAAAAAACAGTCGGTGGTCGTGTTGCTGACCACCACCATCACGCCGGACCGGGAGCTACAGGCGCTGCTCAAGTCGTGCGAAGTGGTCACGTGGGGCGAGAAGAGGTTCTGGGACCGTCTCCGGTACCTGATGCCCGACCCCAAGCCCATGTCCAGTGCCGGCGGCGACCTGAAGAAGGTGATATGCGACGGCCGGCCGGTGGCCAGGTACACGGCTGCTCCGACGTCCTTGGAGGCGTGGATACGCATGAGTCCTGCTTCGGTGACGCAGTCACAAGCGCCCACTCAGAGCTCGTGCATGTCCGAGGAATCGTCGCAGAGGACCACGGACGAGGACGAGGACCCGTCCAACCACAGTTACGTTTCCATCGACTACCAGCAGAGGCATAAGCTGCACCATGTGTACAGCAGCATACCGGACCCGATTTACAATCAAGCCGGAGGGAGGACTTATTTCGTTTAGAGAACGTGTTATTATGATCGGTGAGTAAAATGACAACTGATAATATAAATAATGTTAGGTATAGTATAATAGTTGGGCACAACGGCGGTAGTAATAATAATGACAGTTTAGTTTGAGTGGATTTCCTTATACAGGAAACTACGGCGCTCGATAATTTGCGGTCTAGAAGTCACGTTTTTTATTTATTATATTTTATACGTTTTCTGTATGCACCTTGCGAAATATTTCTTTCCCAGATATTCTCTGAGCAGTCGGACATAAAAAAATCATGTTACTACACTGATAGAAAAAATCTAATAACATCGATGCCGCCGTCGTAATACTGTTATTATTTGTATATTCGTATATATAAAAAAAAAACATAATATTATGGTACTCTGACGTCTCACCAAAATCGTGTAATTTACGAGAAAAAAATAACATACTAATTGCCAGGAATCGCGTGCGCTCAAACACACACTCAACACATACCTAGGTGGTAGTCAAACGATTTATATGCACGGCGGTTAATTTTTCACTCGCATTTAATTAAACCGATCTAGTATTTTTCTCTTTTTTACTTCGCTCCGATTGTCCCGCGCGGTCGTTTATAATCGTATTATATTATAATAATATGTAATAAGTCACTTACTATACTTGAATGGGTAGGTACTAGGTGGGTACGCGTATTGCGTTGTACAAGTCGTAAATTATTATAAAAACGTGACGCGGAGGAGATGTGCGTAAACCACCGCGACAACCGCGATGACGATTCGTCTCCGGTATAATTTCCGGGCAATCACGACCGCGGCGCGCGCGCTCATACCAAACAACACGCGCGACAAAAATCAAAAAAACGATAAAGTGTGTGGGCAGTGTGCATGCATAAGATACACGATGGTTTCGAGCAGGAGTGAAATAATAAAAAAAAAAAACCAACACGACTAATCCCGAATATCTACACAACAGTTTACGTCCATGTATATCGACGGCACATAGTTCGGAAATTATTGGTTTTACGTCGAACCGGTTTCTCTACGTATTATTTTTTTTTCTTCACCACCATTTTTTTCCTTCAGAAATTTCGCTTCTGCCCGTAGATCGTTATTTTTATTTTTTTTAACGATATACGCCCAACGTTAATTGCCCCGATCCTGTTTTTTACCGATTACTTAGGTTCTCTCTGATCAAATATTAATTTAAAATATATATATATTTATAAATGTGCATTATACACTTTGTATAGGTTTTGTATATTATAGTATTATATTATTATACTCGGCCAATATTCGGCGCACTCCTCCCTTCTCTTTACCCCTTACACACTAATATACGTACGTATATGATTCGTTGTCGCGTGGTGACTATATAGTATAGGAAATTGGTACTTAAACTAACGGAACGTCAAGTAGCTAAAATGAATGATGGCCAGTTATATAGATGGCGATTACCTACTTGCGGTAACCGTTTTACGCAGACAAGGCGATTATTCGAGGCCCGCTAATTTTTTTGTATATAAGTACTCACAGAAAACGTACAAATGTGAAATAAACGTAAAAAAAGATGCAACTGGCGCCCCGTCGCGAAGGTTCGTGTAACGGTAACGCGTCGTTTTGATGGCAGTTATTTGTTGTTAAATAATAATAAAAATAAAAATATATGCGTATTTATTTTATGAGCACTAAAAGAAATTAAACATTGGGTACCCTGCAATGTTCTCTGACCCTACGACGCCAATGAACCCATATTCAAATCTTTGTTCCAATAGGTACTATAAGGTTACGAAGAATTTTTTCTGCGTTGTTTAACCTACCTGCAGGTTATTCTTTAGAATAATTTTTTTTACACATCACATAAATATTACGACGTATTTTTGTCCTGCTACGTACAAATAAATAATATTATTTGTATCATTACCGAGTATATACATGTTAATGTAATATACCTATATAGAACGATAATATGCAATATTCGTGCTAACGTATTGGTAGGTACAACTATTATGTTGTTATCCTGGAATTTGAACACTCGGTGAAAAAAAACGAGTGAATCGAGTTATAGTTCGTGTGATTTACACGAACAAAAAATAGTTGTGACATTCTATGAGATGTTGATAATCGAGTTCGACGGTTTTTATCGTACAAGGAGATGAACAAAAACCCATGTGATAAATAACAATTATGTGTAGGTATATACAAAGCATGTATAATAGTACTTACTAATATTACACTCGTGTTTTTATAGTAACTAAGACTTGAACGTATTTATTTTTTTTTATGTAACATTAATTTAACCGTGTGTATTATAACATCATATTATCGACGCTCGTTAATATTTAATCACCGGTACCGAAGTTAACCAAAGTCTTCGTTTGGTTGAATTTATTTTTTAATTTGAATTCACTGTACGATAACAACTGCGATTAGTGTAAGAATTGTATCGCCATGGTAATGATTGGTGGAGAAAAGGAAAAATATGATAAAACGCCTTTCTTTGCCCGACGCGTCCTTTGCGTGGTATAGCTTTCTCCTCCCGTCGAGAGAAGCTTGTCTGTTTGTTTTTTTCTTCCTCTGTCCGGTCGTGCATCTTGTTAGCGTCTCGTCGATGTATTTACGTGTATATATATATGGTCGTACATAAATAGTATAATAATATAAGTATATACTATATGCACGTGGAGCGTAAAAATGTTCCCTCGTAGACGCTAACGTTGTCTCTTGTCTTGTATAGTTCTGTGTGTATGTGAGCATGGCCGGCGGCCGGATCGGTTTCCAATTCGTATATTATATACATATTGTTTATGTGTAATATATGTATAAGGAACCCGTGATGAAAATTACTGTTATTATGACGAACGGACGATTAGTAACGGTCTGCGCCGTGTGCATACGGCGGCTACCTATTTACAATAAGGGCATTTTTTTTTTCATTTCTACCTGTTATACTCTTCACGAAATAATAATATTACATACATATACGCACGCACGCACGATGCTGTTCAGCAACAAATACTGAAAGACGGACAAAAAAATCACTATTGCATCTCCCACCGACAACGACGGCGACGACTATAATATAATTTTGACCGTGAAAACGCGATTCCCGACGGTTTTGTCCGTGTGAAATCGTGGGTGCTTTTTTCGATCGTCCATTCAAGAAGAATGTGACCCTAATGTGCGAGTTGCGCACACCACGTGTTTTGCTCTCCTCCGGTCCACCGTCGTCTCATCGTCCGTGTACCTACCTATATACCTCGTCATGTTATTATATTATATTTATATATAATGTTATAGTCTTGACGCGCGCGCGCGTACGGTCCCGTCGTCGAGATATTTTCGATTTCGTTCTTCGCGAACAACGCACGAATTATGATTATATATGTACCGGTCGCCTTCGGGCCCTCGGATATTCCTTAAGTGGGCTTGTCAGTAGGTATACTAAATAAAATAAAAATAATAATAATAAACAAAAAGAACACCGGATTTCCACGCTACTTTCTCGACCGTGTAATTTTTATTAACTTCCCCTCCCAGGGGCTTCTTGTTTTTGACGCTGCCGCTGCATATACTTCTATATGTATATATATTATACTATATGTGCATGTACATGTACACGTATATCAACAGGTAACTGCTAACCATCTTATTTATAATTTTATACGGACAAGTATACTTGACTGTAAATTCAACGTGCCATGCACTCCCAAAATGTCAATTACATATATATTTTATGTTACATAACGAGATCAGGTATACAATAATATACACAAAATAATAATATACCTAATTGTCTTCTATACGCGTGCACACGAAATTGGCGGATGATGTATGGCGTGAACAACATTTTTTAACGAGCTTGGTAAATTAATATAACTATATAATACAACCTGGCTTATCTGATTAAAAAAAAAATCGTTATTTGCTCATGTAAGTCGTGTGCAAATCGATTCGTGTCCTTATAATAAGATTATTACGGTCTTCGTGGACATAAAAAAAACATTATTATCTCATAAATCATAGAAATTAATATTAATGTTTTATAAACGTTACTAGTAGTTTTTATTGTTGTGAAAAAAAAATCGGCACCGTCGCAAGATTGTTAAATCGTCTTTTGACAAAACAAATAAAACTTGAAGAAGCTATGTTCGCCGTTATATAGCATCATTTTGTGTAAGACGGTCGGTGTTTTTTTTTAAAAATTAATATTCTCCGCGTAGAATGGTCTCGAGAATTCCGAAGTCTTGCCAGTCTAGACAGTAGACATGAAGGCGTACGCTATGCGGAGGGGTCTATCTACGACCGAATTGGATTGTTTGTTAATTGAAATTTCCGTGGGGAGGCGGCGGTCAATTCGATTACACGAAAGACCGCGGGACGATATGCGCACGAGGCCGAAGTTTCCCAGTGCGCGCGCTCCTTAGTGTATGTGTGTGTGTGGGGGGTCGATAGGAAAAAAAACAACCTATACGACCCATAGGTACTATAGAGGCGACCGACCGGGAAAAAAGGAAAAAACTAAAAAGTAATAAAGAAAAAGAAAGAGAGAACGTGTATACACAGTGTATACGCATCTAATATAATAATACGGTATCCTCCCTGCAATTAGCAGCGAGCACTAGCTGCAGGTCTCTGGCGAAAACAAAACAAACAGACAAAATAAAAAATGTTCTCGAAACCGTGACTAGCGACGACGAGCGCCAATGTATATACCTAATATATATTATACGCGGTGCGGCCGCCGAAAGGGAGGACGGGTGTACATAATTATTACCGAGTTATGTTCTATCTTTTTAACGTCTCGTTAACGTCCTGACGTTAAAATTAACAGTTTCCCTCCCTTTGAACGTCCGTATACATACGTGTATATATATATATATTCTGTATTATGTACACACGCACGCGCATACATACACGCACTTATATATATATATACATTTTATAATTTTTTTTCTGTCTATACCATTTTCCTTCGTAAATCATCCTCTTCTTCCCTCTCTCCGCGCGTGACTCTATACCGACATTTCGCAATTAAGGACATCAGCGGCGGCGGGATATGTATTGAGTCTGTGCGTGTGTGTGTGTGTGTGATTAGATCCCCTCTCCGCTACCATCATACGCCGTGCGGCTTAATTGATATGTCAATTTGAGACTCGTTTTCCCTCGTCTTATTTTATACATGTATACGTGTGTAATGTACCTATATAATATGTTCATGAAGTCGGTCGTGATCCCGAACAGGGCACTAATGAGGTGTGCTCATCGCGAAAGGTTTTTCGCCGATTTCTATCGCGGGCTGCACCGTCGCGGGAAACAATGCAGCCGATTTGCGGGGCTTTTTTTTTCTTCTTTTCCTTTTCCATTTATTTTTAAATTACCGTGTTTTCGTGCGATTCCCCGCGAGTAATTATTGCTATCATATCGTCGTCGCCTCTTCCATTATATAATAATATAGTCATTTGCGTCGGTCCCTCGCGCACGCGCTATTATTCATACAGTTTAATCGGACAACGATCGTAGCACGGTTTGCCCTTAACGGAAAAATCTTCGCGTATCTCGGGTGTGTGAATATTGTGTTAATACACCTATAGATATGAGATAAAACACTATTTCTCTTGTAATTTCCTATATAGGTGCGTATAGATTTCCGTAATGTTGTGTGTTGATGTATAGGTATTCGTTTTTGTCGCCGCCGTGGTGTTGAAGTCTCGTTTGTGTTTAGACCAAGACCGTGCGCCTCGCGTATAAATTCGATCGGTACGCGATAGCTATTTTACCAGCTATATATACCTCTTCGCTAAGGGAGAACGAAAACAAAATTCGCCGATTCAATGGTATAATCGTATCATCTTTATAACTCAATTACCGGTAGTCTGTCCGATTACACATATGATGTGTATATATATTATTATATATTTACATAAGGACTAAAAAAAAAAAAAAAAACATAATTAAGACTTCATAATAATAATATACCGCTCGTGATATTTAAAACGTTAATAAATGACATTAAATTTTTTGATGAGTTTGCGCGATTAATGGTGTATTCACTTCGTGGGTACCATTATATTGAAATGAATAGTGTCCACGATATTGTTTAATACGCGCACACACTACACACACACACACAAATATATATATGTATAAACCTATATTATTATGCGCCATCGTAAAATAAAAATGTAAATGTGAAATCTGATACACTCGTGTATTTTTTCTCATATTTTTAAAATTATGGTCGTAATTATAATATAATATCTTGGGACCGTTAAATCCGTCATTCTATTATCGCGACCGTGTGCGTTGCACTTTACGTTGTCGTTTAAATGTTCAACGCCGAAACTCAACTCGTCAATATAATATAGTAGGTATATATGGGTATAATAAAAAAAAAAAAGAAAAATTAACCGTGGGAGAAGTACGGTAATAACAATAAATCCAAACGATTTTTTTTTCTCGTAACAAACACGTCATGACCTTGTCGTCGGTGCGATCGGTGAGTCGAGAGTTATCTGCACGTTATACGCCCGATGCAGCAGTAGTAGATAACATTTCGTTGGATTTCGGCTATTTAGTACAACAATCGTAATGATAATAAACAATATTCACGTCCGTGTCGACCGTCATATGCACACGGAAGCGCGTATCCACTATAATATACCTACCTCGTATCCATACTACTTCATAGTAATATAATATAATTTTAATGCTATAATGTATATATATATATTATGCATTTTATGCGTGTAAAACTACCACGACAACGGTTGTTCGGGCACAGCGCACAATAACTGGGCACGCACGTAATTATCTCTGGTCCGAATTAACGAGCCGTTCAATTTACACACATGACGTATGTATAGGTATAGTAGGTACATATCATATTATAATAATAGTCGGCTCTGGTAAACAAACACGACCGCGCGCGACTGCGGCCGCCAAATTATATTAAACGACTGTTGAAAATACGAAATAATAACAGTAGGAAATGATAAAAAAATTATAAAGCAAGAAAACCGCGAGAAAAATTCTCATAAATTCATAACACACACTCGTAAATAATAATAATAATAATAATAATAAATATTATTATAAATAATTGTTTCTCTCCGACGTGAAGGCCTCCTGCGACCGTTTTTATAATTTTTAATTATAATACACATGTGTAAAGTGTAATATAACACTCGCGGTAATACTCTCTCTCTATCCACACGCGTTTGTAATACGAAAACACTCCGTTTCACCAATATTAATATTACTTAAAATATATTATGAAAACCGTCGTATATTCGACGCGATGACGGCGGTACCGATATATTTTATGCGCAATCAATAAAATATATACCGAAGAAGGCATCCTCCGCCACGACGAGTAGTGTTTACACGCACCTGTCGGCTTCGGAATAATTGGTCATTATTTCCGCGCATAAATCATCGTCGAGTTTACACACATATATTATAACATGTATACCTGCATAATGTATAGTATATAAGTATAATAATAATAATAATATTATCATTACTATTATAACATTAGTCTTGTTTAATAATATTATAATATTACACGATGGCGGGTTCGATTTGAGGAGGCAGCAGCGGTTAAACGAGAAACTGTACATAGCGCGTGCACATACGCGCACACACCCGTCCGGACGTGTACTCACTGGTTAGGTCTGTTGGTATACTCGGGTACCTATATATACACGGTTGGTTAGGTATAGGTAACCGAAGGTATACGTGTGTCTGCAGACTCAAACTGGTTCTCGATATTCCGAGTGCGGCTTATTAGCGGAGGACCTCGGTATTATATTGGTTTTCGGTTACCCGGTCACAATTATTTTTATTTTTATTTTTTTTTTTTCGTATCGGCGAGGTGTTTCAGGTGAAATACTGAAATATGATGTTAAACCACCGCCGATGCCGCCGCGAATGACCACATTATGTCTGCGGTAATCGGACCCGACGGCCGGTTTTTGTGCACTCCGAGTGTTTTATTAGACGACTTGGACCCGGGGAGAGAACAAACAGCTGAGCGTTTGGAGAGGGCTGCGGATCGAATGGCTGCCGTCGCGGCGCGGATTCTTAGAAACAGAAATTTGTCCGGTGGTTCTTGTCCATTGTCGCCTTCGCTCGCGCATATTGTTCGGATTACAAGAGGTATTGCGCGGTCGTCCGCGTCAATCCACACACGCCGATAAATAATTTATAATTTATTGTCCAAGAGTTTTCGCGCCTGCGTTTCATCCCTCTCGAGTAAAAATACGGTTCTCTCGCTCACCCTCGCTCACTCGTATTATTTCTTTTTTTTTTTCGAATGACATACCGCGGTTTATTTTCGGACACGAGTACACCACAATACCGCGGTTCCATACAAAACACAAAATGTATACAATGCATTATTAAACATAATATATTACATTGGTACAACAATCTGGACAAAACACCCGTTTGCGAAACGTAACGATTTTTTTTTTTTTTTTTAATTTTCATATACCGCTATGTCATCGTCATCTATATGACCTATGCAACTGCCTTCATTCTCTCTCACTCTCTCTCTCTCTCTTTATCTCTGTATATATATATATATATGTATACCTATAGGTACGTATTATATATTTACCCTAATTGTTTTTGAAATCGAGAAATTCCCGGTGTCAACGCTTAATTAGTAATTACTCGCGATCGATGTCAAAGTCATGCACGTGCCCGCCACAATAGACCTACATAATAATATATAATAAAGTAATTAATAATTGTTATGTTACATTAATCGCGGTGGCAGTAATAATAGTAATAGTAAAATATATCCTATATAGTATTACAGAAAGACGCGGGCAACCGTGAACGTTAAATATCGATGAATTTCAATCATAAAAATCTGTCTTCATATTTTTTTTTCCGCCAAAAAACATCGATATTGAATTTTTAATGAAAAATAACGGCGCTGCTGTGCATGGCGAATCGGCAACGGTATAATATCTATTCTTTGCGTCGTTGTGTCGAAGGATTTAAAAAATATGCTGTATAATATATAGGTACATATTGATTCTTACTTTTAATCTTTGGCCGATTTCTAATGTCATTACGCATTTTGTTTCTTGATAAAAAAAATTAAATTATAGATACATTTTTGTTCAATCACGTACGCCCGTCATCCTAAATAAAATATGAAATTCACCTCCTTCCAAACATAATACATATAACCAATATTTCGTTTATTTCATTGTTCATTATTTATTTAAATATAAATAATATATTATACAATATCAGATTATCGTATACTGTTTTTGATTTTAAAAACAAAAATAAATTTTTACCTGACGGTAACTTTTACGATGTGGTTATTAATTTCAATGGAGTTAGGGGAGAGGTTAAAAACTATATTTAATGTTTAATTTTTAATGTAAATAACGCGAAATTCATTCTAAAATATGTACACACCTGAAAGCGACTACTGGATCCATTAATTAATTTTCTTATACACGCCGGCTGTACATATCGGACCCTGGAATCTTGCAAAACATTATAATAAACATCGTGCGATTCTTTTATTTATCGTTACCCTGCTTTAGCCATCACCGTCGGCATCTCGTTGCGGCACCAGTTAAACGAACCGGAATCGTCTATACATTTTGACGGACCTCCGCGAGAAACCCCTCGGTTATGTAAAATAAATAAATAAATAATAGTAATGAATAAGCCCGGGCGCAAACACTACTCGAGAGCTTCCAACACTACAGCATTTGTATTTTATAATTTCATCGTCCAGAATTTAATATAATATAACAACTATTCAGTCACAAGGTCATATGTCTCCCCGAGGTCCAATCGAAGAGTAACAACGAAAATAATAGTATCTCATAATAAAATAATAATAACGTAACGTATAGAGATAATAAACGTGCGCTAACCTTATGTCCTATATTGTGCTATAGGTATACATATATAACATGTACACGTTGTATATGTTTCTGCTGCTGCTGCTGCCGCAGTGTATTGTGTATACCTCGCAGTGCATTAAATGAGAGGGGCGGGAAGAGGACAGTGTGCGGTAATTTGAGAGAGTGAAGAAAAAAGCATTGTTGGGCCGTGTCACGCATATTACAATTTATTTCACTTGACCGGAACTAGGCTGTTTCGACGAGGCTCGACGGGTGGAATAGTTGAGGGGGGGGTGTACTTAGGTGAGGGGCGGGAGTGGCGGAGTACGTCTATTGTATAGTCGGACGAGCACAAGCTACTGTCACATCGTACGCCCACAGTTCACGATTATGGATAAGAATATTATACTGTAGTTTCCTGTTCATAGTTGGTGGTACTGTGCAGTTACGATTGTTACGATACCGCGCACCTAGGCGATTTATATGTATATATATTATAATATAATAATAATGACTGCAGGCCCTATCACTATATGATATTAAGATTATTAAGCGTACTACTGTTATGTATATCATTGAGAGCTGACCCGACTAGGAAATTGAAAAGTTCTGCTTCGGAGGCTATAAGTCGGATAAGGTATATTTTATGCATATTGTATCATTGTAATAATAAGGTATTATATTATATTATAGAGTACGTAATATTTCTGACGTAACTGAATGCGCCAACACGTGTCGTCTGTATAATATGAGATGGTCTACAGATAAGTTGATATACACGTACACAAAAACACATACATTGCAAATATATCAAATATAATTTATAAATATACATATAGTCACGAAAACTTACGTTTAGGTACGCGAAACGTGTAGTGTGCATATTAAGTCGAAGTCGGAGATCTACGATAATTTTATAATAATGATGATAGGTACAATAGTAATAATATTATGTTAATTTTTGAGACGTTTTCCACACATACCTACTCACACTCATTTATCGATTCACTAAATGTCTTAATAAATATCGCGATGATAATATTATATACTAACTATCGCACACATCAATATTCATCGGTCATTGGCATATTTTTATATGTTCGTACAACATTATTATTCGTATATTACCTACACTTAATAATTTATTATAAAACTCGCGTATAATCGTGTGTCCGAGTGCAGTAATCGGACGATATGCATAATATTATACAATATTATTAGGTGTGTATATATATAATATATATATTATTAATATTACGACGTCCACAAACTCTCACACCGTGTAAATCGGGGGAGTTAATAATAAATTCTTTGGGTCGCCTCCAAAACGATTTGCATATAAACAAAAAATATATAAAAGGTATGACGAAAAAAAATTAAACAATACGTGCGGCGGTCGAGTCTTCGTCGTCGTGGTCGTCTCCTTTTCCCGCAATAAACTGGCGTGGTGGCGACTACGGCGGAGTACATAATATGCGTGCACGTAGGTACCAGTTTTTTTTTATAATAGTAATAATATTATGTGCGCGTACGGAAGAACAATGAGACGTATATATTATAATTACCCATCTGAGAGCCTCGTAACAATATCATCTCGGTATATTATTATAAATTATTATTTTTCATATATAAAAATAATATTAAATCGTGAACGCATCGATAACAATAATTAAACGGTCATTAGGAATGCTCGTGTCGCCCACACGAAGCGCATAATAACCTCATCGTATTTTTATTAATAATCAGAAAGCTCCAACATTATACAATACAATAAAAGGAGGAGCCCCCCTCCTTCAACTCAATTTCCATTGAAACATTTACCTTTTAACCCGCGGAATATATAAACGAATAAAAAATATCATTATTGCAATACTAAGTACAGGGTGTACGTCATCGCGAATACTCGCCGACAACCGTAAACCGATATTATGTCCAAACGAACTAGATTTGAAACTCTCGGTCCTGGTGGCCGTTCAACTCCCCCATCGTGTACGTACGGCTTTACAGGATGACGCTGGAAATATTATATATAATTATTATACTAACGTAATACTATAAAATATATCGCGTTATTTGTCGAAAACGCATCTCCACAAATGCATTATCACGTGTCCGGTCTGGCCGGATGCTCGGTCGGAGAAGCCGCGCACATGCGCCTTCGGGAACACGATTTTTCGTGACGGACGGCAAAGAAGAGGAGAGAGAGACAGCACCCCTTAGTCGGGCGAGAAGCCTATAATTTTCGACCGCGCGCGCGCCGTAAGACAACGTCGACGGCTTTCCTTGCAAATAATATAATGACGAAGTAAAGTAAAAAAAATAATAATAATAATAATAAAAACAGTAAATAAACACACACCACGCACACACACACACACGAGTTGTTAGTCGCGTAACAATAATAATAATCCCCTGGCAATCGTCGTCGGTTTGCCGACTCGTTAGGTATGATATATATTTATATATATATATAAAGATAATAGGCGGCGTTGTGTATATTATACGCTGCTGCTGTTACTGCTTCGGTTGCGGCAAACCACACGACGACGGTAGGACGAATAGAAAGACTACGTGCGGCTGTGCGTTGTGTGTTGGTTTTAGTGCGGTCTGTTTTTGGGTTTTATAAATTCCGCTGCAAGGTCGCGCGATTACGAAAAAAATAAAAATCCTATTAAAACGTATAGGTACTCGTACATTTTGGTTTTCACACCCGGTGTATGCCTAGGTATAAAAGATATACCCACCTCAGAATCGCCACTTTGTGACTTGTTTTATTATGCCATTAGCGTGCCGTACATGTCGTAGGCGTACATGTGATATTATTATATTAATATTATCACCATCACTATGAGCCGTATGAATGTATGATACGGCCGAATGAAATATCCATTTCGACCATAATAGACCATCCAACCAGTACCTACGCTGCTGTGACGTAGTAATATTAATCGAATTATCGCATTGTATAATGTGTGTCGCCATCAAATTAACGATTGTAAATCTATAACACAAGTCGCAACTCTCTCTCTCTCTCTCTCATTCGAATAGTATTGTGTATAGGTGGATTTTTTTCGACTGGGTTAACCTTTTTATACATATTTTTTTTATTACTTTTTTAGAAATCGACTCGCGTCATTTACCTACCTACCTATATAATATATATGTATACCAATATTGCGCGGCACCCATTGTTAACGATTATATTTTACTATACAGTATAAGTAATGATGTTTCGATAATGAAATTTTGTTTTACGAAAGCGGCCGTCCCGAGGGGATGGCGGGTGGGGTGGTAGAGGACAACGCCGACGAAGACCGTTTAATCCGCCTAGTTAATTTCCGAACACAATGGGTAACCTGTACCTACGTAATTATTATGATTTTTTTCCATCCGTATTCGCGATACGAACCGCAGCACAACACTACTTGTTTTTACTCGCGTTCGATACACGCATTTTTTAAACGGTTATTTATTTATATTTTTTTTTTTTTGCTTTATTATAAGCCGAACAAATGTGAAAATATACTTCGATAAGCATATAATATTCTCGCGTGATTTTTCACGACGATTGGCCCGCGGTGGAGCTCGTTTCTTAACCGTGCAATTCGAACGAGTTCGTTAAAACGGGATTGCTATATATTATTATTATACGAAGATAGAACATAGCCTAACCTCCGCTATGTGTACAGCGCTCATTAACAATACACACGGCCCGAAACACGTAACCATATAATAATAATAATATAATATGTGTACATATTATACACTCACTATTTGTCTAAAATATTATGTACGCGGTACGCCGAGCGCGGCTAGCAACGATGATAATAATAGTAATAACATAGCAGTGTATTTATTTCGTTTTAAAAGTGATCTTATAAGCCGTTCTGTATAATATAAATCTATATATACAGGGTGACTCACCGAGCATGTTCATTGCTCCCCCCACATTTTTCTTGATCTAGTTAAAAACTAATGTAGCGATTAAGAATATGATTTTTGAAAATTTTAAATAAATACTTAAGACCAGATACTTTTATCTGATATTTTAATTGTTTTAGTTTTTTATTAAGATATGTCCTGTTAAAACACAAATTTCTATTTTGCAACGAAAATCCCCCATTTACTATAGATTATAATGTAAAAATTTGATGTACCCAATTCATACTAGTAAGATTTTAAATAACTACTGTACTGTTGAAGAAGAAAGGGGTGAGCATTCTTGGTGAATTACCCTGTACATATAAATACACATTTATCACGGTCATGAGGTAATCGCATATTTTCTCGTATACTAGGTTTTAAAATGCATACCGCGTACGCTCCGCGAACGTATGGCCGTCTAAATTTAACGTTCTCGAAGTATAACAATATTATTATTATTATTATATACCACGCGCTGTGAGTTTTATGGTCGATTCGGTTGTAAAATATTGTTGTACGATGTACGCAAAATACAAGTGAAACGACCATAACGCGATTAACGCGCAAAAGTTGGGATGGCAGCGGCGGCATTTGTTCAACTTGTCGAGGCGATGGCGGCGAGCCGCAATCCGTTTAACGAAAACAATAATCGTCAATTAACAACTCAACTAGAGTTTAAACGAGTCACCGCCGCCGCTCCAACAAAATCGGTAAATTATTTCGCTGGTTTTGTACGACCGTATTATTATAAATTCAGTGGTCGGATATAGCGACGGCATTGCAGTATTGTTTTTACCGCGGTAGCGTTTAGCGACAGTGACACCTCTAGTTTACAGTCGTAAATAAGCTCAAATTTAGATAATTTGAAATAATATTTATCTATAAGCGTTTATATCACCTTCTTATGATTACCTGTATTGATCTCGAACTCCGGAGAAATGCGATAAAGTCTAAATGTAAAAATACCGATATGACAATAATAATTATTCATCGTTACCATAAGTGCACGACTTGTGTTTCAAATCAATGACCAACGCCCGTGTAGATTATAATAATAAATAATAATACACTTATATAATTGAGAGATTGTAGCACCTCACATCGCGCATAAAACTATACATCGAAATCGCAATAACTATGTATATAAAAAAAAAAAAATAAAAACAAAAATAGCAGTAATTATACTTTATACGATAATAATTATTATCTGCGAACATATATCTTAAATGTAATATCGTCATGTCGATCGAACTGATTTACAGAGCTAACGCAACAATCCGGACGCGGAGTCGTCATGTACGCATAATATTATTATAATAATTATACATTACACTTAAAGGCGCCACGGCAACCACTGTCCAGCAGTGGCGACGACGTGCGATATCACCACTGCTACGTCGTATCATAATATAGTATAATATTGTTATTATTATTATTATTATTATTATTATAGAGTAACGTGACCGGTATCGTTCGTGAGAAAGATAAACGAACCCGACAGCTATTTTAATCTGGAACGGACGGCGGGCTGTTGGAACGTGGGCACACCGACTGCCCGCAGTTTATGTTATATTATTATAATGATATTATGTAAACCGTGTGTAGTATGTGTAGTGGAAAAAAAAACGACAACGACGATGGAATTACACGAGAACATTATACCTATTTACTGTGCTAGAGTAGGTAGGATCTCCGACGTCCTCCTGGGTTGCTGGGCCTGGTGAGCACCGTCGTCGGACGTTGAATAATAATAATAATAATAATATTTTATAATAAAATATCTTATAATAATAATAATACGATCTGAGAGACTGATATTATAATACTTTACGAAAATACGATGTTTTGCAATTACCGCGTTATACCGTGCATCCGTGCGCCGTGGAACGGACACATGCACACGCGAGATTAGAATATCATTATAATAATAATAATAATTCCGACTATGCTTGTATTGTATTATTATTATTTTTTTTTTTTAAATATTTTCTCCGCACTACCGATTCACACAGCGTGTACGTATATTATAAATATAAAAAAATCGTAAATGCGAAGAATAACTCGACAAAATAAAAAAATAGAAATATAAGCTATTTTATTATTATTTTTTTTTTTTTATGTTCGAATTCATCGAATGCATTTGTATACATATATGATATATATACACTCGCACTTGACCTTTTTTTCAAAATCAACATAGTCCCATAGTGGGGGTTTACTTCCCCGTTCGAGTGCAATGTAATTCCCCCGCCGCTGTCGTTGAGCACTCTCGAACTGCTGTGCGTCGTCACCGGGGAAAAAATAATGCGATTATATAATATATTATACCTAGGTTACATATACGAATCCCCGATTTTACAATCATCGTCTGGAATTACGTCCGAATAATAATATATCATATCCATTCCACAGAAATGTCTCCCTAAAAAAAACAGTTAACGAAATAGCACGCACCATATAGGTGGTTAAAAGGGATGGCTGGAGGAGTCTCCCCAGAAGATTTAGAGATGACTACAACTACAGATTACCAATTTATAACACGTTATCGTGTTGTCACAAAACATTCTGCGACGATCCGACAAAATATCATAAAATGGTTAAATAATATATTATATTGTTTGGTATTCAACTGTAAACGCTTAAACTACAGTACACCTGTAAATATAGTATAATAGCTGCGGACTTTCCTTTCCGATTATCACAAGTACCGTAACTGCTGAAACGACGACGTATAGTAATAAATAATAATAATAATAATAGGTAATGATAATAATTACCGTCATGATATATTTTCATTGTTATCGTCGGTATTATTGTTTTGTTTTTTTTTTATCGTTTAGTAATAACCACGACGTTCGTCGCGGTTGACCTTTTCCTACTATATCTGCGCAACGACACCTCGGCCTGATTAAGGTATATCCTCTCTCCTCCGTGGTGAAGTATATTAATATCGTCATTTGAGCAGTGGGCTAGGATTTATAGTATATGCATTGGTTTTTTTTTTTTTGCTTCGTTTTTGATAGTTATATCCACAAATCGCCTCATACTGTCATGAATTATCTATTTTTAACTGTACACGTTCCAAGTATAATGCATACAGGTATTACACCATCATTACATCTTTTATTGTATATTAAACTAAAAGTATTATAAAAAAAAAAAAAATAATATTTTTTAATGTAATATTTGTACAGTTATTCGTAAGTCCGACGCCGGCGCACACTATAATATGATAGGTATTATAATATTATCTTTGGCTTCTTCTCCACAGACCTTCGTATCACACTGCTTCATATGCTGGTCACGGAAAAGCTAAACGTCCGATTTATCTACTTGACTGCGCATTATTCCAGCGCGCATACGATATACATATAAATATTATATAATGTACACGATGTAAAAATACATGAGCGCGAGTTACACCGATGATAGGAGCGCACATTTCATTATAACAATATCATTATATACATACCTACCTTATATATTTTATTATTGTATACTACTGCCGACGACGGTAAAAATTCCATACTAGTACACCTCAATGGGAAGAAGAGATTTAATACACACAACTTGCCATTGAACACAGTTTACGACGGTGTATTATATTATCGTACGCATAACTAGTTTTCTAGTATTTTATTCGACGCGTTATTATTCTATATCATATTATAAAAGCCCATGATGGCGCCTTCGCCGTCGTCGTAGGATGGTACCTATATAATACGTTTGTATAACGATTGGGTTGTAAAAAAAAAAATAGGTAAAAACGTACTACACACACAAAAGGCATATAAAAAATAATAGTTGACGAACGTACCTACGTATGTATAATATAATGTATACTGTATAGTATAATATAATCTAATATGTTATGTGTGCACTCGAAGCAGCCATTAGATCCGTAGAAGTAAAAAAATTAAAACTGAAATACACGTAGATAATATTATAACACATAGGTAAATATCTCCTAGTTGTAAAGTAATTTTTTCCAGCCCGTTATTACGTTATTCGTTTCTTCTAAATTAACCAACTTTAATCTCTGACGTACAGAAATATGTAAATCAAGGGACAGTTACAAAATTAAATTATTCAAATTAAATCGTTTTAATCTCTGGGATAGAAATATTGGTATAACAATAATAATAATAATAATATAAAATAACGTTTTAATTCTAAGTTTATCAGAGTTCCAGATCCTAAATGGACTGGTATATTTATATGAATTAACTTATCGGCCGCGGCGGCAGCGTTGACGTAATAACAACATAAAGTCGATTTATGATTACGCGCGCACATATAGGCTAGCGAGACCGAGTTTTATCGTTTTAATATGTCGTTGCGACGGATAACGATTTGGAGAATAACTATGGTACGGACGTGTTTACTATTTACCATAAAGACACGCGGTTAGGCTTCGATAAAACGTGTCATATTATTATTGTGTGATTTACTGACTTACCTGTATTACGATTGTGAATATCATTTTCGTTTTCTACACAAACATAGAGTGGTAAAGTCGCTCTTTATTCGAGAGGTGACCGCAGTCCCACCTCCCTCACCACTCGACAGACTCGTTCTGTTTGGCCCCTATCCAGTAACAATGCGCACGAATATTTTTTTTTACGTCTTTCTCATTTTTATTATTATTCTTAAGTTTTAATACTCAACACGAACACCTTGCCCAGGTGACAAATGTCGCATTTTTTCTTTTATTTATTGGACGGCGTGTCATGCCACACGTGTCCCTAAAATAATTACGCGTTATCAATATATTAACATAAATTAAACATAAATATGTAGTATGTACCGAGTACCTCATGTACTAGGTACTTGTATCATATTCTTATTTGTTGCCTCGGAATTCGTTGAATTCTTTAATGTTATAGGTAATATTGTTGTAAAGTACCTATACGTTTAATTCGGCTATTATATTTATAATTACGTTAAAACGATAAAAATAAATCTCTATCACACCCATGATCGTGTCGTACCTAATACTATACTGATATACTTAGCTCTTAAGGACATACAGGCTAGTAGTAGTAGTAGTAGTACTGTTCATGATAATTATTTACGCGTAGGTAATCATTCGGAGGAAAAACTTTTTAACCCCTAGTTGTCGAAAATCGCCATTGTATCAGACATATTAAAATTAATTTATGTTTTTTACCCTTTTCTCTTTATTTTATATATTAATTTTGCTTTTGTCGTTTCTACGACAAAATGGTGTCCGCCAATGGTGCACCGACCGGAAGTCCGGGCATGGCTGCCGTCGCAGAGTGGGTGCCCCCTCCCCTGAATCATCACCGCAGGTGTATACGCGTATCGGGCGCGCTGGTCAAATTTCCGTTTCGCAAAACCTACTCCAAAACAGTTTTTTTTCAATATTAAAAAAAAAATTACTTGAAAAAAAAAATACAAATCACGTACCTATACCCTTGGCACATTATAACACTGTCGCTAAACCGCAATTGCTCCCCTCAAATATGCTTTACATTGTAGGTCGTCTACACATGCGAGTAGACGAGTGTTACTCCTAAAATATATATACTTATACATAATATAAATATGGTGTAGTGTTTCACTCAAGAAACCGATACGAAATGACGGTCTTTACTATAATATTGTATAGTCTTATTTGTTGCCCCCTCTGTGAATACATTTATTTATATTATACTAGGTATGCTCATATTATATAAAACCTACATAAACTTACTGCGCCTATCTTTGCTTTATAGTATTGTGTTTGTTTCACCATCACGTCGTCTTAGTGTGGGGTAGTATGGTAAGAAGGGAGTGTTAGTCGACGTGTGAACGAGTGAGCGAGAGACTGCATTGACTGCATCAGAGTTGGTGTGCGGGGTATAGATATTTTAGATAGAGACAGAGAGAGAGAGAGAGAGAGAGAGATAGGAAGATTGTGAAAGAGAAGGATTGAGAGGGAATGAGAGAGATTTATAGAATGAGACGAGGTGGACGGGGTTCTTCTTACGATCCGTCGTTGTTTTTCATACAAATCGTCTCATTCTGACACCGCCACTATCACCCCTCGCAGACGCCGCCTGTTTTCCCCGAGAAGAAAACTACTTTTTCCGCCTCTTGAATACCCGATGGGAATTTATTATTAATACCGACGGCGTCTCTGCAATTTTAAAATATTCTCCCCATATTTATACCGTTTGTCCCACCACGCCCAATTGTCGTATTTTATATTATTATCTAAATGTATAATATATATATAATATTGATATATATATATAGGAGATGCCTGCGAAAATTGCCGTCTTTTTAATGACCGTATAATAATATTATCACTGCTGTTATCTTATATGAAAACCGTTTAATGTATATACAAAATGCATTATATTGTACAATATAGCGAAATTGGGGGAAAAAATTACGCGAGTAACTGCTAACTAGTTACATCATCACGTCGCCGCCCTTCGACCATAAAATCTTATTAGCTATTTCATATTTGTGTCTCTGTTGTTTATTAACATGTCATTTTCTAATTCATTTATACTAATTACGAATTTTTATTTATTTTTACAGATAAACTTGAAAATTACCGACCACCGTCTCGTCGTCATGAACTGTAATGCTGGACGACACCAATCTGCTTCTTCTTGTCTGTAATATTTAAACGATAAATACCACGTGTAATTATAATGTATTGTGTAAATCGAATTATTTTGTAAATAACCTCCGTTGTTATTTCATTTACGTTTTGTTTTAATTTTATATAGATTTTATACAAGCCTATTTTTTTTTAAAAAAAAATATTCATTTAATATTTTTTTTAACCTTCGTTAAAGATGACATACAGGCTAGACATTTTTTAAAAGACTGAAATGGCCTCGAGAGGTTTCATTTTTCCTTGTAGCTAATAAAAAGCCATATTTTTATAATGAAAAAAAAATACAATGTATTCGGGGGACATTATCCTTTTTTTTGTATTATATAAAATTGTTAGCGCTTAATATGATGCACTCGATAGGTTAACCATCGTTGGTTAAATTTTCAATTATTGATCCTGTTCGTGTTATTTTGATGATATATATAGGCTCGGCCGGATCGTCGGCGTTGAAAAGTTCCTGTAATTTTAATTTCTTCTATAGTAAAAATATTTAAAAAAAAAAAATTTAAACATTAAACATATTATACCGGTGCTTTTTAGAGTCTAGCGACCTAAAACTATAGCTCGACGTTGTGTAATTATTATTATTATTATTATTATTATTATTATTATTACTATACTGTTATCGAATTTTTTTGTACATTTTTTTTATACTAACCCAGCGTGTACTTAAAAAGAACGGACTGGCTCTAAATGCTTAACAGATATGGGAAACCTATTCTCCCCTCGTGTAACTATATTTCCCTCTGTTATTGTATTATAAGTGTTTAGTCTTTATGTGATTTATTTTGTATTATATATATATTAGACGCACATTTAATGATGTATTTAATGATGTGTACAAAAAAAAAAAAAATAGCTTTAATAAAAAGTCATAATTTATAATGCTCAAAATTTGTGTTTGAATTTTTTCGTCGTGTCCTTTTGGGCAGATCTGTCCTCTCTATTGCAAAGCACGAAGACAATAATATATTTATTTACGACTCGTGTTGGTATAGACTATAGAATATATAAGTGTACACAGATATGTTATATTACTGACGGGTCAAAGACGACGCTTCGAGGATACACTGTATACAATGGTACAGGTATCGACGGACGATGGCTGGCGACTAGGAAAACCGCCATCGCACAACAGTAATACAAAGATTATCGGCGTGTCCGTCCGTGACATTAAAAATATTAATGATATTGTAATACATATTATTCTATTTTCTCGTCTAGCTGCTGGTCGTCGTTCTTCTGCCGGTTACCGTCATCACGACAGTCGTGTATAGGGTGCCCGGAGGGACTGGGAACGCTTCTCTCCCCGAGAACGTTTCTCATCGGCTATAGTGTACCTATAGGTATATAAGCCTCGGTATAAAGCTACCCGTAATAATAACAATCGTCGATTCGGCTTCCGGGCGTTTTTTTTTTTTTGATTTGTGAACAGTGAACCACTGCACACACGCATTTAATAATACAATGTTATTACTTATTACACTAGTGTTATTATTGCTGTATCATTGTCCGGGGGTTGGCCTCCGGCGGAATTAACGCGGCATTATATAACAACGCAGTAACGAATCTTACGGAATATAATGTGTGTGTGTGTGTGTGTAATATATTAATATGTATACACCGCGAGCTGGACCACTACGACCCTGCAGCGCAATTAACGATATTACTGTGTGTGTATTATAATGTAGTAATATAATATTTGTTATCGTTGTAAAAAAAATATTGCCGTGACCGTTGCACCTACGACGTGTATTCGGTATACGATTTTAATAAAATGTTTAAGAACAAGACGTGTAAGTATATAATATACGGATTGATAATAATGACGAAAAAAATGTATAGTATTATAATGTATTATTATGCGTGCACGGGCGTCTACGACATAATAATAATATAACAGCTCCGTACACGATATATTCGCACTATATGTGTATAATACGGACGTAATACGTACGTGTGTATAATACTATGTATTTACAAACGATGATCATTATAATGTACGAGTATAGGTAGGTCGTCCTCCGCCTACAACGCGAAACGTTTCTGTTTCGGCTACTCGAAAAGGTCGCGAAGTTTCGTAACAGCCAACACGCTTTATAATAATAATATAGTAATATACGTATACGCGAGTAAGTATATATTAAGTACGTCACAACAGCGCAGCTGCAACCGGACCGACGGAATTGATGAGGTCACGACGACAGCGCGTGGCGATGTGCTCCGGAGGAGATGGGAATACTTAGCGATTTATATTTTGATTTTTTTTTTCCTCATCATCACTTCTTAATCACACCGTAACCAGTGTGACCCCCGACGTAAGCTGCGAAAAGAAAAGATTAACGAAAGCGCATTATAATAACGTTTATAGTTTGTCGTCTCGGATATAAAGCCATCACGGAGAAAACGATCGTCACAGATGTACAGGTACCGCGACGTGATAATGTCATCAGACGTGAGGTAAACTAAATTGACATTTCCTGTAAAAAAAAATATGAAAATATGAATGTTAATTATTATGATTTTAAGTGACAAATAATGATTCATATCACTTTTTATGAAAATTAATTAATACGTTCCATTATGAATATTTTATTTTATTTATTTATGGACTAGTTCTGTGTACTTTTATAACTATGGATATTTTTATTTAAGTATTTCGCCCATAGTCGCCCATCCCTTCTGATTATAAAATCCGTTAATTTTTATTGCACGTGATTTATACCCATAATATGTTTGCTTTATCTAATAGTATCTCACCATTACCACTAGCGTACTCGTAAGACGGTAAAAATATTCTTGGCTTACGTTTCGGTAGTATTTTTAAACGAATCAAAAACGTATTTTCGCCACGTTTCTATCATTTTGGAACAAATAATATATAACAAATAAAAAAGAAATAATAAATAATCATAGTACCTATACCCTATACGTTAATATAATGAAATATAACTATTTGAACTGTTATTAGTTCCACCTCGTTGCTCATTGTATGTATTTTAAGGACGATCCTTATAATTTCTCGGCAAGTACGTAGATTATAACTTGAAAAAATTCTATATTTTATGCTTAATGAACGAACAAACTCGAATTAACTGGGAAGAGTATTAGCGAAAAAGTTAAGATTGTCATTAAGGTATAATATAATGACTAGGTTTTCAAATTTTTTTTACGCCGGATAGTTTGAAAATTATTTGCCGTCTTAACGACAGCACGCGGTAGGTATTGTATATTTTAATAATATACCAATTACCTAATGGTGTACGCATTTTGAATAAAAACAAAATAATAATATAATAATCACGTTTTTTCATCATTGCGGGCCCACGACAAGAGAAGTCTTAATGAACCCATCAATATACCGTTTTGGTTGAATTTATTACCCGTAATAAATATCAAATTGTTATTCGTAATTGATTGAACTCCATAATAATAATATCTTATATTATTATGCAAGGCAAAAATAAAAACCTGTGGTAAAATATTGTGACTTTTAGACCCTTCATCATTTTGAAATATTAAAATATAGCAAAACGTTCATTTCAGACGATGTCACCGTGATGTATACGTATATAATGTATGTGTGTGTCGACATAATAATATAATATTTATATTGTATAATATTTTCTCATTTATTTGATGAGGTACTATTTTACGTCAATGTCGTCTTTGTCGTTGTCAACTTATACTTAAGCTGCTAACCTACTATTTTATCGTTTGTCATATTATGAATAAATATTTTATTTAACCTACCTATTATAAATACATGGGGAGCAATACGAACTACCGTGCAAAATAATCTCCGACTAGTATTTGATGTAGATAACCTGCTATTAGCGTATAATGCAATTTATTGACCAAACATTACGCTCAGATCTCTTACCTAGTGTACATATTTTTATAAACAAAAATTGTATTATTACTTTGGAATTAAACATGGAAAGTAGCTTTTCGTCTTTCGAGTATAATATAATAGTATTCATATTACATATACATAAACTAGGCGATATTACTTTAATATTATTTAACCGTTGACGTATTTCGTTGCTATATGCCGCATATATACGCTTATTCGTATATATGTTGTACGTTGTACGTATTCGTATACTTCTCTTTCAATATAATTCATATAATATACGTACACACTTACGAAGATTAATGTTTTTATAGAAGTTATAATATATTATATATAGGTATATATTATGCACCACTATCTACATCTCCAATCCAATCGCTATGCTTACGAAACGTATTTTAACAATATGTATAGGTACATAGTCTGCAGCAGTACCTAATAATTTCATAATCAAATATCGTTCAAAGTTTTACGCACAGTATAATATATTATAATATACCGTAATACGCGAGTTACGTTGTACGTTTATCGGCGTTTGTGCGAATATATCGGCGCTGAAACTCAATTACTTATGATGAAAAAAAATTTATAAAAAAAAAAAAAAATAGTTTATAACTCGTTCGGTTTTGCCGAGGCAGTTCTCATGGATTCTCGTCCGGCGATGCAGCGTTCAAGCAGTTATGTATATATCGTTACTCCGCGGGCAACAATAATATTCCAGTCCATACTCTTGATAACTTTATAATTGTTTGGACTATGATATTCGCAGTTATTTATAAGTATAATATAGAGAGTCAAACGACGCAGGCATATTGCGCGAAGAAATACTCAGATTTATAGAAATGCCGCTGTAATTGATAACAACGCAGAAAAAAAATATAGATAAGTTTATAATATGACATGTCGACTTTACCGCAATCGATGACTTATAGGGTACCGGAGACCAGTAACATATATACGAGAGAGGGGAGGTCGAGGTATAGATTGCTCTCTACGAGAAGAGATTCTCTCTCTTTAGATTTTTTTTTAACGATGGCGTTTTCATATATAATTCATTAACGTTGAGCGTATTAATTGTTAATTTATTGTTAAAACGGCATTTTAAAAAGGCTGTGATAAGGATATCAGGCCATTTTTGTTTAAACTAATTGGTTTGGCTCAGTTAAATGTGTATGTATAGATAGTCTAAAAGGGAATATTGATTTTTAAACTGTAACTATTATATTATTATATATTGTGTCTTAATTTTCTTCTATTGATACAAAGATAAATTCTGTCCCTAGAAACATTATTCATACAACTTGGTAAATATAATAATATACATGATAAACAATTAATTTTACACATAGTTTTACACAGAATAAATTAATATTTATTATATGGCATATTGAAAAATTAAGCGCCAGGAATTGATAATTATACCTAATGATGCTTGTTCAATAATTTTCGAAATACGATAACGATAATTTTTAAGTTCCAAAATATCCTGTAATATATTTCGACCTCCGAGCTGGATTGTTTAAATTAATATTAATGTATAAAAAGTAAACGGTTAACGACTTACGTATACTATAGCCTACACTTCTACAGTAAACGGATACAAATCTTATTGGCAATTGAAAAACAAAACGTGGATTCGAACGTAAAATGTATTGTTATAATACTGCAATTATTCCCAGCAATATATGTTATTATTATAAATTAGATACTTACTTATAATCGACTTATTATTTATGTTTTAAATATAATATAATACATTTTATTTGTATATGATTCAACTTATAATTTGATTAAGAAACCTATATAAGTCAACAGTTATTTGCCATTGGCATACGATTCTTCCTCGGTACGTTTTCCCTGCAGCGCCTGGACGCGGTGTCTAGGCGTCAACGACCGGACCGGACCGGACATGGTCGGCGTCTAGGCACACGAAACGCTGT
Organism: Aphis gossypii; assembly: GCF_020184175.1. NCBI lineage: Eukaryota > Metazoa > Arthropoda > Insecta > Hemiptera > Aphididae > Aphis > Aphis gossypii. The sequence goes on from NC_065530.1 coordinate 60,706,115, forward strand.
ACTGTTCTACTGTTTGGCCGGTTTTCCTACTGCGTTTTCCCCACTGACGCTAGGAAAAACGAATATTAAAGCGCTTTATCAGTATTGTCTAACCAAACCAAGCTATATACGTTTCATCGTCCACCCATTATTATAGCACATGTACTCCAGCAGGTGCAATCAGCTCTATAGTGTATGTCGACTATATCTGCGCTTACTTTTTTTTTTTTATAATATTATGACTGTCATGACGGATAAGACGTTTGATCAATAATCGAATTAACGTGCACAGCTTTTTGGACAAAAAACAAAAAAAAACAAAACCACGTCCAACAAACATCTGCATCTATGATCATAATATGATCGTAATAACAACAATAATATATTACAGCTATTGTTTTTTTGAGGGGATGAGAACGACGCCTGTAAAACATTGCTCGTTCGTACCAGACGAACATAATATATATATATAGTGTTTATATTATTACACACAGTCAACGTGATGTATTCTCGTTTCTCACATCAATATACATTTCTGATGTACTACTCCTATACCATGTTATATTATAGTGTCTGGTTAAGTCATTTTCAGCCAATTACGGCGTCGCACACGGTGCCACCGCTGCAGGATAATTGGGACTAGTGGTTTTCGCTCCTCTAATTTTTTTTCTGTTCCATTGCCAATTTACTAGCTGTATAATAGTTGTCTGCGTGTACTACGTCTGATGCGACGACAATAAGCTGCCAACACACTTGAGACACGTATGGTACTACACACGCGCTAGTTTAATATATATATATATATATATATTAATATTGCGTACGTTCGCTTATAATGTACGATCACTGCAGCTGCAGCAGAACTCTTTTCGTGTTTTCGACGATATCTAGTTATTAAAAGAACACGAGAAATATCGTTCACAGTGTTCGCACGTTTGTTAATTTAAAATTATTTTTTTTAGAATTTCGGTTTAAATTTCAAAAGAACAATGTCATTTTACTTGACAACCTGTTGTTGAACTTTTAACGACTTGTCGTTTAAAATTTCGAGAGAGAGAGAGAGAGAGAGAGAGAACAAAGCTGTTAACTTAACTATGCAATGATATGTTTTATTTTTAGGTACATTATTTTATAATTTTCAAGAAACTCTAGTATGTATATAGTATCCAGTATATATAGTTTCAAGTGTAAACTTTTAAATTGAATACTATTAGGGTACACATTCTGTAATAAAATCCAAAAATCTAATACCTGCAACTTTCTTGCAAATTTAGTATTATATTTCGTTGGGCTCTGGATTGTAATATGCCGTGTAAGATAGTATCCAATTAAAAATATGCAGTACTTACACCTGCACCGTCAACGTTCTGTGTCCCCGGAATGAGCTAAACTATATAATATAAACGAGTGTGTCCAAAATAGGAATCTATAACCGGACGGCTTTTTTGAAATAAATTATTTACTTGTAAATGCAGTAAATATGTCCGTGACGGCGTGACACGTTGCTACAAAAAAAAGTAAAAAAACCATAAGTATTGATTTTGTTTTTTGTTCGTACAATACATTTAGGGCTATATTATACATAATATTACAATAATAAAAGGTTTATATGAATTTGGCAGTATATTGTTTAGGTATTTTCTTAATAAAATAACGATGTTTATTTTATAACGCGTATATCTCGTCTGCATATATATTTTATAATTTAAACAACTATGTCCAGTATTTTACACCCAATACATGTTTTTGAGCAGTTTGGTATATAATTTGGTGTTATATTATAATATATGTATTTACACATTATATAAACTGTATAAATGGTTTGTTCAAAAGACTACATAGTATATTATTAGTACTATCGATAATCGAATATTCATTGTATGGGTATACTACATATTATAAATATATAAATATGTCGTCGACACGGGCGCGGCTAGCAAGACTGACAAAATTAACAATGATTTTTTTTTATTTAACTAATCCTAACGATAATGGTGAACTATATATTGTATAGATTATACAGAATTTAACAAAATTAACTGACTGGGTGTAGTCAACTTATTATGTAATAACTTTTATCTTTTTAATTTTATATTAAAAAAAAAATTTAAAAATACATTATATTGATTAGAATAAAGTTATTTAAAATGTATTATATTAATCAGAAATTTGTGTTACATCCTATATATAACATACCGGATTATATGCTATATATCTTATAGTTATAGATCTGATTGCACTTAGTTTTTAAATATCAGAAAGATTTTGAAGATTTGTCCTTCCTATATAATAAATACATGTGCTGACATTCAATGTAAACTACAATGTGGAACGAACTTATAGTATCTCGAATAGCGAATGAGACTATTCTTTCTACTCAACAATAGAAAAAATATTTTAATCATACTTGAGATATTTTTATGACAAATGTATTTTGTTAATTTAAAAGTGACGTGAATTATATATATATAATAATTATTACAAAGATATTCACGTATACGATAATGTCCTGCATCATATACCTCAACATAAAAAATTCCCCAAAATAAGCTCTTAAAATAGTATTAAAATTTCAGATTAAATACTATTGGCAGCGTCAAAATGGAACACGTACGTCGCATATGTCCTATATAATACATATGTTGTAGCGAATACAATAATAATAATATGTTCTTGGTGACATTTCCATTTTCGTATATCAATTTGTCTTTTTCTCCCCATCGATGCCGTGCAGGACGTATTCACAGTGACTGCAGTGCCACGTCCTACAAATTACTATTCGGAAAATGCAATATTTTACCGAGCTATATGCACACCGTGTGCGGTAATTTTTTCCGTTGTGTGGTTGTGTGCTCAACGTGTAAATAAAATGAAAAATTGCACGTCCAAAGTAGAAATAATAATAACGGCCCGTTATTATTTACTATATCACATACTGTCTTTAATAATATTATATGATTCCTATGCAAAGATATTGATAAACACGTATAACGGAAACGTAACTATGTCATTATTATTATGGTATATAGTGACATCTGGATTTGAATGTGATAGGACATTTTTGTATGCGTAGTATTTTTAATTTTTCAATCAAACAATTTTATATATAATATGTACTTATAAAAAATAAAATTGTGTTTGCTTCAATTCTATAATTACATGCTGCTTGTATTTTAACTGAATAACCAAGTACCTATACACAAGGCGATTCACCAAGCATCCTCACTCCATTTTTTTTTAATAATGAGCTAATTCAAATTCTGACTTTTAGAATTTTTATGTATATCTACTTAAAGACGATATTTCAATTATTTGTTTTTTTTTTGTATATCATTTAAAGAGTTTCCCGTGGCGCTACAAACTTCTTTTTTTCAAACGAGAACAAATCTTATTTATACCTACTGTGCACATTTTTAAGCATATCCTTTTTTCCGTTATTTTAAAACTGCTGATGTATCCGGATCAAAATTTAAACCAGTAGTTTTTGAGTTATTAAAATTTAGAAACTAAAAATAATAGTTCTTTACTTATATAAAATAGATTTAATATTGTATCTAGTTTATTATAGATAAAAATAAATGATAATTTTTATAAATTATAAAATATTAATAGATTATACCTAATACTAAAATGAATAAGTTTTTAAATTTTTTTTTTAACTACACGTGTGACTTTCGTATTATTATCATTGATTATATTATTGATTATAAATACGTATTTATAACCAATGGTATAATATAGATCCATATTTTCAAAACAATAAATTTACAGAAATAAGAGTTATTCTGATTAGTACAAAAGAAGTTAGTATTACCACAAAACATTCCTCAAAAAGTTTAAAAATCTAAATAATTGAGAAACTAGTACTTATGTATAATTGTATAATGTGTAGTTAAGAATTCCAAAAATGAGCATTTGAATGCATTTTTTTTTTTGAAAGGGAAAAATGCTACAGCATACATGATTAATCACTTTGTCAGATACCTATCTGCGATTCGTGATTCGATCGAATATTATTTGTACCGATAATAAGAAAAAAGAAAATATTTCCGAAAACTTATCAAATCCATTAAAACAATATATGGTGTTTACATATATATGTTGTGTCTGTTTGACAAAAAACTGTTTTGGTCGCATTTCGATTTTTGATTATCAATCACTCGTGTTTTGACGTTTTCCTGTATCGATCCCATCGGTATAGGCGGTACCTATATACAGTTGTACACCTTTGTACCTATATACACACTGATTTGTACGTATATAATAATATACAGTTACCGGGGTGGTACGTTCCTAAATATTATGACCTATTATTTTCGGTTTTCATTCCTATATTGTATATATATATTCACGTGACGTGCTAAACGCAACTACATCGATTTTGTTATATGTGTTTGAAAGTGATATTACATATTATTATTTATAAACATAATATATTGTAATGTGCACATGTTTTTTGTCTACCACGTTGAATACTAACTAAAACGATCATCGTATTTCTGCGATTTATAATATATTATTATTATTATATAATGCGTGTGACTACAGCAAACGTTTTCTCACACAATATCACTCGACTCGTCTGCCAGCTTACCTACCTGTAAACGTATTAAACATAATATTATTGCGTAGAATATCATTACCCACCTATATAGTACCTTATATACATATACGAGATAATTGATACGAATTACGGTGCGACACGAAAATCACGAAAGGTCGTCCACGAGATGGTTTTATTATTATGTGATACACGTATCCTCAATATTCGTGTTCTTCTGTGTATACGTAATTATTATTATTATTGCATATTTTGTGTGTACTTATGTGTTTATTTTCGTGTACGGCTGTCGGAGAAGCAAAGCGCATAGGTATTTATAATTTATATATTGCCCAGCGAAGGTTTGGTTGCCAGCATCATAAAGAAAATAATTATAATCGAGTGTCGGTGGCAGCGATGTGGACGAAATGACTAACGTCGTAACGCGATAAACATAAATTTTCAATAATCAAACGTTGGTTTGGATTATTTATAGTCATCGATTCGTGACGATATTATTGTATAGTATTTGAAATGCTCCGCGCTCGCCAAATTCATAGTGTGTAGGTATGCATCGTAATCAAAAATGTTCTAAATCGCTTAAACCAATACTATTAAAACTCCCAAAGTCAACGTTTTTAGTGATTGACACAGTAATAAAAAAGTTACGTAGAAAGTTTCTAAGTAAATGTAAAATAATTTAATTATATTTAAAACAACGTTTTGTTAGCTTTACCAATAGTAGTATTGTAAATTATATTTGTTTAGAACACAAAATAAAGCAAAAATAGTGAAGGTATAAGATGCGTTTAAACAACATAATGTGGCGTTATCTTATCCGTAATTAAACAAAAAATATTAGTTTGAAATATTGTTGTTTTTTTATCAGAATTAGTCATAATATTTTCCTAGAACACTTGAGAATAATTGAACAAGTTGGTAAAACGACCCATTCGCCTAATGACACTGCACCAGTAAACAATTCATGTATTTTATAAACATTATACTAATATATTATATCACTGTTGTATAATAATTTATATTTAAAAAAAAAAAAAAACCAATATATTTCTTCGAAAGTTTAAAAACTAAATATAATAATAGGTAACTATACAATATTTGTATTATTATTTTTGTTTTTTAAATGGAGGTTTTGATTTGAAAAGCTAAAACAACAATAGTAAATATAAATTGAATTCAGTCATTAACAATGACTCATTATTATTATGCTAAAAATTAATTTCTCATAAATAAATAACAGGTAATTTATTTTTTTTATGGTTAAAAAATACCTTTAGACTTGAATTTTCTAAAAAATATTTTCTTTATAAATGAAAAACGAGAAATCCCATTTGTCTAACTGAATACCAAAACAAATATTATACAAACCGTGCACAATTTTTCAAAAATTATTTACGCGCTAGAAACGTAATATGTGCAGCCGTGCCGGTGATATTTCAGTAACTTAAAAAATGCACCCCACTATATAATAGAAGGTCTGAACACTTTAGTATACGTCAACAGTCTTATATACACGTTTTACTAATAATTTTTCTTGAACTACTCGCGTATATATTATTATGTAAAATAGAAACGGATAAAGACATATTTTTTAAAAGCCATTCGTTTAATATTCAAACGCATAATGGTTAATAGCAGTTGTGGGTTTTCGTAGTAATACATTAAAATATTAATATACCGTTTAGTGTTTACCATTGAAACATCACGTGTGATATGAAAATCGATAAAAAATAATATAATATATAGGTCCTGAAGTTTCGAAAGGAAAACGGTAATTATGTAAGCGGGAACAGTAATGATTATCGATAATAGCGATAATATAGCATTTAAAAAAATGTTTGGAGTATAATATAATATGTGAATGGTTAGGTTAGGTTCTTATAATATGCACTTTTATTACAGCTGTGTAATTAGTTGAGAGTGTATATATCATATAATAACAACGTTTATACCAAAATCACTATTCCACCGATTAGCTGTGTATTATAGGTACCTATACCTACAGAGTGTTCGCATCGACGTTTTGTGATCGTATCGACAAATTTACGCATCAAGACATTTTATGATATTATGCGATATTTAGATATAGCTTAAAAATATAATATTACTATCGATATTCATGAAATATTGTATCTATAATTCATATTATACAAATTAACATACAACATACACAGTGGAAATATACTAAATTGATACTAATATACCTAATATGAATACGCCACTGACAATACACCAACATAATAATCACGAAACACGTGTGTATATTGCGTATAAGTAAACCTACATAGTGGAATAGACTGCATGAAGTTGTAAAATTGTTGACACCGACATAGTATTTCACAGTAATTTCGATGTTTGTGGATTTAGTCTATATAAGAAATAATTATCATTGTATTCAATTTTAAAATTTAATGGTGATTGGTGGATGAGGTACTGTGATCAAAATCAATACATGGCAATCATGTACACAAAAAAATATTTCGGGGGTTCATAAAAAAATTTACAATAATCAATATTTATAGATGAATGATGATATAAATAAACTACACATCTATTAATTTTCGGGAGAGGAGTTGAATTCCCCCCTTGTACACGTGCATGATGCATGTGAGCTTACTTCCATGGTCAGGTAGTAACCTAACTTCACGAAGAATTGTGGTGGTACATTTTAGAGTATATAAGTGGTACAGTTGCAGATACAATGACATTATATAACTTTTAGATTTCGTCTGAATCCGAGAAAATAACTTAAAGCCACAGGTTCCACAAATCCAGATGCAGACTATAGCGGGGACCACTTACAAAAAAATTATGTAACAAATAACTATGATATAATAGTATACAATAATTTAAAGCAGATGTTGATAATACAAATCAAATCTCATTTTTTAAAATTAATTAGTCATGTTTACGGTTTGAAATTAGTATTCTGATACAAAAATTTGAATAAAAAAAAAATATTTATAATATGTAAAGTATATTTCATTAAAGCACGTCGTGTTATTAATTATTATTATAATAGGTATGATACGTATTCTAATATAATAAATTATTGAGTATACTGTAATATCGTAATTTAATTTATTTTTAGAATTATTGTTAAAATTTTAATTTAAGTTTTTTATACTTATACAGTGTACGTAAGAGGTACCTACTAAAATACGCACCGCACCATGTTGCACGGTTACAACATAAATTGGCTATAGATAATTTTTACGACTCTCCACTGACGTAAACGTCCACATTAATTTTCATTATGTGTACATACTAATGGGCGTGATTTTGAATTTTTTTTTTCCCGATCCAAAACCAATAGTATAGTTCTGAACCACACCGTGTTTTCTTTATAGCTATTATATTTTATTATCTCCCCCTATTTGGCGCCGGCCGCCGTAAACAATCTAGACCCCCAGGAGCTCACTGTCGACTAATTATCGAAAATCGGTGTTATTAGATGAAAACCATGTCAAACACTAAATCGCCTAATTGGCGGCGGCGCACTTACCAAACAACGAGAATACATACACCAAGTTAACTATAATAACCAAATATGCATACAGCCGTATATCAATTGTATTCAGTAACAACTCATAACAACAGTGTTAGTGTATAATAATTATGAAATAATTTATCAAATTAATAAAATTTAATAATAATTTAAACTAATTTTATTACTATAATATAGTGTATAGCCATATTATTGCTTATAAAATTGTTTAGTGTATGTGTATTGTATACTTACAATATTAATTGATTATAGTTGTTTAGATTAGTCAATGAAAAGAGTTATATCAAAAATTATTTAGAACATGCGATTGAAGTCTCAGACGTTGTACACGATATAAAATAAATTAATTACTTAAATAAAAAAATGTAGGTTTGAATAAATAATTTGACCAACGTACACAAAATTAAATTTATTATAGTTACTTCTACTTCATGCACAGTTGGTTTATTTATTTATTTTTAAATTAAATTCAATCCTACTATGTTATTATTCAGGTTTATTTACTTAAAAGGTGGGCCAAAAAACTTATTTATCAAATTAAAATTTTGAGTAATTATAAAAATGTATTCAATATCTACCTACTTCAATTTGTTTAACCTAATATTACACGTCAAAAGTGATGCATTGAAAACGTATTATTATTATTAGGTACTGGCAAAAATATTAAATAGGAAAAAAACGTTAATAAATAATAATACGTACATGTCTTAAGTATTCGTTAAAGTTGTAAATATACATTTGATTTATACTTCATATTTACATATACGTACCTACTATTTACAAACGCATTATTCGCCTTGGGTAATACTATACTGATTGAGAGTATGAAAACGAGTTGGTAAAATAATAATTATCAAAGTCTAATGGTATATTATTTTCATACAATATTTGAAGGTATAGGTATACTAAAACATAGTATACTTAATATTAAATAGTAAATTATTTATAATTGTTGACTTTTCTCTAGATAACGTCAAACAATCTATAGCTGTATAATATAGTTTAAATATATTAGAACGTTTTAAATATGTTCACTTTTTACAAGATAGATAAGAGATTAAAAACAAAAATTCTTTTAAATTATTTGTACATCACCAAATAATATTTTTATGAAAATACTTTTTGAGATTGTATTATAAAAACCTCACAAGTTTTTACACAGAATAAAAACATTTAGTACATGCGACTCTCTTAGAAAGTTGTCTATAAAAAGTGTGAGCACTTTTGAAAGTTTGCCTAAATGGTAAAATGTATCGTTAATATTTTATGCGTTCGATAAGTAAATTTAATAAGTTATTACTAATAACTAGTGATTATATTCTATTACGAAGAAAAATTGACTTAAATTTTCTCTAAGATAAATAATATTTCGAAACGGTTCGAAATGATCCTCATCTCATTTTTTAACTATGCGCTATGCCAATGAATACGTTATCGATGTACGGGTTCATTTGGAATATAAAAAAACCACAAAAAATCACTGCCTGTAAACGGTCGTAAATTTTTAGCACCTCCTTTTTCTTATAGGTATACGGAAAAAAAGTCAAGTTTGGTAGCGCACTAGGGACCGTCTGGATAGTAGCCAAACCAATAATTTTTGTGTTCACATAATGTCTCACGACTTAGGATGAAAAATAAAAAAATAAAACCGTTTTTCGGTCCGACGTTGTTTTGCATGTTTTTTTTCCACATAAGATTCCCGGCGCCATTTGAAATTACACAGTTCATTGGATTTTACAGTCATTGTAAATTTCTGGAAAAAAAAGTAATAATAAAATTTAGTAACGACGGACATAATAAATATACTTAAAATCGTGTTACTGCATTGTTACGACGTTGTGGTGCTTAAAAATCATCATTGTCTAATATATATATATATATGTGTAATATACACTGGTAGATACTCACCTATTATCCAGGTATATATGGTGTTCTCGGGTGAAACTGGAAATAACACTGTTACACTAAAGGGACAACCTAGTAAAATATGAGTATAACGTTTCGTTACGACGCCCAATTGTCTAAAATACCAATTTTAAAATAACATAGAATAACGCAATCTGGGTGTTTTTTTTTTTTAACCAGCAGATAATTTTAGGGCCGAGGCTATGTTTTCGAATTAGGAGGTAGTTATATAGATATAGATGTACCCAGTACCCACCTATGGTTTAATTATTATTTGAAATAACGAGTTACGTCCGCAACGGATGATGACCACCCGCGTTAGTGATCAGAAATTGACTAACTGCAACCTTGAAGTAATGCGTTCGTACTATTATGTATTGTGCATGTACCTGTGGTATAGTGTTTGTCTAGTTAATTTTTTTCTCAAACCCATCGAAACGATCGTATCTGACAACGTTCCCAATTTATCCGGAAAAAAAATGTAAATCTTTAAACAACAGATCAACACGTCATATTTTATGCATACTTATAATACCTAATAATACGCATACACGTAGATGTACGTGTCTAATCGATCGAGTTTTACGCTACACACATAGCATATACAATACCGACGTACACGTCCGCAGACACCATCTGCATTTTGATATCCTAATTGTTGACAGCGTGTAGTCCACCCTTTCTTTAATTTTCTCCTTCTCCTTTTATTATTATTATTATTTTTTTTAATTTTCAAAAATGTAGACATTACTACTTCTTGGTGGGCTTTTCAATTGCGTTTGTGTTATTACACTGCCGGCCGTAATGGTATACTATTACGCTCGTGCATACGCTGAGAAGAGATACATATTAATGACTTAATAATGATACCCGCGGTAAGCCCTTGGCGGACATCTGTTCGAAATCATCATCCAAAAAACCGACTATTTCGATTAAAAAAAAACTGTTCGACAATGTCCTCATCGAAGTTTCATGAAATGCAAACCACTTTTATAGTAATAACTAATAAACTAATAACTATAATGATAACATAATATAATGTACCCGATTACAAATTAAAAACAATATCAGGAAATAACCGGTGACACGAATTTATAATAATATAACCATAATATTATAATATAATTTTATATCGTATTACTTGGGTATACATGAACAAAGTGTAATAATAAAATTAATAATGTTATTATTGTATTTAAATTTTATTTGATGGCGCTGTTGGGCATCGCGAATGAAAAATAATACATAATGTTTTAGTGTTTTACTGATAACACTTCAAGTCGTCAATATATTTTTTTTTATTTTAATTTTTGAAATCAAATATCACTGTATTTTTATTTTAACGATTTTTGTGCATATAAGTGTCCATATAGAGTCGTCTAATTTTATGCAAACGACGGCCGAAGAATTTACACAGCAGAACGATTTACATAAAAATAATACTTTATTTGATACGAGTTTTCGGGGGCTATTAAGCGCGTTCGAAAAACAAAAAATCCGTATTCTCCGTTGGTACCGAAAAAAAAAAACAACAAACGTTATCGATTACTTTATTTATACGCATGGTAATATACAAGATATAATATTGTAATGCGTATAATACCTATATAAATACTATACGCACCGTCGCCGTCGCGCTGTACAACGTATACACATATTATGCATAATAATTCAATAGATCGCTGTAGGGTTTGGAAGGCCCGGCAGCATCGCGAGCATAAATTCGTATAGCTAATAATATAATAATAATAATGATATTATAAGTTATAACAGCAATATTCGAAGACCGGCCACGTATAATATTTATGTACATAATATATATATAGGTACATAATATAATAGTTTACGACGACGACACGAGTTACATGTGGAATAAACAAAACCGACGTTCGTCATCCACGTCGTAATAATAATAATAATAATGGTAATGACGATAATGATAATAATTCCGCGGTTATAATATATACATGTATATATAGGTACGATATCAAATCGATTTCAATTGCGCATTGTTTGTGTAGTGTACTTATAATATTATAATGTTTAGTTACTCTCGGGGAAGTCATGACGTGCTACAATTTAGTCCGCCACCGCCACCAGCCACCACCCTGCGGTATTTACCTATGGTACGGGTCCTATACCGATGAGGTGAGCTCAATCAAGAGTAATCGGTTATTGAATTCGAATCGTGTCCTTCGGTGTACCCGTGCACATAGGTATACGTAATATAAACGGAAAAAATATTATTATTATTATTAAAAAAAAAAAAAAAACCTTTACTAATTTAAGTATGTGATGAGGCTTAACTCGGGCAGGGAATCATTATAAAACAGAAAAAAAAGTAACAAGACGGCGACGTGTGGCCTAAAAATCCTGACCGGCTGTGGGCGGTGCGCTAACAAGGTATGTATACTCACTCACACACACACAGTTCATCATCGTATATAGACTTGAGGATATTATCCCGTCACTGACCTGTTATTATCGTTACTCGTCTGAAATGAGATCCTTAAAATAAAGAGAATGAATAAAAAACAAAATATATATATATAGATAATATGTATTATATACTGTATAAAGTATATACATATTTTATGTATAGGACCTACCTCGCGGTCTTCACGCGGTAATTGCACTGGGCATGACGACGACGTGGACGGGTGACGACGTAGACGGTCAAGTGCACACCGGAATCGTGCCCAAACAATTTTTATTTTTCGTATTTGGGAAGGGGAAGCTACTTACTAGGTTACTTATGTACGCGCTTTACACACACATACACACAAATATACAGCGTATGTTTGTATCTATAATTTTTCTCGCAATTAGGCACGATTTGTTGTGTATTTGTTTTATCCTCCCGTATCCAGGACGAGGGAAGAGTGGGTGGCGGTGTCCGAGTTAGATCGGAGGAGAAGGAGAGCTGCACAGGTTGGGACTGTGGGAAATTGAGTCACCCGGTGGTGGGTCAATAAAGTCAAAATAACTAATCAAAAAAATCATCGCGATGGGATGTCGACCAGCTCACGGTGTGTTAGTTATGTATTAGTGAATTCCGGCGGATCCCACCTTTGAACTCCGAATCCGATTGACCTTCGGTCGCCCATGACGTACATTTTTTTTGACGGGACCCGCTCGGCACAGGGTTAATGTACATATATTCTATACGGAAAAGGCGCAAACGCCTTGCGGGCACTCTCGATTATTACTATGTTATTATAAATTACAATATACTGCGGGTTAAGCAAATATGTATTGAAATTTGTATTTTAGACGTTAAAATGACTACCTTTAACATACAATATTATCATGCTGATATATCGTGTGTGTTTAAGACAAAATGAAAGAAAAAGTAATCGAGCAAAAGTCGTGGTATAATACTATTATTATATTCAGTTCGTTTATCGAATTTGAATACCGCGTAACATGAATATTTAAATGTGTGTAGTGCGTTCCGTATAGGTAAGTATTATTATCATAATAATACATCCGTTCACTTTTACTTACACACGCGGTTTTAAATGACTATTTGAAATTTTTAATTTATTAATGACGAGTCGAACGCATATTATTTGTTTTTTGATGTGCACACCGATTATGCATAAAGGCGATATTATACACTCATACATTCGACGAAAATACGTAATAATATGTATAAAATATACGTGATACGAGTGAAGTTTTTAAAATAATATATGTTATTTTCTCCCTTTAAACACATTATGGTCTTTGTGAATACGCACGCACTCCAAGTTGATTGACAAGTTTAATTTAAATTCTGTTCTTGCACCTTATTTAAAAGTGTGTCCTCTTGAGTTTCCTCGACTCATTGTAACCAGTCAAATTACAAAAACTGGTTTTTCCTCATCAATGACACCAAATAATTTAGTACAACTCGCTCCGCCGACTGATGGTTTTTATTTAATAACAACGACGACGTATTAATTAACTAAAGAACGTTGCTCTAAGCTATGGACTATTTATTTAGATAAACCGAATATTTAAATTGTAGAAGTTAAATTATTGGAAATTTGCATTTTATTATTTGGAATTGGGTAGGTGTATATTTAATTTTATGAGATAGACGCAATAAAAATAAATGGTAATATACGGTTCGAACACAAAAGTCCGTTTGTGTACGTGCGAGTTTATACGCGTGCGCTATAAAAAATCATTTAATAATGAATAATTTTTTGAATACGTAACACAATGCCAATGTTTTAAATGGTAATAAATTCACTTTTAAAAAAAAGATTATATCAAACGGTAATACGTTCAATGTTTATAGATTATTCCCAGTACGACATTATAATAATGTACACATATAAAATATAATATATTATATTGGAAAGTATAATATATTGTGTGTACATTGCTACAGAGTATACTGACACTGCGGGTAGATATTATATATTACATATTACACGATATGCATCGAACGCGTTTGCCGTGTTCAAACAATATTATTTTAATTATATATTTGTAAAAATAATGTGTATATATTTTATATGAATTATATAGTGTATTATTAAATTTATTGTTGTTTTGAGTAGGTCACTGTGGCTGTTTTGTAGTTTGATCGTTGTGTTTTGGAATTCAATAACGATTAATCGCGGAATTTCAAAAATGGTTCAGCTCTCGTTACCCGAGTTGTTACGATTCTGGCCAATAATATTTATTATTATACATTCATGGATTGCTGGTTGAGATTTATTGACAAAAAAAAAAACATTTAAATATTCCGATCAATTATGCCACACTTGATTTTTGAACTATCATATAATATCTGTTACATCAACTTTTAGAACACATTTCCTTAAAACATGTACCTATATCTAAATCAAAAAATGTTTCGTTGTAAAACCCATTCCTATTAAAATTTTAAAAAATATAGACTAACACAGAATTATATGAAATATATGGTTGCATAATAAGACAAAGATAATGCAAGATTATCGAAACGGTGTGAGGAATGAATTATAAAATTTGAAACGAAATAATACTGTTTGATAAGATTAAAAAACAACGTATACTATTACTATAGCACCTGTGACCTATAGGCGCAGTGTTTACAAAGTCATTAACGTTTATGTGTTGGAAAAGTAAGTATTATAATGTCAATATTATTCATATTGGGAGATGAGCATATATTATTATAGATGTTTATATAAGCCATAAAAATCTATACAAAAAAGCTATACGTCCATTTTAATGAGGTTTTTTTATTGAATGGTTTTAGTTTTTGAGATAAATAAAACATTTATAACTATATATACGGTGTAGGCTTATATACTCGGACGGGTATAACTGAAAGCATTACGATAGTCTTTTAATAACAAACGACTAGACGATGTTTGATCAAAATTATCGATTTCAGTCATGTATTACATTATTTGTATAATTATGGACCGAAAATCATCGCATCATTTATAATTAACGTTTGTCCTTGACAATATATTCAATATATTATAATGTATGCCGTATATTATAATACTATCATAATGGTGAAAAATAGAAATCATCGACAAAACTCGTTAGTATGATGCTTAGTACTTACATATATGAAGTGTTAACTGCAGATATCCTGTGATGCCGTTGGTGATTTGGATTTTTATTTTACCGTAGTTGTATAGAGGCGGCTGTAAAAATGTTTTACTCACGTCTCACAATGTTCTTCAAAGCGATTTTTGAACTCGCATACAGTTATCGAACGGTGGATAGTACCGCGGCACAGCACACAACGGCGGTAGCTATAACGAGTTAATGAAGTATGAAGGACCAGAGGAGATGTTGTCGCCAAGTATTATACTTATACTATGGTTCGTTTAAAGTGATTTTAAGAAATGAAAAAATATATATATATGTATACGACTTACCGTCAACCGTTCCCCGAATGATGTTTAATGAGAAAAGTTAATAAAACACCTAAAGTTCCTGCAGAGACGGCTGGGCGGAACGGTCCGGGGAGGAGCGCACGGCCTACTATACAAGAAAATAATATTATAACACCATAATATTGGGGCGGCATAGCATAAGTGATCGAGGTGACTGCGACAGCGAGTTCAAAGGGGAATGGGAGGGAGTGGAAATCTGTTAATTGAGTTAATGCGATTTGATGATTTTTAAGAATTCACGTCCATTAATCTTATATATATAAAAAAAAATAATAATTGGGTGTATCTGAATTATAAGTATAAATTGTCTACTTAAAACAAATTCATAGTAAAAAAAAAGATGGTTGTAATTTGAAACATAAATTTTGTATCACCACAGAACACTAAGCAGACATAGAAAACGTATGCACTTGAAAAATATATGGTCTTCAAGGATATATATATATATATATATACTTAGCTACTTAAAAATGTCAAATATCTAATTTTCAACGAACGGATCGGATGTGAAAAGGAAAACGGGATTGAGCATGCTCAGTGAACCAACTTGTATTCTACATAAAAGCCGAATGATATGTCCGTGAAGTACGCGGTAGACTTATAACGCGCGCACACACAAATTCATTTCATGTGCACTGGGAAATATAACCAACCGTGTCATATTGTAGAATCGCTGTGGCAGGCACACACAATGGTAGTATTATTTCCTATTATTTCGTTTTCGTTATTTTTTTTCCTTTCGACCACGCGGGTGATCCTCGAATGTCATATATAGATATATATATAGGTACGTGTGATGACCGTCGTGTTTGACCTGACACCTCTTTCCTTTCAATAAACATATTTATATACATACATATTTACGCATCATACGTTTCGTATAAACGTTATCCCGGTATTAAGCGTCAATCGCGTCACCACAATATAATACCACACGGACGCGGTCAACCCTTTGAGTCCGCCTGTCCGTCAAATCGACATCTTTCTGGGGGGAAAAAAAAAATCAGAACCGCACCCGCACATAGTGTACAATGTACATGTCCCATATCGTTCTGAATTAAAATCCACACTTCCGTGTAAATGTCGTGCGCCGGCCAACCCGAAAAACGTGCCCACACACAATGTACCTATATAATACAGTGTTGTGAGTTTATAGTTTTACAACTATACTACCTATGCATTAGACTGTTGTCCGCCAGTGGCCTATTACAACTGTATATAGTCACTGTGACTGTAGGGTTATTGACGGGTGCAGCAACGAAATATCCCCTCAGACAAAATAAACTTCACGAACTGTTAAAACCGACGGAACTAGCGCAGTTCCGTTAAATAATAAATAATACGCTTCGTTCGATTGCCGGTGGTCGGATATATCGTGCACGATAAATATATTATATTCAGTATATAAACATTGAGTGATACCGATTTTTGTGGAATAATTGATTAACATACGTACGTAATAATATAAAACGTATATACTTTTGTATACAACGTTTGGAGAGTTTATTCCTATATAATGTATATAATATTCATAATCTAACCTATATAGTATATAATATATTATTGTATTATGATTGTGTAGGTATAATATGTCGTTTTACGATAAATCTCTCGTAGTCTAGTTGAGATATTTTATGTACGACAAGCGTAGGCTGTTAAGTCGTACAATTTACATTACGATTTCTTGACTTATTCAATAAACGTGTAGTTTAATCACGACTATATAGATTTAGGTAAAAAAAACGCTTATAGTATAGGTAATGAATCAATTTTTAACGAATATAATACTATAAAACATAATACATTTAAAAATATAACCGAACCCTTACGTAAACTCGTAGCAATGTGCATGTTATATGTTATTGTATTTTATACAATTATATTTATTTTTAGAAAAAGGTAAAGTTTTCAAAACGATTACTGTGTAGACGGGTGAACTTTTATACTCGCCTAGTAATTTTATGGAGCTTAACCCTCTTTTTCTGACTTTTGAGGGGCCGTTAAAGTCATTTTGCAGTACTTCCAAACAGTTGCGCCAATATAATACGATTTAAGTTTAATTCATTAGAACAACACATAAATGCACTCTTCAGTCGCGACGGGTGCCAAAAATGATACCATAATTTTGAAGACAGACATAAATTAAACATAATATTCATAGACCTTCTAAAAAATTCGTCTATATCGAGATCCATTAAAATATCACATTAATAGGAAATTATTTCAAAAACTCTACGAGCGCTACCGTATATAGCATATAGTATATACATTATACATAGATATCACGAATCGCATGAATAAATTAAAAATCTGATATAATGCTCTTCGTGTATAACAGTGAGCGTACTAATTAAATGTACCTACAACAAGGTACCAACATTGAAAACTAACAATTTTCATGAATTTCTCAAGGCTTTCTAAAGTTGCGAGTCAACTTGTTTGAAACTGTTACAAAGTTTTCAATTATTAAAACCAAACCGAGTACATTTCCTCGAAAAGCTAAATGAAAAAGAATCGTCAACTTTCGTTTTGTAATAGAAAAGTTTACATACCTATATATACTTCCATGCACTCACGTTGTACAAGCGCACCTGATACTGAATTACGATAAATTCATTTATCTCGCTTATATAATTATACAATATGTATTTAAGTAAATATCTTGTTTGAAATACTTCGGTTTTAAAATGTATATTAAATGGGACGTATGAAGTTTGAATTGAAGCTAAGAATACATATTTCATACACTGAAAATAGTAATATTTACGTCATGTTTTTTTAGTTGATTATAGACTATGGTATAAAAATAATTATTCATATACGTTTCGATAAATCATAACGGTAAGTGGAATGAAATTCAATCGTTCTTTTTTTTTCAATTATATTTTTATATTTTATGTTGGACATTATTTACCATGAAATTTGTTAAAATAATCAAATGATTTTTAATAAATGACGAGTAATCATATAGGACAACAACAAATTAATTCATTTTTAATGTTGTATAAAATATATTATAATTTATGATTGGGTTTTTAGGTATAGGTACTTATTTATGTCAATACTAGTATTATAAAGCTGAAGAACTTGTATGTTTGAATTCGATAATCTCAGGAAATACGACTGGACCGATTTTAATTAAAGTCATATCAATATAGACTTCTTAAGAATTAGTCGGTGCATTAGCTTCTTC
The DNA here is from genome assembly GCF_020184175.1 of Aphis gossypii. Classification (NCBI taxonomy): domain Eukaryota; kingdom Metazoa; phylum Arthropoda; class Insecta; order Hemiptera; family Aphididae; genus Aphis; species Aphis gossypii. Next base: position 60,725,155 of record NC_065530.1, read on the forward strand.
TTTTGAACCTTAGCTATCGTTTGTTAAATGGTGGCTAATACACGAATTTCGACTTGGATAACAACAATTTAACAATTTTTTGTTTATTTATTATATGGTTTCCATTGATTACAAAAATTACATTGAAAAAAAAAATGTGTAGATATAAAGTAGAAATATATATATATATGTAGAATAATATTTAATATATTAAATTTATTGTTTGTTATACAGAAGTATATAACAATAAAAGACAATACTTGTACTTTATTGACTTAAAAACTACTCAACCGATTTTGATGAAAGTTTCACATAATAATATATTGATCTTAAAGAAGTTAAGAGCGTAGTTTACTTCCAAAAATATACCAAGTGCTGTATCAGATTACCAATTCTAGTAAAATTAATTTACAAAGTGAGGTGCACTAATGCTGACATACACTGATATAGTGCAGTATCAGTATATCTTTATATTTGTTCATTTATTTTAAAAAATCTGTTTTTACAGTTATTATAATACCACCGTATAAGTCATAACTTCGAAATATATAATATTATGTGGTTCATAATTAATTAAAAATGTAAGTGCAAGATAAAATGTATAAAATGATAGGTAAGACTAAATGTTTACACCTCTTTTATATTATATGCTCAAAGCTTCCAAACATTTGCAACTAGTTATTAACTAAGTATTCGATTTTTGTACATCAAAAAATTCTGAAAATATTTTCCTAATTAGATCTAAAAGGATCATCGTTGAAAAACATAATAATTATATATTGTATTATAGTGCAAAGAACAGTGAAGACTTTAAATAGCACGCCGTTTACAATAACACACTGACGTATTATAACTTGTAGGCATATTGTTGGTACATATATAAATTAATGTAAAAACTTAATCTAATAATTTTGGAAACAATCGATAGTTCGTCGTTAATCCGCCCATTGTTTCTGACTCAGTGTATTCGGCTGCAATGACAGGAGATATTTTGGTTCGATATACAAATTACGGATATTACTTTGATATAATAATATAATGGCATATTGTTCTTCGCTTAAAATGTTTAAAAAAAAAACTACTACTCAGTGTGCGTTTACGTGGTGCGCTTCGATTAATTAAACGATACGATAACAACATGTTCCCTCGTGTTTTTCGCTCCGTGTAATTAGATAAGGATAATATACCGTTACGGAAGTGGAAAAAATAAATATGCTTTTGTAAAAAGTAATTGCGATATTATAAGCAAACGGTGCAGACGTTGTGTACCCGTTTGTTGGTTTGTACGTTGGTTTGGTCGGGGGAATGTGATTTGCTTGTATTGCATGTTTTTGCAATTACGCGTATACGCGAGCATCGGTTTAAATCTGCCAGTGACTTCCTCTACGAGTGCTGCAGGTATATCCCTGAGCTTATTGATGATGGACTTAACTTTGGACGGGATCGTTTATTATTGACTCCGGTTCGCAAAGTGTACCCACGCGCTCGTGTTTATCGGCGGTCGTCAATGCGACGTTTTCAGTTTAAAGATCCGCCGTGTGGTGTTTTGCATCCGGAATGAATAAACTCGGTGGTGTGGTTGTCTAATTCGAACACCACCGTTCGATTTTTCTTCGTCTACAACTAATCCCTGCAATGGGCGGCCGCCACCGTGACGACATTAAAGTGCGATCTTTTTAAATTTAAACGGCATGACGGAACCCTTGTTCGTTTGTCCCACGTAATCTCATCCAGTAATTCTGACATATACGTTTTTTACGTAAATATTTGATCGGATACGAAAATATCAGAATAATCGATTGAGTCGGAGAGAAAAAAAAACGTGTAATCAAAAGTGATTGCTGTTGATGCAGCAGCTACTGCTACACGTAAATAGGATTCGTGTTATTATCATTTGTTATAATTTGACCGTCCAATTTGATCATGATTTAGCCACCGGTTACTGAGAAAGCCTCTGTATTTTTTTTATACACAAGAAACATATTGGAATTTATGGCCTATAAAATCACCATCGGGCAGTTTTTTTCGTTTATATTTAAAATGTGCGCTAGTTATATTCCATTATAAGTTTAAATGACCATAATTTATGTCAGATGTAAGTGCTCTGCAGTATAAAATGTACACTTTTGTAGTCAAATTTAACAGAAAATATCGAAAGAAAAGTGCATTTTTACAAGGTACGCCTTATGGCTTATACTATCTTTATTTTTTTATCTTTACAATAAATAACATCAAGACTAAACATTAATGAGTAAAGGAACTCTTGGTTTTCTAGTATTTGGTTATATTTTATAATATTATGCACGTACGAAATCATTTATTATTCATTTAAAATAAAAATTGATGTAACGCTAAAATTGTGTTTTCGTTTCTTTTTAGTTTTGTTCATTTTGTTCATTATAACATAATCATTTTATATTCTTGCGGTATCTCGTTTATGTAGGTGCCTAACATCGAAAACTTTTCGTCGACACATAGAAGCTACTACTGATCTCACATTACAGTATTATACACATGAGCTTATTATATTATTTTATTCTGCATACTATTATTATTTTATTTACGAGTTTTAAGTATTCTCATTTTTCACTGCAGAATAAAAACAAAATTGTTGTCGTCGTTTATAAACAAAAACGTGAATATTCTGTATTTAATTTCGTTGTTGGCAATAGATACGCACGATACGTCTGAATACGCCTATATAGACGGTGATAATTAATCGATTTTTATTCATATACAATCGAAACACATACAAATTGAACCGATGAAAAAAAAATATAAAATTAATTAACATATTAATACGTGTATTGATAAATTAACACGAAACCAAACATAACCTTAAATGGAAACTAGTCTTCGATGGCGAATGTATAATACACATGGTATAGGGTTTCGTCCGGCAATACGACGCCGGACGACTGCGACGGTGGCAGTTATGGCGAAAAAAGGATGAAACAACAAAATGCACATATTATTAAATTTTGCAATAAACACAACTCGCTTCATTATGTCAAGCCTATCGGTACCTATTGTTAAATTTTAAAATGCAATTTTATTTCCGCTATCCAATTTCAATTTTCATCATCGCGTTCTCAGAAAAACGTTATAATTTCAATTCGATTATCTCTACTGCAATGGCAAAACAATAGTACCTATATAAACCTATATTATGTATATAACTAAATTCCAGCTAAATAATACAACCATATATAACCTCACCGGCAAGTTTGTGTGGAATTGAAAACGGGTGTTTGTACTGCATCGAAGACGACAAATTCAAAACGAATAGTTTTCGTGCGTCTTGTGGTTATTTTTAATTAAAAATGTAATTATTACATACGAGTCAATACTTGTATAATATAATAATATAGTAAAATGTATGTAACCCAGTACCAATGCGTGCTACCTACTTCCACCATTTAAAGGCGCGCGGGTTCAAATCAGACAACTTTGTAGTAATTTATGTGATTGTTTTTTCGAATTAAACAAGCAAATCGGTAAATGGTTTTCAATTTATGAATCGATACAGTCAATACAAATCATTAATAACCAACTAGCGACTAGACAATAATAATAAATAAAATAATACACACACACACATATTATAAATATAATAATAACTGCCTACGAAGTAATAATTTCGATTTATTATTACGGGAGTAATGCCATTTTGGAGAAAAATTGCTGTTATTATTATTATATCATCGTTGTAAACATATATAATACGTATGACGTCAGCTATATTATATAGGTGTAAAGTTATAAATTCGAGTTTCCGAAATGGCAACGCACGGTGCCACACAACGGTTCAAGGTTACAAGCCAGCTATGTTTATTTATTGTAGATTGAAATAAAATTTATAATCACATATTTTGTTTATTGGTTAATACACACACACACACACACAAACTAAACATCACGATCTTATAATATAACAGAATATTCTATCTACATAAGTAAACAGAATTTCGGTGGTCGTCGGTCATTCTGGCGGACACGGACCGTCACGGTAACGCCGAATGGCCGTTGTACAAATCGTTAAAAAACGCATAAAACTCGGTTTCTACGCGGTAATCCGATGAACACCGTGCAGTGCATCGGACAACCTATATATTATATATATGTTGCATAATACCATATATCGCGCGTGTTAAAATTGTACGAAATCAGAATTTTTTTCCCCAGACACTGAAACGCAAGACACGTACACATATTATACTGTGACGTAAAACGCAGGACGTCGTGTCGACGATCTCGCGCGACGCACGACCTCGTCGGGAGCGTGGCGGGCGTTGCAAACGAAACATACGGCGGCGGCGGCGGCGGAGAGCGCGAGAGCTTCGGCAATTTGTCGCGGTCCGAATTCGCGTCTCGTCCCGTTGGGAAATAAATGAGACTGCGTTCGCCTTTGAAGCACTCCACATCATTTGCCTGCGCGCACATACATACATAGTAATATAAATAAAACGGGTCGCCGATATTGGATTGTGCGGCCCGTGTCACGGGCGAGACACGAACAATATAAAGGTCCGACTGACTGGTCCACGGCAGCTGATTGAACCGAGTGGAAATTCAATATCGGACAATCGCGAGCGGAATTACTTCCGGCCTCTGCTCGCGTAAACGGATTGCGACCGGTGCGCGCGGTAATCGTCCAAAGGAATATAATTTATATATTATTGCCATTATTTTATACACTGCGCAGACAGTACATATTATTATTATTATTATTATTATCATCGTCATGCAGATAATAAGGAAATGGATGGGCCCTGTACATATACAGGTAATGTATTTTAACCCATAATAAGTCAACGGAACGTCGTGTGCTCGAACATGGCTAGCTGAGGTTACTCTATGATGGTTTACGACCCGATTTATTATATTGAATGAATATCAACGTACGCGTATATTCGTTGTAAATATAATGATTGTTTTTATTTTTAGTACTTTTAAAATATTATTATTATTATATAATTTGTAAAAAAAAAAAAACAGAATGATTATATAGTAGTGTTATGATTTATGAACACTGAACAGCCTCTGATTTTGATACCACCTTGGCGAGTGAGTGATGTTACAATTAGCCTTTGAAGTTCCCAGGTGTCCTTAACCGTCTGTCGAGCTCTTGCGTTGGTATCTCTTGTATATAATCGGATCATGAAGAGTGGTGGTCAGGTTATGATGACTGTGCTAAGTGCAATTATTGTTCCAAGTACCTACTGGCTACTAATTTATACTATTTAGTATTCAAAACAACCGACATCCTATCGATTGATTTCCGATTTTCGTGGGGACGTGTGTTTGTGTGTTTATGGCCCTATTTTATATGGTACTGGCCTTCGAATGTACATTATATTAATTGATCGATTCCGTTGGCGAACTTTCGGTTTAGGATTTTCCTCATAGGGACGTGTGTTTTTATATTAATGTCTGATTATTATATTTTGCAATAAGTATTGTCGGTTGCTTATTTATCTACTATCTAGTCATCATACCTATTATTGTATACTTTGAGAGTTGTTTTATTTATTGTTTACGGCGATCGTAACAGTTATGAATTTAGTAAAATTATTTCTGAAAAAAAGTATGATATTTTTTGTTGGTGCGATAACCTGCATATTACAATAATCAAGTTTACTTTTTCTTTGAGCACGCTATCTATCGCTAACCGTCTATGGTGATAAGGTCCTATACTGTTTCTTTATTATCTATGATTATTATTTAAACAGTAGATACATAAAGGCCAATTTTAGAGGTACCTAAATCGTGTTGGTTATGGAGCCCCAACCCCCTTGCTGAGTTTATCCGTAAATCATTGTCGTTACAGTGTTGGCGCATTAAATCCGCGGGAGAACGCAACTGTATACTTCGAGGACCAGCCAGACATCAAGGCACAGCGCTATGGGAGCAATAAAGGACTGTTATGCTCATATTAATATATAATATTATATAGGACACATAATATAATATACACGACCGCGTCGTCTATAGCGCACATTACAGTTGTCCGTCTGTCGTCGTCGTCGTCCGCACATCATTAATTATCGAGCCGACACTGTAGCTTATTAACACGTGTTTCAGTTTCGGATTCCTTAACACCCGACGAGTACTTTAAATTTGTATGCTTGTGTGTGTGACCTACGCTAAGATTTGCCGTGATGGCTTTCGTGTGTATATGTATGATTCATATATATATATTTATAATATACTTATGTATAATAATATATATAGGTACAGGCAGTATCCCCAGGGCTACATCCCGCACTACTGTCTTTTTTTTATTATTTTGTTTTTCCCAACGTGCATCACACACAGACCATCAATATACTTAATGCGTCCATATATTATTATAATATTATGATAATAGTAATAATAATAATATTGTGTATCGATAACGTGACTGCCGCCGCGGTCGTTTCCTTTGTTTCAATTTTATCGTTTACCCTATACATATCGTCGTGTGTATGATATTGTATTATAAAAAACTATCGCTGAAAAATATTCACTGCCTACATAGGTTGGTACGACGAATCGAATCGTAATTTACCTACTTTGATTTAAATTTATTATGAAATAATGTAATAGTATTGTACCAGTACCCCGTAGACGACAAATGCCACGACGAGTTATGCGATCACAACAATATAATAATAGTATATATTTTTTTCCAAGTCCGATTTATGAATGAAACTTACTGCAGTAGTGCACGTACACCGTAAAGAAATAATGCCCAACGTTTGTCGAAAACAACAAGTCTCCACTAGTCCTTCAGGTATTTTATTGTCGGTCAAACGCTAACGTATATTTTTGAACGCAAGTACATCCGTATAGATATAAGTGCAAAATGCTGTTCCTGCTGCAGGTTACGTCGTCCGGTAGTATATTATTATACACAGAATATGTAAAAATACACGCAACTGTACAATACTATGTGGTGTACTATATATACAACATTTATACGCAGTGATGTGTAAGCTGGGTCGTGCAGTCGTTTACTTTAACGTCGAAGCCAATGAAACAATTGTACGCAGACATGTATTATATTATAGCTGTAGGTATAGACGTCCACTATGCAGCGGGTTTATAAGCACCGAAGAATTCGATATCATAAGATTTATTATAATGAGCAAGGAAAGCCACTGCAACGATAGTTGTTGCGTACGTACGTATATACTACTTACGAGCTATAATATTATATAGCCGCTAATTTTATCGCACGTGATTGAATTACACGAGAAATAAATATAATATAATAACGTAGGTGCCTGTATAGTATAATATATTATATTAATATTATTATATAATATAAAATGCGTGCACTATTTATTGCACTTGTACGCAACGTGTGTAATATGTCGATCCAAGCGAGTTCGAGCAATTTTTTTCCGCCGTTGCCCAAGATCTGCTATGGAACGACGCGCGACAAAAGTAGGTAAGTCATATATAATATCTGCTTACGTTTTGAAGACAGCCTACGAAATAATATACGTATTACTTATATTTTGGTACTTAAATGCGCGTCAACCTGTGCTGTGGTCTAATACGAAGGTCATCCACACGTGTGCACCACATTACAGGGGGAGAAATTCGGGTACCGCCACCGTGCACATTTAGGTAACAGTGTAAATACCGTCCCGACAAGTGTCCTGTGAAAATTCCAGCGACTCTGGATTATTTTTAATTTGAAACACCGATTACGTAACTAACGAAATACTTGCTGTACCTTAATTTAAGTTCACAAACTCGTTAAAAAAATAAGTACGTTATACCTAGGTACAATATTGTTTTATCGATCTCCGGAGACTTGTGCGTGATGAATGATGATCAAATATTTTCTGAAAAATTGGTTAAATTACGAGTATTTTGTTTATAATTAATATATTGAAATAATCTTGAAATATTGACTGACAAAATATTAACTATTCGAATGTTTACCAGATATACACGTACATAATTTAACATATTGCTGAAGTAAATATTATTAATGTTATCTCATCGAAAATCAATTGCTAAAATACAACGTTTTAATTATATTTGATTAATGATTTAAAAATAATTTGGCAACCAAATGTTTTATTTACAACTTATTCAAAAACGCTCAGTATAATTTGTAATAAGTATTAACTATTAAGTACGTACCCATATATTATTGATGTTGATTGTTGACGTCTTAATATCGTTCAATCTATTATTTCTACGTATTATATTTTACTGATTAAACATAATATTGTTATATAATAAGCTATAATATTATAACATAAGTATCTAATGAATGATAATAGCCTAATGAAATTTAATAACTATTGCAGTAAATGACGAGTATAGTCGTTTTTTCGATTTGAAATAATTTAAATTTTCAATCCGAGTTTTTAGTCGTTTACGTAATCAATGAAATGTTATAGAACTACGGTACATAAAAGTGCAATGAAAATAACAGTGTAATATAATATACATAACGTTAAATCCGTTGCGTCGGAGTCGATATTACAAGATACTGCAGTCGCGGCTGCGTCGTTGAATTAAACGGAAAAGTAAAATAATAACCTACATTTTATTGCCAGTTTATTTTTCCTTCATTCGGATGCATAATAAAAATCTCGTCGCCATCGTTCGCGTCCAGTCACTTATTGTTACGATCATCAACACAAAACAAAACGAAACGGAACGAAAAAAAAACAACAACGCATTAACGGTATTGCCGCCTTTATCTCTGTGAGCCCTTAAAGAAAATAATGACGGTTGCCCCGAAGGCGCCTATCCGGTGCGCAAAAAACAAAAAAAAAAAAAAAAGAATAAACGGGCTGTAAAAACAGTTTTTAACAGTTGACTTTTCTATTACCGTACCGCTGAGGCGCATTCCTCGTTGCTCAACGCCCATTGCCGGGGTGCAATTAAAACCCATTGTATTGCGCGAAACGGTTGGTGGTTGCGGGCGGGAGAAGGTGATGTACGGGATGGAGGTGAATGATAAAAAAATTTTAATTATCGTTCCGGCACCGAAAAAGAAAGATAAACACCTCCCACGTACGCTCGCACACCGGGAACCATCATTACAATATATTATGTATACACGTAATGATATGATATGGGCCGCGAGGGAGAGCAAAAGGATTTCTTCGAGTTGTTCTCTAAGCTTGCCTCTGATTGCCCGTAATTGATGTTCGTACTCATTAAAATCGTGGGGTCGCGACTTTATTTATACACCGGAAGTCCACGCGATTTCTACTGAAGCAATGCCGGAAACGCAGTTGACCGCGCGGATCGAGTGATACACATCATATTATGTGCGTGCAGTTAAAAAGGATTTTTTATACGCACGCGTATCGAAGCGCAAGGTAAAATTCAGTTTTGAGGTAATCGCGCCCACGTTAATTGATAAAAAAAAAGTGATTAATTTGTTTCGTCATAAATTATTTAGACTTTATATTATATACTCGGTCGTCATCGTCTTCATCGTTATATAATACTATTATATTATTATTATGTTCTTCGGCAAACGATAATTACATGGATGCAAATACACACGTTGGAAGATCAGGGAGAGGTGCCTGTCTATATATGTATAGGTAATATACACAAAGCGCATAACGCAATGAATGAAAATAATAATAAATTATAGGAATATAACGTATTTAAGTATTTTATAGGTATACAAAATACAAATATAATATTATGTTGTACGTGCAGATGTTTGCGTGCCTAAAATATAAGTACATATTATATACGTACACAATACTCGTTTTACTTACTTATAAATTGATGAATATACGTTTGTATAGAGTTGGCATGAATGTAAATCAAAGCGTCAAATCGAAAAAAACCAATTTTTTCTTTTATTTAAATATTTAAAATAGCAAAATTGTTTGATAATCAACAATGAACGTGTCCGGTGGTAAACCAATATTGATTGTCGATCGCCAAAACAATATTTATTGTTTACATTCCATATACTCCGATACTTGGCACTGCAATAATTCTATTTCTCACTAGTGAATAATATTATAGTTAGTTATTATTATAGGCACATACTATTAATTAATAGTATAAAATATATTTATTCACAGAAAACTGTATATAAAGAATTAACTTCAAGCAGAATGGAAGTCGGCTGTCCGGTAATATAAAATATATTCAATTATAGACGCTGATTACTGTATAATCCGACTCATTGGAATGTATACACAAGGATATAAAGGGGAGAAAAAGGTGAATATTAATTAACCGACTGTAGTTATTTAGTTATTTACGGCGAATGAACAATTTGTTGACCTCGGCGCAGTCATCGAGTTTCTTCGTGTGGTATAATTATGTGTGCGCTAACTACTCAATTTTCTCATTTAAGCGCACATTTATAGTATACCATACGATATGGATCGACTAAAATCTATTAGATCAATCTCTTGTTTCAAACACAAGCAGGTTCAGCCAAGTTTCAAGTGATGCACACTGCATATAGACATTTACGTATCAAAATAATTAATGAAAGTAAAATACAAATATTCGTATATACCTAATAACCTTAGGTACCGTTAAGTACAAATGCAACAATATTTAGAAAATGTAAAAGTTTCAAACACCATTATTGCACCATAACCGTAAACTAGATAAAAGTTTAAAAATCAAAATAATATCCGGATGATTAAGAATATTAAAAGAAATAAAATAATTAATATTATTTTTAATTGTATAAACTGTGCGCATTGCGTAGACTGTAAAATTTTACCTTTCTCGAGTAAAAATAATTTATAGAACTATAATGTATGTAAATATTTTACAAGTTAAATTATTAATTTCCATCAAATATTCAAATAGTTATAGAAGTTTTAGTGTTCGTTGCAGGATGAGGGTAAATTAAAATACGCTGATGGGTGGTTATAAAATATATAATAATATGTAGAAGGGCAAACACGTCACACAGTGTCCTATACATCATAATATTATAAGTTAGGTTTACACAATATTTCTCATACCAAATGGTATGGTATCATCAAAGATACGCATATGTAACAATACTCGTTGTACAATTCACAGCCAGGTAAATGTGCCTTGGCGATTTTAACGCTTGATGGCTATAAACGCTATACATTGTACGCACATTGCAATTTATACCCCGAGAATACCGCGGTGGAAAAAATGATCGCCGCGCGTGGAAGCACCGAGTAATAATCTCGAAACTTCCGATCAAACTTTAACGCAAGGGTTTGAACACATTGTGTTGGAATACACACACACACACGTTTAATATACGTGGATATATGTGTGTGTGTTTGTGCGTGTATGTGTGTAAACTATAATTACTAAAGTTTGGCAAGGGAAACTTCCAATTAAAAACGACCAAGAGGTTTATTGCCATAAACCGTTTAGGTAACAAAGAATGTAAAATCGTCTAATGAAAATATTACTATTGTTTTTACAGCAAATTCAGCACGTAGTTAATCTAAACATAACAACATAATAATATATATTAAATATAAATGTCATACTTATATTATGGCTCTATGCGTGCATATATATTATAAATATATTATAATAATAATATATGTATATTTCATTATTTTTTTTTTATAGCGTGAACATAATAATAATAGAATGAAATATTATTAAAGTTAATATTTTTATTAAAAATAAAATAATATTTTTTTAGTGCGACTCCTAGCTGCAATATATAATTAATTATGTAAATAAATAGGTACCCGTATTATAATATATTATATTATTATATTATAATTATTATTATGATTTCCAAAAGATCTATCGGAATCCTTTTGCCTTTTAACTAATCCTCACTTGCAACTATCATTGATCCCATAAAAAAGCGAATATGCAAAGTAAATTGTAATAAATAATATTGACTTACTATGATTTAAGAATGTAAACAACTATAATAACTTAAGACAATATTTTGTAGTAAAACTTGTATCCCAATGGCAAATGATGACACGGGTTTTTATTTAAAATAAATAATAAATAATTTTATTATGCATACCAATTATAGCCATAAGCCATTGCATATCTTGAAGATAATTTTATATTTGTCGAGTGCAGAAAATATCGAAAATCACACTGTTGTTGTACTTAGAATGTTTTAAATATTTTATCCAAAAACGCACCTCGTAAAACATGTCTGATGTGTTCGTATATGAATTATGTAATGTAAATTTACGAAAACTGTGGCTTATGGTACCTGTAAAACAGTGAATTATGACTATTAAAAAACTTAAATAAATAATGCACACAAATTATTATATTATGACGCACACTCACATTACTAATAAATAATATTATAATTATGCACAGGATGTAGATAATTATAATAGTGCAGAAAATAAACGAACCTTTCTATCGTATTTACAGTATTTTTTAAACAATTCGTCATAGATTAAGTCATATCTCATATTTTCTACTCAACCATGAACTGATAGGTTCATAGACAACCTGTCTATGTATTTGCGCATATATTATAATATGCTTTCGTAGTTACTTTTGTTTCATTTTAAGTACAATTCATAAATTATATTATTTGGTACGTTAAAATAAGTATATTTTATAATAACAAAAATTCAATTATGACAAGCAGCTATACTGTATTGATAGTATAGCGTGTAGCTGCTTACATGTTATATGAAATGATGAATAACTAAATTAGTAAATTTTGACGGCTGTTGTAAAAAATAAAATTTTGAAATAATTATAACTGTATATTTTAAAATCGTAAATAATGAAGTGAATCTTTTTTTAATTTTGTATTATTTGTATAAGCATCTGCATATTATTAAACTGTAGGTATCTAAATGCGTATTAATAGTGTGTCATTCACTTTTCTACTTAAATATGCCATGGAAAAATTATACCTACTAAACATGTAGTTATACGAAATATTATAACTAGGTCAAATAATACAAAATTGGAAAAAAGATTCATTTTATTATTTATGATTTTAAAATATACAGTTATAATTATTTTAAAATTTTATTTTTTTACAACAGCTGTCAAATTTTACTAATTTAGTTATTCATCATTTCATATAACATGTAAGCAGCTACACGCTATAAATACAGTATAGCTGCTTGTCGTAACTGAAATTTTAAAAAGAAACTAATTTTATCGACACAAATAATTTTTTTTTAAATAAAATTGAAGTATGATAATTTTGAATATTTAATAATTAATAAGTGTATAATATATATATATATATAATATTTAAATAAATGACCATCTTTTATAGGATTTCGAGGGATTTAATCAAACATATAGGAAAGGCAATCTTAAGTAGACTTGACAAAAAATCAAAATTAGAATGCTTATTGCAGTAATAGATTAATCGGTACGTTGGAAATATAACACAATATCTGAATTCCTATGTCACGTGTGTGACAAAATAAATACAGAAAATTATCACAATATTAAACCCTTTTATTCATAAGGAAATAGAATAGAAAAGATTATTGTTATTTTATTGCTGAATTTAAGTGTGGGGTCAGCATTTTCAATAAAGTTATTTGAAATTGGATGGGGAGAATTGTTGTTTTTCTAACGAATAGACGGGAATAGGTGATTTTATCTAAAATAATGAATAGTGACAATATGTTTATACAAACATTCAACTGCTATTATTATTAGATAATTATTAATAAAATAGACGCTCGTCGTAACTCGTAAGTAAACAATATGAGCTCGGTTCAAGGAGGGATCAGACCCGCTGTCCATCCAGTCTATATGCGCTACAGTTAGGGACTGGAAGTTTTACCTATACTGAAAGTGGCAGAGTCTAGAAACTTTCGAACCCGTTTTTCTTGAGTAACGGCTTTAACTTTCAAGTTAGACAACCGACTATATTATATAATTGGCTTTGGTACACAGTCTTCGTATACGATCGATCTCTGAATTGAGGATTTCAATAAACTGTCTCTAGGCTAGGTGCGTTTTTTTGTTTATAATATTATATTGTATAATACATAGTAATATGATGAAGTCGTTAGACGTTAGACGCAGTGACGCGAACGTGAAGTATATGATTACCGCAACTACATATTAATGTTTATGATGAAATTACTACAATGGACTTCAGCAGGCATTTTCGTAATATTTCAGATATCACTGTCACAAGTCAATAGTATAATGTTACAGACGTCGATGAGTAAAATTGTATTGAATTAGTAATTTTTTAACATTATGTGAATTTTTATTTTATCGAGCTAATATTATTGTTGTTTGAGTACACTATATTCGCGATTTATTTTGTTTACAAACGATACGCAGTAAACTATAGTAAATACAATATGATATTTTACGATTTCGAAATTATTTTTAAAGTTTGATATTGTTATGGTTGAAGGTTATAGCGATTTTGAAGTTCTGTATCAGCGAACGTTCATACTCACAATACAATATGTTAACACGGCAGATAGTGTCTTATGACGATTTAAACTATTTTTAAGCGGTTGTAAATACGGAAACTTAATTACTCCGTCATTAAAAATATGTTACAACATCTTGGGAAACTCGGTTTTTGAAAAATACTTTTTAATTAAATTGAAGTCGAATTTTATTATGCGATTTTAATTAATAACTAAAAGGTTTAAAAAAACCTACTATTCCGACATTAAAAACGCATTTAAAAAAAATCTTTGTCTCATTATTTCGAATGTATTTTCGTATTATGAAATATAATATACCTACAGAATGCTTCCTGTCTTCGTTCACGGGTTCATTCACGTGAAATAGTATTAATTTTTGTTTATTTATTTATTTTTTTACGGTGAAAGGGAAGAGAAAAAAAATGTTTTTAGACTTTTAATTATGGCGGCGCGGCAGCAGATACGAGCGGTTTGGTTAAATATTGCATTGCTCGTCAATTATTTTTATATACCTATATACGTACGAGTTTTGACTGTACGGAACACGCGACACATAATCAATAACAAACTATCGTTAAAGCTTACATTACTGTAGGCTTACCGTATACTTTAAGTGTCTGTGTATACTGGCTCTATATAATACACTAACTTGGTTTAATCGGTTTTCGCGATTTTACATTATTAAACGACATTATAAAGTATAATATATAATAATATACAGTGTATCGCCGTTCATTAACAACGATCGTTTCGCACGCGCTCCTTTAAATACGCATATACGAGCGTGACACCATATTATATTATAATATAATAGATTATGTTTAACCATTTGGGTAAGGTTATTTTTTCGTTTATAACGGTATTAATACGCTGTGCGATTTGCTCACATGTACCTGCGTCCTATACTTCGATGACGGTGGCGGCATTATACTATGTACGTATAAAGGACTCCGTGTCAATCACGAAACACGCCGAGCTTGCATCATATTGACGGTGGGATAAACGCTAAATGATGTTGAATAAGCTATTAAAAGGTTTTTATCGACTGATTTTCGATGTATTATCGTGGACGAACCGAATTAAATGTTATTTTACACCGTTTTGTATTGAATAATTGAATTTATAGATACTTTATGATACACCTATATTTTGTATTTTATTTTATTTTACATTTTATGTTTTGTTGTCATTACGCTTCTAAGAATATTGTATCGTTATAGATCCAGAGTTGAGAATATTTATGATTTTTTTAACTTCGGTTTCAATTTGACAAGAAAAAAATCGGTACTGGTTTCAGTGTCGGTTCTTAAAACTACGGAATAAAATTAGTTCTGGTTCCGGAAAATATCAGTATTGTATCATTTCTTTCCCGAAACAGTATTGATTTCATACCTATATTAAAGATAATATATAAAATGACAATATCAAATAATAATCATCGTTTTAAATAGATTAAAATAATTAAAATAATACTCAATTGTCTGTAATCAAAAGTTATTTTATTTAAATAGTAGCCCAAGTTCTTGCAAAATATATATGTGGTCAAGTAACTAATTTTTTAGCTTTTAATCTCGCTCACTTGCTTCTGTCTACTAAACACCCGAGGTATAGGTATATCATTTTCTATAGTAGAAAAGGATATGGATATGAATGGTAATTACTATCATTATTCATTACAATCCATTTTAAACAGTCTCTAAAAGTTTCTCAAATAACTTATACTATAGCGTCTAAAGCTGTGAGTCTGTGACCTCCTTTTGTAAGTTATAAGCTGCAGTAGTAACATTTAAACTTGAAACTACTGAAATTTATTCTAGCAATTTCGGTTCCAAGTTCTGACCTACCTTATATTCGTAGAGATGTATCTACCATTTAGAGGACAAAATAATATATTTTTAGATTGTACATTGCGAACGAAAAATTCAATTTTCAAAAACACAGTTACAGAACGCTCATGATATTATAACATTATTATACAATATACATTATACATTAAGAAATGTATCATAATTATTTTGGTGATTATATTTTTTGTCCAGAATAATTCACCTACAAAATGAGATACGTTTTCGAAACTAGTCTCTATAGAATATTTAATAACTTAATTAGTCTTCAAAAAAAAATTTCAAGTATAACCTAACCTAACTTAACCTGCCATAAGACTCTATGTAGACTTATATATACATAAGTACGTGGTTTAATACCTAATCAAATAGTAATAGCTGCCATAGCGACTCGTATTATATTATATATAGTGTGGAGTTTTGATAAATTATACCATATGATTTTTTTATGAATTTCTAAGCATAAAATACTAATATTATACTTTCATCTTTTTGTTCTACAATAATATAACTTTTACTTACAATTTTTAATCATAGAAATTGTTTCTTACTTTAATATATTTAAATATATATTAAAATCTTCAAATATTATTATATAATATACCTACCTGACCTTCAGACATTTACCGTGTATAACATTTGGTGTTGGCGTGAAAAACGAATAAACTATCCATTGTGGAAGGGAGGAGTAAACCTGTATAGACTATTTTATATCACCTAGCTAGTCAAAAATCTTTTTCCACATACCATTAATGGTCGTCTCAATAATAATATTAGCCAATTCGGTTCGTTGATGTGATGATCACAATCGTTTTACGTTTTGCGCTTGGGGTAGCATTGGAATTTTAAACATCACCTAACAGGGTTTAACAGGGTTAAATCGAATATATGTATATTATAACTTTTAGTATGTATATATGAGTATATCTACACCTGGGTGTTCTGCGGCTGCAGTTGAGGCGTTTTTCTACACATGATATAAGTTGGAAAATATTTTTTTTTCAAAACACCTTTTTGACCGACGGACATTTGATACTCTTTCCCCGAACGCATCGCACATAATTTATTATATTATAATGTGTATTCGACGGTTTTTTTTTTTTTTTTGTTTCGTTTTCGTTAACTATTACGTTATGTGCGCGAGACGGAGGCGTAAACGCGTACCTAAACGGACGTGTGAGACAGGCCGGTCATAAATTCAATCGGTCATCCGCGCGCAGTACTTATATAATATCGTGTTCCGATCGAAGAGAACATATTATACACAGACACTGGAGACGGAATGCGCAGTATACTTCCATCGACAATAAACACACACACATACACACACACACACACACACACACAAAGACTCGATTTCGTTTATTAGCTACATATATTTGATTCCACACGGAAACCCGAACGTCTTTTGACAATTACCGATTGCGTACGACTGATGTGTAAACGATTATCCCGAAATATATCATGCAAGCGTTCTAACGGATTCGAAGAGACGAGTCAAATTTTTTTTTTTTAAATCGAAGCTGGCACTCATCGTTTATCGTTCACGCGATATCGAAACGTTTTACGAGTTTTTAACTTTAAACTGACACATTCACGGGTTAGTTGTTAAATGAAAATGTGTATTAAACAAACAAAGTACAGTGGAAAAAAAAAGTGTCAATTTAAATGAATAAATTAAGAAAGAAAAAAACATTCGATCGTAAATAAAAACTTGTGTAATTTTTTCTTGGATTTTGGCTCGTTTGAGTATTAATAAAAAAATAATGAAGTAAAAAACATCACCCGTTTTAATTCACGACGTTTGGCGGCGTACAAAACCATTGCATTATTCAGCGGAAACTGTAAAAAAATAAAATCTTAAACGTTTGTTTTAAACGACTCGATGCGAAACTTTTACGACGTGTCTCGTCGAGTATATATATACATGTATATACATTATGTTTTATATTGTATTATAGGTATTAATGTAGTAAGTAAAACATTGCAAAACATTTAAACATACAGGACAGGTGTACGTTTTATCGATAACAACATAATATTCTACTTTGCGGTTTATTAAATTATTAAAATAATATCATTGAATACAACTATTTGGCTGTTGGACAGGGTGGTTTTATTTTTTAACTTATTCAACCATAATTTCCAAATGATTATTGAAAAATTAATAATTTCATGGAATTAAAGTACCTTACTTACATATATTTACGTTGTTATTTTATTATAAAATATATTTTTGTATTAAAATGGTTTTTTATTTTTCATATTTTACTTATAATTATTTTTAAATTAAGTTAATTAAAACAATTAATAAAAATGTATACCGTAAGGTTACGTAGAGTTATAGTAGTAGTTATTGATTATTTAATATTACGCTTTATACCGGAAATCATAATAATAACTGAATAACAGTGCAGCGAAGAATATCCCAAATTTTGAACACCCAATAAGTCCCAAATATTTATTAAATTTAATCTACAACAATGTTGTTTGTGCGTACCAATATAAACTCATACTTACTAGATATTTCGTAAGACAACTATTATAATAAATAGGGATCTATAATGTTTTATTCAGACAAAAACAGTGACTCGAAAAAATGTGTGTCTTATTATACGTTAAAAAATAGACTACCAGCAGTGTATGTTTATACTTATAAATACATAAATTATATTATATATATTGTATTATTGTACCCCACGATATCACGTGACGGCTCGCAAACGTTAAGATATAATAATATTATACAGGTACACACACGTTTGCCGGTTAAATTTATAATATTATTATTATATCCTCGTCGTATATTCGTATACGTATGGCTGCAACAATATAGGCATACGGACCTGCACATAGCTACGACTTTACTATTATACGTATACGACTGCTGCACCTTTAATATCGCATCGTGTCTCCGCCACCGCCGTCGTCGTGATCTCATAAACCAGGAGCACTTTGTGTGTACGCGTATACCTACACGCCGCGTGTCCGCCGGCTCGGAAAACACGCCGCCGTGTTGTTGGCAGGACGAATGCGCTGCTGCTGCTGCCTCTGCCGACGTAGCCACTGCACAGTGTATAATATATACATGTATATATGTGTGTGTATACTTTGCGCTGCAGGAGAACAGGGTATATATATTTTATTTTATGAAATTTTTTTTAGATTTTTATTTTTATTTTTTGTTTCGCCGCCGGCCCGACCAGAAACGACCCAGTCACGATGTTGCACACACACATACACACACAAGCACACACGACTTAATAATAATGTGTTCTCTCCGCGTGTCATGTATAATATTATAATATATATACTCCACCCGGCACTGAATTGACATGTTTGTATTTCTATAATATTGTATAAATATATATATATTTATGTGTGTGTGTGTATGTATGCTCGCGCCCCGGAGAATCCTCCTCGTGCAGAGTTCGCGAAAAATCGTACCACGCTGCACGCACGCGACGTAGACCGACGACCACGCTTTTGCGTCTCCGTAGCACGACCGTCTACCTACATAATTCTTATAAAATATATGTTTTGATGTATCATGTTATTATAATATTATCCCATGGTATCATCGTTACGTTTAAAATGTCACGAGCACCGAGTTTTTGTCTGTATAATACGCTGTGCCGTAAATGCGCATAAAAGCTATATAAGAGTCGTATAGGACTCGACATACGACATGGCATAAACTGCCGCGTTTATAACCGCCGTCGATTATATCGATTAGATCGGTATCAAACTGCACTTTTTTAAAATTGTACGAACCGCACGCGGTACAGTTGAGCGCATAAAAAAAGGTATATCGTTACATTTTGAAGATTTGCCGACACGACCGATTTTCCAACACTCGGACGTGAGTCTATATAAACCCAAATTAAAACGCGATTTACGTATATACGATTATAGTATATAGTACCTATATACAGTATTGTTTTAAGTACAGTTCAAAAAAAAAAAAATTCTTTCAATTCACGAAGCTATATTCACTCGGAATTACGGCCGTGTTCCGACACGGTTTATACTTTGTTTTTTACATTCTATTATAAAACGTTACTGGCGATCGACAGCGCTACGCAACTATACAGTATACAGTACGTGTCATATCATTGTTTTTTTTTTCATATAATGTATACCTACATATTATTTTATTCTTGCGCCCTTCATTCGTCGAGTCCGATTTCATTCTGGTTAATCGTTTGCAGAGCTAGTGCGATTCGCGTGAATTGCTAATCATGAATTTAGTATAAAAAAAAAACTTAACAATACCGCAAAATGCGGTCGATGAGCGTTTTTCGAGTAAACTCCGTTCGAAAATCATTTTAATATGAACCCGTTATTGTTTAGACGGCCAGCATGTCATCGCTGGCTACCGGAGACCGCGTGTGAACTCGACAACGTGAATTACGCAGTCATAAAGTTTTCTGCAACGACGGCGGAAATGATATCATATTTCTATTACAGTGATTTTCTGAGAAACGCTGTTCGACTAGGTTATTAAAATAGCAAAGATATAATAATAGCGGCTAATAATGTGTGTGTGTGTACATAGCACATGAGTGTGTATTTTTTAATACGTTTATTAATTTCACTTTATTAAATAGTTTTTATTTATTATATAATACTGTTGTGAAAAAAAAAATATATCGCAGTCTAGACTTAATTGGCATGTAGACGCGCGTTTGATATAACTATATTTAATAATAACTGATTGCTAATAATTACCGATCCAGCGTATATTTGTTGCGGTCATTCGTATTCGCATAGATATAATATACATTATACACGAGTTATGCGATCGAGTACATAATTTAATATTATGCAAATACCCGTGGTCGATCGTCGTCGTCGTCGTCGTCGTATGGTCATAGAAAAATATGATGTTATTCGCCCCGACAACAATGAGGAGAACGCGCGACGACGTACACAAATTTATGTGTTTACGCATTCTTCGCGTTACGCTTTTGTTTTTAAATGCCTATACACATCGTCGTGGTCGACCGTCGTGGGCGGACTCTCTGCGGCTGGCTGACGATAATGATAATTAAAACTTACATCATTTGTTCGTCGTAATTTATGCGCGTGCCGGGGTGGCCGCCGCCGAAAGGGTTGAGAAAACAATGGTTCGGATATCAAAAATTGTCTCGCACATACGTGCGTATTATGTGTGTGTGTGTGTGTGTGTGTGTGTGCTTGTGTTATTATTCCGTAATGACGGAGCGCTTATTCCCCGCAGCCGGACAGATCGATAATTAAGATTACGAAATTCATTAACGAGACGTTCGTCTATCTCGGGTTCTTATTTTTCAATATGTATAATAATATACAACGCGTATTTTAATAAACAACCTCCACGTCCCGAGATCCGATGTTGCTGCTGCGGCTGCTATATGGTTAGGTCTCGTGGAGCGCGCGCGATCCGACGGTGGCGCGATTCACGACGAGATGAAAAATGTTGTTGGAAAAAGTAGTGTGTAGTATTATAATACCGTCTATCGGAATTAATCCCGTCTTTGAACGCCGCGCGTGCGTATTTTTCCAACGCGGCAACGACAGGCAAGAGGCTGCAGCAGATGATTCCGATAACATCAAGAACAATATCCATCAATCTGGATTATATTATATGTTTATATATATATGCATACGTACAATGGATGGTCGTAACGCATCGGAAGATATACAATGCTGCTTGACGGAGTGCGTTGAGGGTTGTTTTCGTTTTTTGTTTTTCTTTTCGTGCGTCGAAATCCGTTTTCGACGACGAAAAATACGACTTTACATAATATATAACTCGTGCACTTAAACACACGTCGCGTTATATATTATATTAATCATTAAATCGTGAAAGCATGGCGAACGGGTGCGGGGGATCGACGAAACGGAGAATCACACGCGTAATAGTCATACGCGTATATAATAGGAGTCAAAATGTCGAGAGCAAGGAAAAAGGAACCGAAGTAAAGCCAATTTACAAACGCGTGAACTCTGCTGTTCTTTTTTTTTTTAATAGATTAATGTGCGCCGTGAGTGTGCAACCTGCAGAGGAATTTCGGAATGCAAAGACAAAAATTTTAATGTAAAAAGAAAACGCGTACAGATTTTCTTCAAAAACGTAATAATAATACGGTGGACTGACCGTGTATCGAGAGAATGCTAGGCACGAGGACGTAAAGTTCGACAGACGTGTCGTAGGCGTGATTGTATAACAAGTATATATGCGTGTGAGAAAAGTCTGATCGGTTGGTGGGTTGCGAGGCGGAGTGATTGGTACGGGGTGGAAAAAAACTGTTTGTGACCTCGGAAACAATACCGTACAAACAAGATTCGTCGATAACTATTGTACGGCGGAATTAGAAGGGCGGATTATTATTATATTATAATGTAGAAGAGTTTGGGCGGATTGAATATAATATATACATATTACACACGGTGTACGCTGTGTCTATGTGTGTAGCCGGTTTCCGTGGTATAGGCACCACAACGTTATATTTATTCAGATCAGTAGCTTCGTGGGTGGTAGAAAAGGACTACCGCGCGCGCGAACGTGGAACGTTTTGAATCTTATTTTCTTCTCGTACATGTATGTGCCTATGCACAGGTATATATACTGTACCGCGAGTATTATTATTATTATTGTTATTATATGGGAAACCGATTATTAAACAAATTTCGAAAACACCGCGATGGAAAAGAAAAAAATGCACTCGACGACGACTGGGTGGATATCGCGGTATGTTATGATTATATATTAAAACTTCGACGGAGGAAGAAGAAATAAAGAAAAGAGAAATAACAATTATACCGAAATAGGCCCAGTGTATCCCACCGGGACTTTTTAAATAATAATCCAACAACAATATCGTTGATGAAACAGTTTGCTACGGGTACCAGGATCGTAACGGCATAGGTAGTGTGGAAATATAACTTTAGGGACTAGAACCGATTGTACTGATAGTACGAAGGGCATTCATGACCGTTTTGGTCGAGTCGTGTAAAAAATATAAATTTTATTAGAACTGTCGTTAAAATTAATATTAACCAAAACGAACATTTCTAGTTTTATACAGAACCAGAACTGACTTTTTGGTTTTTTCTTGTGTGAACCTAATCTATCTAAACCGGATTCAAAATTTCCGAAAAGCTCGATTGCACTCTCCACACTCTGTCACTTTTCGGGTTATCACAAAAGTTTTAACACAATAATAAACATATAAAAATCATAACTCGCGTCCGTGATCGGGTTTAATAGTTATTGGGCGATAATACACTCGAGTGAACTCGAGTGGTAGTTATATTATGTGTTGTTTCACTCACATATTCTGTACTTAAAATTAACGACATATGTGTTTTTTTTTCGTATATCGTGTATAGGTATTACCGTTTAAATCCGAGCAATGTTAATGGTGTCGTAACGATAAAACACGATAACGGCGGATCTACGACGGACGTGTAGTTATTCACGAACCGTTTTGACGAGTTTATTATGTATATGTATGTGTAGTTTATACATAGCAATCGAAATAATAATATAATATAATAGATATTCGATATGCGAGACGACAATAAGACGCAACAATTCTATGTAGACTGCACACACACACACACATGCACATTTTAATAGAAATACTTGTGTACAGCGGTGTATAGTGGAATAATTATTATAATATCTATTACATTATTATACGCGACGGTACGTTAACGACGTTTATGTTAAGCGGTACAGACTACGGATAAAACTTTACGATATCAGTGCATATACATATATACGCACAGTACATTATGTCATCCGGGGTGCTATATATATATATATATATATAATGATTCAAACAATGACTGTAAAAACAAACCGACCGAATAAAAACATCACGACCGGATCGGGAGGTCTTTTATTGAGTGGGTGTGTATATATGTATGTATTATATATTATATAGCTTCTTTTAAAGGATTATTAAAAAAAATCAAAAAAAATAAAATAAACGGTACGCCTGAAGATTGCACTCGTACGGATCCAGAGTAGTTATACGCGGCGGCGGCCGTTTTATTACTCTCCTGAACATCTCCAGTATACGCATATCATAAATTAAAATAATATACATAGGCCCTGAAGAGTCCACGGTAGTCTTATACTTTACACGCGAGTATCATTTCGACAGGAATATAAAATAATATTCTGTGCAGCCTAACCCGGAATAGCGACCGTATAGTAGATACATTTTTATTGGTGAGTGTTTACTGCTCGTACCCCTAGATCTGTCACTAGCAACCTCATAAAAGAGTTTTTCCCCGTACGCCTTTGTCATTAATTATTAATATTATTTTAAAATTTTACACCAGTAGTAATCTTAACTTTTGGCGTGCAGGCGTAGTTGTAGTATCTACTTTTGTCCACTCTTAAAAATCTACAACTATAGTGTCACCAGAGTTTCTTCTTCACTCGAGTCTCTGTACGCTGTTCTAAGTTTAACCCTTATTTGGATTAGATTCCGTTCTATACCTGTATAGAACACTTACATTCCCACCACGACTCATCAATTTTAGAGAGAGTTTATATAAAGACGTTTCCTTACCATTATTGTTCATATTTGCTGATAGTATGTTTTTAATATTCACCACTCAGGCTAGGCTTTTTCTCCACAAGTTAATTTTGACCTTAGCTGATAGATGAATTTGTGCTAACTTGAGATTTTCATAAAATGACGTATTGATAGCTCGACCGATGCACTCCCCTTCGTTGGCATTTGAATTCCTGTGCAGCATTTCACTCGCTACGTGTCGTTAACTATATGTACTGTGTTGTATTCAGTCATGATGTATGAATTACATAGTAGTAATCATTATTATTATTATGAGATCTTTATTATTGAAATAAATCTTATTTGTACCATACTATACATACATTTAATTATCGACATATTATTCTGTAATCTTGGGCCCCGTTCGTGGTTATAGTTATTTATGCATTTTTTAGTGCATGAAGTTACGAGCCCTAGTTATTACCAATAACTATTGTGATACGTGTACTGATATTATTATATTATTGTGCTTATAATAGTATCACCAGTAATGTTTATTTGTTAGTTAAATTAAGTAACAAAATTGTTGTATGATATGATTTGCACACGTTCCTGTAATTTAGAGTATAATTAATGTGGTCATAAGCTGACTATTTTTCTTTATTCATTGGTTCTGCGTTAGTAGGTGACAATATATTAAAATCTGGCACGTCACTTGTCCTCGTTAGTATCGCGTTGTTTCTAAAACAATAAGCATACAATTTTATAAAAATTAAAGGAGTCAAAATTAAATAAATATCGATAAAAAAGAGTAGTTTTACAATTGTATATATTACATAACAATAAGTTGGCTTGAATGACTTTTGTCGTCAACTGTCATTAAGAAGTTATTTTCACAAATATTTCAGTAATAAACAAACAACTATTATATATTATTTATTATTGAGAAATTGTTCCAAAATGTACAAAGAGCATACCATAATAGAGGTAAATATTATATTATAGCCTAAAACTGATTTATAACTGAAAAAATAAAATTGTTTGGTATTTTTTAGATGGACCATTCGAAAATTGTAATGAATCGTGGTCATTCAAAGAAGACAATTATTATGATAGTAATGTTGATCTTATTATGCCCGTGTGTGTTATCATCAGCAAGTGTTGTAGTAGTATTAAAAAAAAAACAAGTGAGTTGATTGTTATATCTTGCATACGACTAAGAGCCGTTTTTACAATTGACACGGTAGCTCTCCGCACAACCGTTGGCGTATTTCCCGATCCTAGTACATTTCAACGTGGCTTTCTGCATGATGATGTATACATGTTTTTACCGATCCTTATCTGATTCAGCGCGATAGGTTTCGTAATTTTTATATAAACACTTAAAACAAAATACATAATATTAAATGTTACATACATTGTTTTATTATCAAGATTTATAGTTATGAATCCAAAAAAATTAACAATAAATACATATATTTCTGTTTTTATTAATGTAGTAGTGTTTTGTCTTAAAAGTTTATAACGATTATGATAGCAACTATAAGTGTGTAACTTATAGGGTAACTATCAAAATCGTCTGTAAAATGTACCCAAATAAGATAAAATTGTAAATATCGGTTAGTGTGTTCACAACGTTCTATGTGATATAAATAACTATTTAGTGTGGTAATTTTAATTTATATGTATTGCTAAATGTGGATGCCTAATTATTAGATACTTAATTAAATTAAAAATGGATGCAAGTCAAATTTTTAAGTTTGATATATTTTGTGTTGTTTTAAATAGTGATGTTAAACCTTGTGAACATTTCAGCCTCGCGCTGAATCAGATAAGAATTTTTAAAAACATGTATACATCATGCAGAAAGGTTTTGGCTTCACCCCCGCGCTGAAACGTACTAGGATCGGGAAATAGGTTCTTTACCAGACTTGGTACGCAATTCGTGTGCACCGCAATATCCGGTAAAGTGTCTAATTAACCGGTAGAATTTAGCCGGTTAAGTGATGGTTATATATTTTTGTGATTTTAACTTAACTTTAATTTTTTATATTTTAAAGGAACCAAAGAACATAAACAGTGAATTTACTAATTTAACAAATTTCACTTTATTCGAATTAATCGATGAAATAAAAAAAATGAATATGTTAATTGACTATAGTCAAGATATCAGGATCAGAACACGTGATGTGTCCAAAATTGATATAGCTGTAGATGCAGCATCATTTTTGGATGGAATCATGCAGACGTATTGGGGTAATAATAAACAAAAAACATCAGAATCACCGGCAAGTGTTAATATTGTTAATAATATTTATAACAATCATACATTTAATCATTCAAAATGTGAACAATGCAATTAAAAAAAAAAAACGAGTGCAAAACCATAATTAATATATATATATATATATATAATTATATCATTTCTGGTAGGTATCATGCAAACCTATTTAGGTAAAAAAGATAAAAAATCAGATCCACATCAAACTGTTAATATTGTTAATAATATTTATAATAATCATACATTTAATCATTTAATCATTCCAAAAGTGAACAAGGAAATTAAAAAATAAATTTTACGGTATATAGGTATATACGACACAATTATAATATTATATTATATTTATAATTATATAATTATAATTGTCATATATGTTTATGCAAAATACAAGTTGTTGAATAAAAACGCTGTGACGTTATTGTGAAAGCTACAATGTGTTATAGATTTTTCGGTATGCCCTGAATCTACAAAAAATATGTGTATACAATGTTATACGTTCGTTTCAGAGTCGGAATTTGAGAAACATAAGATTATAATTATTATAGTCTTCAATATATAGTGGGTAGTTACTGCCTGCTAGATAATATCATATTATAATATATTTATAAAAACAAAAACGTTGTTACATCACCAGACGGTAAATAAAAAAGAATGAAAATGTATGAAAGAAAATAAATGCCAGAAATAAAGATTATAGAATAGTACACGGGGGAGAAACGGACGTGGAAGTATATATAAGTAAAACAATTGAATTAAATACGCCCTAAAGCGTCCATTAGCGCTCACGTTATAGTATTCATACAGTGTCAGTGTGGTGTGATGTATAATATGAGCGAGAAACATTTTTTTTTTTTTACTTCTTCCGTAACTGTATAGTCTGTATAATATTATTATGCGATGTAAATAAAGAATAATAGGAGTATTCTACATTGTAACACTCATTTCATTTTTTGTACGAGAGGTTGGTTGAGTTAGATCCTCCTCGGTAGTGCTATATTATTCGTATTACCTACATTTATAATATAGATGAAAATATTCTCACTTCATCGTGGTTGTTGATCGTAAAGTTATCAGTTATCATTGTTAAAAGCGCTACTATACGCATGTAACATATTAAACATAAATTATTAAATATGGCAATACTGTCATTTTTCGTATTATATTATTTTTGTTCAATAAATTTGCAGCGGGTCTTTTATAATATCGTTTTGCACGAAATACGTATTCATAAAAAATAAAAATAGCGTAGTTATATTAGCAATTGAGAATTACAGCACTATTCATGTAAAGAGCATTCGATTGTGTGGCATATAAAAGTAGGTTTAAATTGGTTCTAGGTTTCGTTTTTGATATTTCACCACCACCACGATTCGTCATTGAATTTACTATGTATGTAGGTACTTACATGTACTCGTTATACCGTTTTACGATGTTTTTATCATGTCTCGGAAAACGTTAAGTTGAATAATTGTATACTAGAAGTGCACCCTACGTATTAAACTCTTGAAAAATTGTTGACAAGAAGAGCTAAAACGACGTCGTCGGAACTATATATTTCAAATTTATGCACCAAGTGGGCAAATTTGTCATTTTTGATGTACCGCAGACTATATAATATACATATACATATATTTAGATTATGTTATGAGTCAATGACCGTGTGTCGAGTTAGAAACAAAACGTGCAAAAGGCACCGTTTAAGTCCATGTGGGGAGGTTGTAGAGGTACATTCTGCGATTGAGACGGCGTGGAGGTGGTACTATAACGTCTGTTGCAGCAGTGTACACATTATAGGATATTGCATTATTATATTATTTTAAGTAGTGTTCTCAAAAGCAACGACTGTTTTACAGTCGTGTCGCCCCGGGCATGTTAAAAAAATATAAACTCCGAGAAATCAAGAATTCGATTTGTTGCCGCGCGGTATAGTTAGGGGCGCGGAGAGTATTTAGTTATAGTCATACAGTTAGGCAAATGGGGAGAGCTGCTAAGAGGGCGGGTGTCTATATTATACAAAAATACATGCACAATATTATTATCATTAAATTACAGCAGCGTACGCGCGTGTGTTTGTGTGTGCAAGTATGTTCGCCTACGGAAACATTATAAGATTATACATAAAAAATATATTATATAAATATTATACGATAAGGTACTTGAGGTTGAAAAAAAAACTTACGGCGGTGGTAGTAAAACAAAAAAATAATAACAATAATAATGAGAAAATACATATAATATGTTCGTCGACGGTTGAACGGAGTACCCATATGGTATACAGAACTTTTACGACGAGTCGTATAATATTGTTTGAGGTCCAATTTCAGTCTCATACACCTATTTATATATACGAAAAATATTATGTATAATATTATACGATAAATTACATTGTGACGGTCGGATACGACGTGACAATCGTCGTTTTAGAGTAAATTAAAACTTTGTTTTTTTTCTCTCCAACTGTTACGGGTAGTAGAAATCTATATTATATGTATAACATTATTATAAATAAACCGTAAACAATTATAAGATATTTTTTAACATTGCGGCCATATTTTTTGAGTCGTATATAAACACTGGAGTGTGAGTATTAAACAATAAGTATATAATAATTTACAAAATACAAAAGCGCAGAGGGAAAACGGATGTGACACGTTTCACGTGACAGCGTTGGTGAAGTATTTGCGGACCTTACATAAGTGGCATTTTTTTGCAAATAACTTACACACAATAAAATATAATAGTATAATTATATTAAATTAATTTTATTATTGTATTATTCGGGTAGGACCTCATTCGACTCTGGATAGTACTCCTACCATTGCTACAAAAGTTAAAAATTATATTATGTTATTAAAACTTTTTAAAATTGGTCGTGGTTCCCTTGCGCGGATCAAGACGTTACTTGATTTTCTACTTATCGGCCTCGTGACTGGAAGATAGTATCGGTGTATTGTTGGACATCGAAAAAACTCAAAGGCCGAGCGGACGTGGACCTGCAGTGGCGGCGGCAATGGGTAGCGGTCGGAAAGGGTGTTATGGTTGGAGACGCGGGGTCGAAGGGATGCGGAAAAAAAATCTAACCGCCAACACTGAGACAGCTACCACGACGCCCGCCGGCCCCGAAGAAACGTGTTGAATGTGTCATCCGGTAGAAATTATATAATTATATATATATATATTAATTATGGTTTTGAACTCGTTTTTTTTTTTTTTAATTGCATTGTTCACATTTTGAATGATTGAATGTATGATTGTTATAAATATTATTAACAATATTAACACTTGCCGGTGATTCTGATGTTTTTTGTTTATTATTACCCAAATACGTCTGCATGATTCCAACCAAAAATGATGCTGCATCTACAGCTATATCAATTTTGGACACATCACGTGTTCTGATATTGATATCTTGACTATAGTCAATTGACATATTCATTTTTTTTATTTCGTTGATTAATTCGAATAAAGTGAAATTTGTTAAATTAGTAAATTCATTGTTTATGTTCTTTGGTTCCTTTAA
Organism: Aphis gossypii; assembly: GCF_020184175.1. NCBI lineage: Eukaryota > Metazoa > Arthropoda > Insecta > Hemiptera > Aphididae > Aphis > Aphis gossypii. Next base: position 60,755,658 of record NC_065530.1, read on the forward strand.
AATATAAAAAATTAAAGTTAAGTTAAAATCACAAAAATATTTAACCATCACTTAACCGGCTAAATTCTACCGGTTAATTAGACACTTAACCGGATATTGCGGTGCATACGAATTGCGTACCAAGTCTGGTAAAGAACCTATTTCCCGATCCTAGTACGTTTCAGCGCGAGGGTGAAGCCAAAACCTTTCTGCATGATGTATACATGTTTTTAACAATTCTTATCTGATTCAGCGCGAGGCTGAAATGTTCACAAGGTTTAACATCACTATTTAAAACAACACAAAATATATCAAACTTAAAAATTTGACTGTCGAAAGAAACATTATGAGATAGCTTAACAGCACATTTCATAATCCACAACGCTGTATGTAACATGTATTCAGCCTGATTAAAAATATTTAACTTATATTATTATTACTGATACTTATATTATGAGTTATGACTATGTAATATGTATGTAATATAATGTGACGAACAATTGACAATATTATTGAATATATTTTTTTGATGAATAAGACGTAAATCCGCTGCTAACAACTCAATTTTAGAAATTTAACATAAACGATAGTTTTTGGAATTTAATTGTTGAACAGCACAAAATTTACAAAAATAAACTGACAACCAACAGATTATAGACTTCCAAGGATAATAATACAAAGTTTTTAACATAACAATATTATATAAAATATACATAGGTATTAAAAATAGTATAGTATGACTGCACTGGCTTAACGGCCAAAGGTGAGCGATATGCGAGACGATGAATATCCAACGCTAAGCTGCTGAGTCTCTGTATTTGTTTTTTTTCCAAACGATTTTATATTTCACGTGTGTACCTATAAACATTTTCGTGTCGAGTAGAGCGAAAAAAAGTGTCTGAGTTTCCGGAGAGGTTTCTAGGACACGCATAGCATTCTAGTGCACTACGGTTAAAATGCAGAGTTTAGTGCTGCAACGCAATTATATTTCCCAGTCTTGCATATAATAAATACACATAGACATACACTCACGCACACACACTTTAAAATAAATTCGTTCTGCATTTAAAAAAGAAAACGAAGTTTTATATTTTTTTCTAATGTCAAGAGCTCTTTGGTAACAAACATATATTTTTAAGCGATTGTCGCTGCTGTTGCAGACGTTCGTGGCAGGTAAGTTTTTTTTTGCATTTTTAAATTAAACTATATATACGTTCAGTGAACGAAATTATATAAAAATATTGTATTTTTCTTTTATTATTCCTTGATAAAACGAAGGATGAAAAAATTTGTTATCATTCCATTTTATTACTAAGAACCTAAATAATATACATAGGTATACATTAAAAAAATTCGAGCGTCAATATTATTTTTCTGGTCGTTATCAAAACATCGATACAGCAATGCGTGCATATCAACTGCAATAGCTGTGCATACTGTAAACACTAAACACTTATATATTGAAAATAATACACAGCCTATTAAGGAGCTGGCAATATATACATAGGTTAGGTAAGGAGTATTATGCATTTATTTATTATTTTATTTTATTATATACCTACTAAGCAATTCAAAATTCAATATTCAACAATTGTAATTTAATGCTATACGATAACCGGATAGTGAAATACAATCGTGTTTTGAAATGATAAATTCTGAGTTTAATCATGGTAAAACACAAAAGATCTTGAAGAACAAATGCATATTATGTATATGTAGGTTAAAATGATAATATTTATACAGTATTATAATGATAATCATTGAATATCATTATAATAAAGTAAACTAATTCCAGCGTCTTTAATAATAATAATGATAATAGATTTTACCAGAGGTAATGATTATCAGTGATCATTATATAACATATTATAGGCATATAATAAAAATAATAATAATAATTTTTTTCGAATTAAATCAGTAAAAACAAACTGATGTATGGGAAGGTATATAATTAAAAAAAAAATGTTATCACGAAAAAAACATACACTGATCCCACTCCATAAAATAACATTGAATAATACTAATTATAAAACCATATATTGATTTTTGACCTTAATTTAAATTATAACACTAAATAAACTGTAGAGTACAAGTATACAAAAAACAAGATTTTAGATAATAATAAAAAAAAATTAATAAAATGTGGTTATGTATTTTATTAAATTGTAAATGAAAATTAAATACCTAGAAAATTTGTTTTGCTTAACAATAATAATTTTAAAAGATAAATCGTATCGTCGTTGTTTGAGTTTAATATTACACACCTATAATATTAAAATATATACTATATTACTCCAATAGTAATCCAATGTAAAAGACTATATACGTTTAAAAAAAAGTATGAATGTACATTATATTTAAACGTATATTAAACCGCATCTGTCGATTTTCGATTATTGTTTTTGTCCTTAAATAAAACGAGCATACCTTTAATCTATTATGTTATATGCTCAAAGAGTCGCTTTGTCATTTTGCAAGTCAGTAAAAATCGCATAGTCGAGAAAAAATATATATATAGGTCAGGAGGACATGTTTTAGTTTCATTCACTTGAGTGGTTCCCGAGTACTATAAGTTTTCTTGCCAACATGCAAATTTAATCAACTTTTTTCATCCTCTTTCCTCTGTCTGAAATGTTTCTTTTTAGTACCTGTCCTTTTTTTTTTTTTTTAATGCGATTTTGCCCTAAGAAAAATCAAATGAGAACCTCTGTTTTTAGATTTTTTTTTTTACACAATTTTTATCTTCAAATATTGATGGATAATGTTGACCGTTGACTTCGTCCTTTTCTTATCTCAAAGTGCACATGTTTTACAATACATATTTGTTTACGGAGCCTACACTCGATATAATGAGAGTGCAACCAAACACGACGACCATGTGCGCCGTGTACATAATATATTATTATTATATTTTACTTCCACGATATACACGATAACCCGACCGTCGACATGGAGTGACCCGCCGTAAATTGGTTTTTTTTTTACTTTCAAAATGCGAGACCGGACAGTCTGGATGCATGATATTACAAACAAACAACTGGTCTAGCATCGTTAACGTTCTTTTTTTCAATAGAGTCTCATTAGAAATATTCTTAGTTTTTGGAAAAAATTCATCCATGTGTAAATCATACACCATATCAGTATTTAATTATGATAAGCCATTGATAGTTCCAAATTTCAGACACATGATCAGAATTTAAAATATAAATATTATTATATTACTAATGCCATAAATGTCTTTAACAAGTACAAGAAACATCGCACTCGAGTTTTATATGTTTGAAATATTGGTCTATAAACATAAAAATAATAAATACATTGACGTATTTAATCCAAAATAATACATGAAATCCCTATTAAAGTCCCGGTATGTTTAAATTTGAAAATACAATTTCTAGAAAAACGAAATAACAACAATACTTTGTTGTAAACTCGTTCGAATTCCATTTTCTTTAAAAAAAATAATAATGGATTCATTTCTCTATTCGTTCTCTGGGAAATGAAATCAATTCCAGGAATCGTACATTACTGCCAACAACAGCCAACTACGTACATGCCAAATTTTGTTTACCAACAAATATCTTCTTTGCATGTACAACGTTTGTACGTAGAAATGATTTCTATTTCGTATTTTCGTTCGTATTCGATATAAATGTTAACACCATAATTCTCTTTGTCCTTATGATTGTCGATGGTTATCATATCTGATATTTTTCTATTCAATTTTCAAGTATTTGGAGTATTTTTACCCAGCGAATAGTTTTTATTCGATATTTCTGAGTGGAAAAAAAAAATTTCTCGTGCCTATGAATAGTTACCTCAAAACTTGTCAAAATAATTAATTGAAAATATTATCATAAATAAAAAACAATAATAATATAAATATTTGAAGAAAATTTCATATATCTACGGTTATTCGTTTTTTTGTTACCTACACCAAAATAACAAAATCGATTTTGTTGAAAATTGCAATTAAGTAAAAATTACCTGATTGTATAATTTATTTTTACCCTTCAAAGTACAAAGCATAGATCCAATATGTTTTTAAAAATTAACCACATTTTTACCGTCCCAAAAAGTGTTTATAGACACTCATAGGTAGGACCATCTCCTTTCAAAATCATTTTTCATGTGCAACGATGTATTATTTAATTTAAATTTAACTAGTCTTTTATAGTGATAAGTGATGACCTACTCAATGACGAGGAACACTCGACACCAACTATATAGGTATTGCAGAGCTAAAGCGAGTTCCCAGTTTTTCTTCTTTTCTGCTCGTTTCGAATGCTTCCTCTACTCTATGTTAAACCACCTATATAACGACACTAACAACGTTCAACCAATTTACTCACATCTCGTATTTATTATACATTATACATAATAATAATATATGTTTACCGAACAGTAGAGCGAAAACCTCGTTATTCACGGTTAATTTTCCCATTATATTCGTCTGTCCTTGCATTTCCAAGTGTTCCGACGTTTAGTTATTTCGAATAACGATGGTAAAAATTAAATAGGCAATGCAAATTTAACGACAAAGACGACGCGTTTAAAACGGAGACTTGTGCCCACGCGTCACTATCGTGTTCGTCTTCACTACTGCGATTTGCTGTTGGTTGTTAGAGCGTGTGATACATAATTCAATAAATAATTATATTATAATAAAATATACGGTTTGATAGTGTTGGCAGTTGTATATTTGCATCTGTATTTAATAGATATAGGTTACTTTGTTACAATAAAGAGGAAAATGGAAACAAAATTTTTTATTCTTTAAATTGCTCTCGGCCTACATTATAATATATTATTACAGTATAATGGAATTATCAATACATATATTTTTTATCAACATTGAAACGAAAACCAGGTAACCCGATTATACTATAGTATTATACGCGATTGAAACGAGATTCGCACGTATTCGGATTTTCACCTTTCACGCGTTTGTGTACTTCCTTTTTCAACAATATATTGTAATTTTGTAGATTTATTTTTATCGAGAAAGTCAAATCAGCGAAATTGCTATTTCGAAAATTATATTAAAATATAGATCTGCGGTTGCAAATTTTCATAATGAGAGTTTTCTAAAGAATATTAATTTCCAAATTCACACAAAATTATTGAGTCACTTTCCGATTTTATAGGACACGCTTTTCTATCGTATGTACAACATACAATATGTCTATAATATAGGTGCATCAAAAATAATTCCTTTATATTATTATGTTTTCGAGTGCTTTTGGTAGTAATATAGGTAACTAAATTTACCATGCTGCTATTATATTATTATACTTTAAAATAATTTTTTACTTAAAATTCAAAATTAATGTTGATGCGAAACGAGTAGAATATCTTATGTATAATATTAAAATATACTAGATTCCACATATTATTATTTCAACGAAAAATATTTAGTATTTCAGTGACAAACGTATACATAATAAATAAATTCGATACACGTTCACGTGCAAAGTGTGTATCGGTCGTTTGTATTTTTTTCCCCGTCGAACATATACTGCAAATTTTGTGTCACACGTATTGAATAACTTCTTTGAACATATTATGGATGCGATACCTTTACTGACTGACATCAGACCAAAACGTTCCTAAAAGGCCTGCCCTCCTCGTCAGCTATATATGTGTATTGCTATATATTGCCTATATTATTTAGGATCTCACGTACACAACAATGATCATAAATATTCACCTCGAGGGCTATCCGCGCCGGAGCGTATGAGGCAATTTAAAAAGACATTCATGTAGGTCTCCCTAATCCGATGAAGATATTACTACGCGATATCGGATTTCTGACTTTTCTTACTTACTCACACATACACGTAAATGCATATACATATACATGTATATATATTGATTGTTACGGGAAGGGGGCGGTGTTGAGAGTATACAAATCAGGCGCCGCCAGGCGGGAGGACCAAAAACAAACAACGGAGACGTTTTTCGTTTTTCCAGATTTATTTGATCACGTCGATTTATAGATAATAATTACGGGGTCCGAGTGCTCGGGTCGGCCATTAAACAGCCAGAAAGTACCTAGGGCGAAACCCGAGATCCTGTGTACAGCCATAACCCTCCTTTTGGGCGAATTCCGGACGAATGATTCATATGCAAGAGAAACGTCGTTGGAGATAATAATATTTAGACTTTTGGTGGAGAAAGCATAATATCTTCGACAATTTAATAGCTAAATAACTAGGTATGCATTACGCATTCTCTTAAATACTTGATAAAAAAAAAATAAATAAATAAAACCTATTTAAATATTTCTCACAATAAACCTATTATTAAGCGTATTATATTATAATATTATATTTGGTAAAGAGTGTATTTAATGTCAATACACTATTGTATATACTCAATTAGTTACTTTCTATATCATAATATTGTAGAAATATAGCTAATACGTCATAATGTAATTGTGATACATGATGAACTGAATTAATATTAACTCTATTTTTACCTTCAATTATAAATTTATTCAGTCTGATTTTTGGAATTTTTAATATATTACATAAATACCACAATTTAATATTTATAATATATATATATATTATTTTAAGGAGTGTCCTGTGGCTATTATACCAATTTATTTTGTTAAATAAGAACTACTCATTTTTTTAAATTGTTAAGCAGCTGATTTTTTGAAAACGTTAGTGTATTTAAATAAAAATTTAAACGAGTAGTTTTTAAGTTACTTAACTTTGTCTTCTAAGGATAATAAAGGTCAAAGAAATACTAAATTAATTTTTCATCCATTTTAAATGTTTGTACAACCATTTTTAAGGACTACTATTATGCTTAAAATATAAATTTTAATATTTAATATTCTACAACTATTCGTTCAAATTTTTATATAAGATGCATACGTACACAATCCACATTATAAAAAAAAGGTTATCTTTGGCAAACTTCAAAAATACAAAATTCTTACATTTTAACCTTATATATTTATAATATGTATGTTACGAGAAAATTAAAACATTTAACAAGTATGAATTGATAATTTTAAAACTGTATTAATACACTACCCAGGTAAATATACTTTTGAAAAATTAATGAAATAAAGAACTTTTTACTTCGTATTAAATAATTCTTTTAAAGTTTGTTATTATTATATTAATCGGTACAAATTATTGTGTTAATACACAACGAGAATACACAGAAATAGCGATACAACAAAACGTCATGTTGGACGTAGGCTTTATGTGTATAATATGTATTATATGTATTATATGGCTACTTTTTAGTAGATAAATTTAATGATCAACTGGTTATAAATTGTAATATTCTAATACTTTGTTTTACAGTTCTTCTAACAGTTGGTAGTATTATTTATTGTCTTTACATCATCGTTTCTAACGACAAATGTTATGTATTTGTAAAATAAACTTAAAAACAAAAATGTATTTGTAAAAGTTTAAAATTACTTTTATAACTATTATTGATCACCAAAATAATCAACAGTTAATAATTATTTATTAGTTATAAAAAAAATCATAGATTTAATTTTAGTAGTACTCACATATAAATATGCAAATATTATTATAGTTTTAAATATTGAAAAATACGAAATAAAAATATTAAAATATGTTGAAAAAATTATAAATTTTATCAATATTAATACTACTAAAAAGGTAAAATTGAATGCATTTATACATTAGAAGTTATCTTATAATATGTTAAGTATATTTTGTCTTGAGATGTGATAAGAGTCAATGAACATAAATAAAACTGAAGAATTCAATTGAAAATCATAAAATTTATTTTCAAATAAATTGAAAAATTTCATAAAAAAAACTCAATGAGTGTTGCTCAATAATATTAAATAATATACAAAATTTTAAATTCATAAAATATGCACATAATTGATAGAAAAATATAAATGAATATATTAAAAAAATTTTAAACTAATGTTATAGATTTTCAGCTGCATGTTCGCATAACTCATGTATGAAAATGTATTTATTATTATTACACATGTTTATGATTAATCCGTGATTTATAAATATTTAATACAGTTACATTATCATTTAAGTATAATATACTGCCCATGTGACGATATACAATATGAATTGGTATCGAATAAATTTTGAAGTCTGGTCGAGTACTGAGTATATATATTGTGTCTACGAAAAGGATGATGCTAACAAGGGTATCGTTAATAATAGTGTTCACCCGCAATTGCGGTATATACATAAACGAGCATTGTTTATACCACGCACACATATGAATTTCACGCGGTGGTAGAATAATAATAATAATAATGTGATATCATACATGAAATATTTTAGAATATATTATTATTACAACATGAGTGTATATACGACGACGTGGACGCGTGCCAAAAACGTGCCAAAAACCGTATCGTAGCTTATCGCAGATGCACATCATCTGCATTTGAGATGTACAATGACGAATTAATATTATTTTCTTATAACGAGAAATATACCGCGACGACAAGAAAAAAAATATATGTTTGGCTAAAAATCGGTATAAAGGATTATTTTCTGTCAAAATTCTCGATTGTTTTATTACATATAGAAAATAAAGGGCGTTGTACTAGAGACTATGCTACTTAATGAAGTAAACGAGTGTATTATAAATTTGTGGAATGATGTCAATATGTGATTAGAATACTTTTACATAATCAGGAGATTATATTAATAAAATACATAAAATAACACTACTTTGGTATCATCGATAACTAGAGCAAGGCTTTACATGCATTACATATTTTTTCTGGTTAACTTTATCCTATGCTTAGACGTTTATTAAGTGCACAATATATTAATTCAGTATTACACAATATTTGTGATCGAATACTCTAAAGTTTTTTGTCATAAAGATTATAGCAACTAATTTTTATTTTAATGGTTAGTGGATACAGATTATATTACTTATATTAGATCTGTATTGGCTGCAAATGCTGCAATATTGTTTTTTATACATAAAGCAACATAGAAACTTGAATAAAGTAAAATAATTAAAATAAATTAAAATATTTAAATTTTTAGCATGTATTTTTTCAGCGCATATGCAACTAATGTAGGTACTATCTTAATAAATAATAATTTTATATTTAATGAAAACATAGTTTTTCAGCATATGATGGGCGAGTAATTTTTATTTTTAGTGCATATTAAATTGCATATAAATTGCAATTGTATTTTTAAACGCATAAAAGTCATTACTCTGTACATAACTATTTAAAATAGTTCTTAGGTTTCAAAAAAGTTTAAACAACATTTTATTTTTAGAGTAAATACACTAATTGTAAGAAATTTAAAATAACCAGTCAATATAACCATATTTTGTGATTTTTTTTCAATCAAAATTATTGTTTATTTTCATTCTCAAATCTTTAGTTAGTATTATCATAAAAAGGGAAGGCACAAATGCATTTTAAAATAGTATCAAAACTATTGAACTAAAAATTTCTCTTTTAATAATATACCGAAACGAATATTACAATAATATTTTGTATCCATAATATGATTTTTACTCAGAACTCGATACATATTGTATAGGAATAACTGTAACATTGGATGAAAACGTGAAAATGCAAAATAATATACATCTAAAATAATATTTTTGTATGCATTCGTTTTAGAAATCAGCTGTCCGTGGATGACTATTGTACATGATTTAGTAACACCGCAATGACATGCTAATGATAATAATATAATAAATAAAATACCTACACGTGGTAAAAAAAAAATCGATTGGATATTATACTACACACACCGACTGCACAACACGAGCCCAATTAAAAACCCGTTGTGCTCGATATGATTGTTGTTATTATTATTATCGTCGTCCACGTCGTGGTCGAATAAAAACCAAATTCGAATCGCGTTTAGAAAAAAACACTAAATGTCTCTCCTGAGTGGGCAAAGGACGACCGTCGGCGTGACGGCGTTATCGAGCATTAATCGTACGGAGAGGCGATCGACCGAAGGCGCGAGCGAATATGTCTGCGGGCAAATTTTTTTTCTTTTTCTACTATACATAAATATATATATATGTATGTATGTGTGTATAAATAATAATAAAAAATAATATTATTTCACGTTTAATTTACGAGCCGAGTTAAAGGAGCGTACCTATATAATATATAGAGGCCGTGCGAATACACTATACACAGCCAGTGCAGCACACGGGTACTATTATGTTATTTAATATGTGAAGTATGTATATTTACATTTAATTTTTATAATTATAATGAATGGCGATGAGAGAGAGAAAAAAATGCACGTTACAATGCCGTTAACTTCTATGCACGAGAGGTTTTTTTTTTTATTCATACCTATGTATACTGCACATTGAACAATGTGATCTTTATATTATGTATTATGAGATATGCGAAAAAATAATAATAATTAATAATTATTTATAACATAATATATTATTATTGTAAACGTTCGGCGGGCCGGTAGTGCAGACATCATCGATCGACGATCGGCTAAAGTGACTACGGGCGTGATGAGGTGATTCGAGTTTTCGACTGTTTATGTTTATTATAATAAGCGTTGTATATTTACAGAAGTCGGACGGAACGAATGAAAAGTATTATAACAACGATAAATAACCGACCGGGTTCCAATTAAAAAAAAAAAAAAAAACACTTCTCGAGTCTCTGCTGAGTGTTTCTTTCTCGCACGCGCTACACACACATACACACTAGTCTTATGAATATATATATATATTTACAGAATGTGTGTATATATACAGAGGTGTATTATATCTCGGGGTGTCGCGGTGACCATCGAAATACCGTTTCACGTCGTATTATCTCTCTCACTCTCTCTCAGCGAGATCGTTCTTTTTATATCTAAAATTATACACACTGCCCTATCGTCGAATTAATAGGCCGTGTTAAAATTTAAACGATTCCGATAAAAGTCTTGTCCAAAAAACATACACTGGCACATGGTCGAGCATATACCTATACTAAAATGTATAATATATTATACATATATTATATAATTTGATGTACACACATTCACACACTCACACATACGCTATCAAAAAACCGGTTGGTCCGGTGAAGTTCGCGGGGGACCCGATAGCGGGGGTGCGACGACGAGGAGCGGAGGAAAAGAGCAACGAGAGGGTTCGAGGCGTGAAACGAACTGACGTCTGTCCGATTGTATGAACACAAAAATCAATAGGGGCCAACCTGGGTCAATGGGAGTCTGACTAGTCTTTGTCTCCACACATATATACACATACACACACGCTCGGAGAGAATATAAATATTGAACGATAATAATATTATATACATATATCATCACACTGTAGGTCTTAGGCACTACTAAAATATACACGATAATATAATATTTTATCATATATTTATTATCTTTTATGTGCGGTACGGCGTCGACGACGACGATAATGATGATGATATAATGAAAAATGTGTGCCTACATTACGTCCTCGGCGAACGCTAGCCCTCCGGAGGAGTTGTGATATTCGTCGCAGTCGATTTTAATCGTATACAGAGTGTATAGTAGGTACAGGTATTATAATATTTTTCTATTATTATATTGTTATTATTATTATTATGTTAACAAGACCGAGCGCGTTGTATGCGGTCCGTTGTTCGGAGCTTACTTACCTACCTAGCTATATACGCTAACAATAAAGTGGCTCTGCGTAAAATGGACCCATCAAATTTTGGATTTTCGATGAATTTAGGTGATACATCATACATCATACTCATATTTACTTTCATGAAAATGAAAACAAGTACGTACCGTAATTTACATATATTATGTACGATACAAAAAGATTGTTCACTTTTTCAATTAAAAATGATTAATCAACAGGAAATCTAAATGACAAAATATAATTTAAGATAGTTAACATTAAAGTACTTCGTTCAATATATATAGCTATAAAGAGAATTTAAAATTAAAAATACAGCCACTTTTATCATTAAAACTATACTTCAAACTATCAAAATTATATTATTTGTGTTGAGAAGTGAATATCAATTTGAACAACAAACCTGTAAAATGTAATGACTAATGAGCATCCGTGTGGGATGCAATAATTTATGCAAATGCACATCCTTACATCCCACAAATAACACCACTGTGGTTCGCCCTTATCTTTTAAATTAAAAAAAAAAACAAGTCTGTTTCATTATGCCTAACAATATAATTACCTGTTTTTTCTTGTTCAAAAAAATGTAATCACTTTTGGTTTTTAAAATTGGTTTTTTTAATTTTTATGTTATACAAATATTCGAAAGGTATATTACACCCAATTAATAATTTAATATTTAATTAATATTATTAAACTAAAAACTAAATAATCAAGTATGTAAGTCCACAAATACTATAAAATTCAAGAGTTACATATTTTTACATCATTTTAATTTGAAAATTATTAAAGTACTATATTATCAGAATACAAAAAACATATATATTTTTATTTTATTTTATAAAATATACCTTTGTGAATTTCAAAATTTGAATAGAAATGGTTATATTTTAATCCAAAGTTTGAGAGACCATGCTTATCCGATAAATGAAATATGTATCCGTATATATATTCTGTTCTCCGGATTTCGTGCAGACAGTATAGTTCGGTCGAAAGAGGAATTTGGTATCGCATATTAATACATTATGATACTGAAGTATTTTTATTAATTATTTTATTATTACGATTTACATTTTGGACTGCCAATGATGTATAGTATGTGAATTATTTAAGAGCACAATATTTTCCCAATGAACGAGTTGTGGAAATACTACTCCGAATATTAATATTATGATTATGTCCATAAAGTTTCAAATGAACGATTCACCGAATTCAGCTGTCCAAATATCATAATATTCATATTGCCATCTAGAGTAATGACATATTATTCACAACAATAAAAAACAATTTTTTATAATATTTATATTGCCGGCCCAATCGATGGCGATTGACGAACGATATAATATAATATTGTATATAAATAATTAACAAGCCTCGTCTGTTGCAAATTATATTATATGACTCATCGCACTGGAAGTTTGAACATAGCCAGAAATTCTTTTGAGGGAAAAAAATTATATACATATATATGTATACAGTAGTATACAGTATACATTGCGTATATTATATATAATATAAGAACCGCTCGCGATTGCGGTCTTCGTCTTTTTCTTTTTCCCTTTTATCCCATCTAATTGGGGTCCACAAATACACCCTCTCCTGCACACCCCCTTAAACCAGCCGTCCGCCCGCAAATCGCGATGTACCGACATCTGCGTTCTTTCAAATTCTCTCCTCTCTCGCACTCAATCGCACCCTGCCGTTATCCCTTGACGTCACATCTATATAGATCCATCGAAATGTATAAGGTAAAGTTTCAATTGAAATGTTACGCTGTATGTACCTACGCGTGTACTCGTGAGGCTGTATGAAACTCCGGTTTCTTAAAATTAAATGACACTCGGGGACTTAGGATTCATTTTGGCGTTAAATGTGCAGCCTCTTCAACTAGGCCAGGTGATTATTTGCCGTACAAGGACGACGGCGGTGTATTGTGTTGAGCACATCACGTATTGCAGCAGTGGCTTTATATTTTATTATATCTAATTAATTTTTAATATAAAATTGATGATAACGTAATATTTTACTCTTTCTTCGGATGAGAATTTCAAACTTATTTTGTTATTCTCTTTCGCCATACGGTCGTTTACGAAATGCATTGAACTTATATGTTGCATCTTGTAACTAGCATCATTAATTTTTGTATAAATATTTGTAATGTTTAATTATGATAAAACGTGGATTTAAATATTTATCATTTCAAATTATATCTATTTATACAGTCAGTTGCATTATTATTATTATTGGATTATTTTATTGAACTTAAACTTACACTATTATGTTTTAACTTCCAGTGTTTATATATTTTTTTTATGTAATAATGAAATCGAATTTTTCAAACCATCTTTATAACATTATTGTACTGACACTATAATATCTACCATATACTTTAACGTACATTTGTAGATTAATCAGAGCAGTACAAGTATCAATTAAAAAATGTATGTATATATAAGATAACGTTAAGCAGGAAATCTGGCCGTTTTAGTTAAGCTTTGTTCATAGGTACGCTGTAAATTAAAAACTTTAATAAGTCTTGGATACTTTCCAACAGCTTTAAGAGAATCAAAATAAATACAGAAAGAAAATATACGACGAAATTTCATTATTATTCTTTTAATAACCTGATCCAACATTTTCTCTTAAATTATGTGTAAAAAAAAAGAAAAAGAGATGGTTATAATTTAAATTGTGATATGTGTATACATATATGTGGTATATACCTATTACTCGTGTCTGCAAAATGTTCGAGTGCATAATTCTAAGAAAATCGAAACTTTCTCGAAGCAGTAATAGGTAGGCGCGTCAAAACGATAATAACAAATTCCCAAATGAGAGTATTCGGGACTAAAAATTTTTCCGCATCGTCAATCCACAGTTAAACACACTCGTAGGTATTATACACATAATATATTATATCATGTTTTCCACCAGTTTCTTTTCGCAGCCGAACAATATCTACGCGGATAATTGAAAATACTTGTTTTCGGGTGGCGGTAGCTCTGCAATATTGCTCGAATCGAAAATGATGAAGTATGGCGCGCGCGTCCGTGTTTGGTATCGTAAATAATCGTATATATATACAAATACACACACACGACCTAAATACACTGCACACCGACGTACAAAATAGCTGCGGTAACAAGTCGAACGCTAATCGGCGACGGCGGCAAAAGGTCTTTACCTTTATTATTATGCGTATAATTTATCATCGGCGCGCCGACGAATGCAAAGTATAAATATATAATATCGTACATAACGTTTGTGTACGGGTTCGTATTATTACAATAATAATAACAATATTGTGCTCTCTCTCGCTCTCACACTGGTCTCGCGTCGGTTCATTAGGTTGAACGATGTCACACGCCACCGCCGTGTGCGGTTTTGATACGGTCGCGAGTTCGTTTGACGGAATAAATATTATATTGTACTATAAGTATGTAGAGGTAGGTATGAACGGGAGAGGAGCATTTATTTATTATTTATATATATATATATAGGTATTATAATATACGCGTTGCATTTAGTCAGTCGCGAGCGCGCGCCCGCGGTGTTAATGAACTTGGCCCCGGCGGAGTTTTATTTCATTTTCGACCGGCGGAAAGAGCAACAGAACGACGCGCGGAGGAGGGGTGTACACGGAAAAAGAGATTGATTGCCCATTGTGATAGTAAAAATAATAATACTATAACAGGCGGCCGCGTGGGATTGTCAGGGGAGGGTCATGTGAAGAGACTCTACGCATATAGGTATATACCGTGAGCTAGTTCCTATACACAGATACATACAGGCACGGCCGCGAAGAGGACCACTATATACATATATATACAGGCGTATATAAGTATATACGACGAAAGACGGAGTTCGGAGGGAAAAAATAATACATACCAAAACGCCCACGATAATAATATTATAATATTATACTGCAAATGACTCTGTCGCAGTGATGCGGTTTATATACATGTGAACGGCTGACGACGGCGACTCGGGACAACGCCGACTAGTGAATTTATAATACATACATTATATTATATTATAATATTATTATTACATATTTAGGGTAATAAGGCATCGAAGGCCATATCGTATAGTTTAACCTGTATAATATATGTATACAAAAACAAACCTCAAAAGTGGGGTGGATAGTTGATCTTGTTTCAGTGATGGACGGACTCGACGTATAATATTGTTCTGTTAAAACAATTTTTTTTTCACCGACTACAATACGCGTATCGACGTCGTATAACGTCGTCTCTCATTAAACCATTAAACGCGTATATATTATTTGGAACAGCAGGCGCTTCAGTGACATTATTCATCTACGTATATTACCTATATACATGTATTGTATATTGTTTGGTTTCCTACAAAGTGTCAAAAATTCGCCGTGGTACAATATAGTCGGCATTTAATTAGTACTCCACGGCTGTCATCCGAATAGACGTATATAGTACACTGTAGTGTGTACCTATTACATTATGTAGGTGGTATATGTTATAGGGTACGAGTTCGATTTATCGGCGCAAACATCGTTCCGAACGAGCCATTATATTATACAACAACAAGTGAAATATTTGTTCGGCTCGCGGGCACATGCGTAAATAAAATGGCGTTCGGTCTGTGTGAAAATATCGTACTCGACGTGGCGTGGGAGAAGTCGAGTGGAAAGAAAAAATAAAAATGGTCGAAAACAACAAGTGGTAAAACAATGATAGTGTAATTATTATCATCGTCGTCATTATTATATCGTGCGAGTAGGTAGGTATAAACTCGAGCGCGTATTCGATAATATTGTGTGTACATTTTTATCATAATAATATAATATTTGTATAAAAACGAGCGCAAGTGTTGTAAGTGCATAATAATACAGCGAAAGCGACGACGACGTCCGAGAGGTGTCTGTCCGCGGGAGACGGACGGTCATTATTCACGGGGCACACAGGACCGGATTAGAGCGACGCGCGTACAAATTAATATCAATAATAATAAAAAAATGAAATAAAATTATCGTTGCATTTCGTATGTATACATTTTTTTTCTCGATATTTACGACTGTAATACGTATATATATATATATAATAATAATAATACGTGTATGGCTGTATGAATATTATTTTATACGACGATAGTCGTTTTGTGCAGCGCGCTTATATAGTATATTATTATATACCCTTTGGGTGTCCCCGCTGAGCGTGGGCCGGCGCGCACAAATGCGTTTCAATTATATGACCCGGCGTGCGCGTTATAATAATATTATATATTATTATTTTATTTTATGTGTAAATGTATAATATACAAACGAATAACAGATATGAGCGCGCGAACGAGCAAGAGAAAGATATAAAAGACAAAAATAATAGATAATAATAATAATAATAAAAAAAAAAAAAAAAACAAAACAAGAGCGTAACTTATTTTAATAGATTAGAAAAAGATTTAGCCATAAATCCTGTTTGATTTTTAATTTTTTTTTATTTCTCTCCTTTTCGTTTCTTTCTGTTTATTTTTTTTTATTTTTTTTTTTTTTTTAATCAATTTAAACGTTTCTGTCGGATACGACGGCGCGTAAGGCAATAACGATCGCATAATATATTACCGTGTACGCATTAAAAAATAATATACACACACGTCGGACGACTCGACCGCCGAACTACGACTTCAGCAGGGACACGTTTTGTGGAAACCCGTTATTGTGTGTGTCAATCGTGTTTCCTCACCACCACCAGCACCGCCGCCTCTGCCTCCACCAGTCTTCCGCCAACTACCGACGGGTAGTTATATCGTATATAGTATTATTATACGAGTTACCATATCACATGATATGTGTGTGTGTGTGTGTGTGTGTGTGTATTGAATATTATGCTACCTACTTATACATATAATAAGGGAATGTGCGTGTGAGTCGAGCGTTGATAATTGTGCAGCTTGCGACCGGAGTTCGGGAGGGCGACGAAAATCCCTCGAAAACACATATCTTCAATAAATTCATCGTCTCATACACACGTATAGGTATAACGAACCGATGACGATTTTATATTAACGCGGACGTCGGGGGTCACACGGCACATAATATGCACAGCGCAGTGTATCGAATCGTGCTGTATCCTTATAATGGCATTATTCAAACGACGACGTGGCGTATACCTGCGAGTATAATATAAGTACAAAATATGTAACTGAAATCGGATAAGGTTTTCTGGTTTGCTGATATGTCCATTGTAGAAATTATTACGACACGTTTCGTGCATTATAATCTCTCTGTATTATTAGTGCAGTAGGTTAACTGATATGCGTATAATTTGGAGAATATAATATAATATTATTATACATCACTATACGTTAGTAATGTCTGCGACGACCGAATGAAAGGTAAGAATCAGATGTTTGAAAAACGTGCGGCACCGTCATCCGTATACGATCTATGTATATAGATGTACCCAATACAATAATATTATTCGTGAAAAATAGTATATCGTTGCAGCTTCATACGTCGTGTAGGGCTGGTATAACGTGTCAAACGAATATAATAAGTCTACAATAACCTATTGGGTGTAATAAAACGTTTGATGTGAAATAGACTCGCGTTAATCGATTATTTTAATGCCATTTTATTCCACGATCCGCGAAGACGACAAAGTAATTAAAGCGCAAAGAAATGCGTCGAACTCGAGTTTGTCGTTTTCTTCATATCAATCAACACAAATACGATGAATGATAAATATTCTGTAGTCTTAAATTCGATTATATTAAAAAAAAAAAGACATTTTTTAACGTAAATAATAAGAAAACGATAAAAGTTTCAAATAAATTTAAATTTAGTTTAGCCAAAAACTTCTTATCTAATTTAGAAAGTTTGAAAATTTAATGATAATAATAAATTAGGTTTCGTGCACTTATGGACATAAATTACAATATTTAATTGTTATCAAAGCTAACATAATATTTTTAAATCGTGATGAGCACTGACTATGATTGACTATATAAATAATAATTATAAAATATATTATGGATGATTCGAGTATATTATGATATTACATATTTACATAGTGTAAAGTGTTAGGTGGATGACGAAAATTGGTAAATTAAGTCATTGACTAGGGAATGTCTAAATTAACAACAAATACCAATTTTTAAATAAATAACGTCACTTACCACATTTACATCATTCACCGTAACATATGAATTCGTTACACGATATTCGGTTTCGTTTGAGAGAATAATTATTATTATTGAAATAACAATCATTCCACGATAAAATTAATTTCTAAAATTATTTTACCCGTCATTAAGATAAACTAATGAAAAACAACCGCAGACATATTTTAAAAATATGTACTACAAATGATGGAATTTGCAACCATTATACAAATTCCCATAATAATAATATTGGCATTCGATTATTTGGATTATAATTTTCTCATATTATACACGATTATTACAATACCAACTAATTTTATTGTTGTAATGATATGCACAATAAATATGGAAATAAATGATGCAGATATTATAAACCATAAAGGTTGGTAAAAAAAAAAAACTGTACAACGAATTTCCATTGCCAAGGGACGAATGCGTTTTAAGCTATGATATATAAGTACGTTTAATAGTGACACAATATTTAAGTATAACATTCATATTTTGATGTTTTTGTTTCTTTCATACAATTAATAATATCCATAAAATTACGAGTCAGTGCAAAACGCTAATAACATTTTTGACAATCAAATTTATAATTTCACATATTTATGATTTTGATTGGTATTGCTTTGTGTACACATTATACGTATAATACTATTATACACAAATACACAATACACTTATAATATTAAAAGCATTAAGTCATATTATACATAAAATAATATATACGTATATATATATGGTATATATAGGTATTGTAGAAATATACAAATATTATAATAATGAACACAATATAGTAAATACACATAGATAAAATCGATTAGATTATATTTCAACGTTATTTACTATTAAAATAAGCCCATGACGCGATAGAAAAAAATCAATAGTTCGACGTCGGCCTAATTCACAATATTGTTATAATTTCATATTCGTATAGACTATTTTTTAAGAAAAAACGATTCATTAAATAGGTATTTGATAAGGCGACAATTATCACTATCTAATTATTATCAAGTTTGGCTGATTTATTTGAATTTTTATTAAGAGAAGAAAATTTTTTAATACTTTTCGATATACCTACAAATATTGAGTATTCACTTTTATATAGATCAACATTCGTGTAAGTGAAGAACAGCTACTTACACTATAACACAACAATACGGACAGAGTTATATTATTACCCCTGATAATAAAACCTATTTACCTAATCGTAGAAAAGGAATTAGTTTTAGAATTGAAATTATCGAACAAATCTAAGGCATCAATAACACATATAATGGTTGATTTGCATTATAAATCTCAACAACGAAAGTTTCCATTATATTCGTTTTCTTTAAATCTACAACCATTTTAACCTGTCACACCGAATACACACGAAGTACTGTATATTATGTGTATATAGTGTACCTCTGATACTTCAATAAGCGATTTGCATAATAAATCGAGGCTAGGGTATATACATATTATGCATTTATACCATTTTAGTGTGCTCGATAATAATATACAACAATTTAAAAATTACCCTGGATTTCCGTTCGAGTAGGATAATTCAAATTAGGGCTGTCAAGTCGTCGTTCGTAACAACAAAAACAACAATAATAATATTCGTACCATACGAACCTCATCGCCACGCGTGTTGTTTCTTATAGACGTACACATAATATTATATTAACGCTATATCTATACTATAGGTAATATTATAGGTCTTTTACTATTGAATATTCATTGAATCAAGATTGAAGTGTTACGGTAGACTAAATTGTATGCATAATTTAGGTGAAACGAGTGAGTTATTGTAATGTTTTAACCATCAAACCATGTTGATGTTAAGTTGTATACCGTGATTATATAATAATATTATAATATATTATAATGTTAATATTAGTCGAGCAACACTCGAATGATTTGTAAACATTATTTAATCACAAACCTTGTACGAAAACAATAATTTATTGCCTTTTTACTAAAATTAATTCTCGACGTTGTTGACGTTCTAATATAATTTGATCGAAGAATATTATTATTACAGTCAACAAACATCTCACAATATTACAGCTAACAGCGTATTAAACTTAAAGGTAGAAAATAATACGATTGTTCAGGTATCCGAGGTATTATAAATAGTCATGCAATTCTTGTGCAATTTGTTATGATTTATAAATATTATTATCGTACTAAATAAATTATATTATTATTAGACAAGTTGTCGGAATGCTCGAAAATTACGTTCGAAGAATTATTTTAAAAGTAGCCAAGAGTTACCAAACTATAGTCGTTGTAGTACTCATACTATAGTAAGTACACTACACTAACCTAACCAACTGGAAAATTTTCGTTTACAAATAAAATATGCATACCTCAAAGACGGTACTGTTGATACTTGTTAACGTTTTACTATTTTAGACGTCAATGTCGACGTGAACAAGAGTCTCTGGTAAACACGGTACATAATAATTATTAATTGTTAATTAAAATTTATTTCTTATTATAACAGCGTGCCGCGCTGTGACATGCATATTATATCGCCATAATCGTACGATCCGTTGAATTAAAATTATTTAATTAAAACTGCAGTCTGAAATGCTGCGCGACGGAGGAATTTTCCGAAATCGAAAAATATTATTTATTTAACATCGACGCTGTACAAATAATAATATTTTAAATTTAAAATGTGCCTCCGGAATCCGGGTTTTAACGGCAGCCAGTGTACCACGTCTACATACACTTTGTATGAAATCTGTCACATTTATTATTTCTGTAAACACTACACACACACACATGCCACCGGTGTGTATTGCTTTACAATGGGACGTTTCAAAACGAATGATTAAATATTGTAAAGAAATCTCAAGTTGAAAAAATATATGAAGAGTGGCCGTGCATTAGTCGCAGGTACGAAATAATAATAAAATCATCGGCTGGTTTCGATTTTGCGCACCAACAGGTGGGCACAATGGTGTCGTCCCGCCGCAGAACGCGATTACTCGACGACCCCTTTCTGCTGGCTTCGTGCCTTGCCCGCCAATATATTGTACTTAGATTACTTACACACGTCTATCCACCCGTACTCGCATCATATTATTTTACGCGCAATGTACCTATGCCGCATTGAAAACTCGCCCGGGGCACACCGATAGAACTTACATATTATTATTTTATTATTACGCACAGAATATAATATGGTGGTATAATACACGTTCCTATATTATATTGTGTGAGGCTTACCTGAAGGGTATTTTTAATCTGTTGGCCGCCCGACATATTTTTGTCGTGTGACGGCAGCTGCTCGGGAAATATTCGTAAGTGCTCTCGAGCAACGGCCCGTACAAAATAAACACTGCAGCGCCGCGCGGCACGGTAGTCGTCCGGCGAGATCTACCGATAACGCGTTTATTCGTTGTACCTCGTTCAACAGTATTATAATACGCACAAACGGGGACCTCAGTCTACTTTTTGTCGTACCCTGCGTGTAACGATTTACGAATATAGTGTAACTGCTATATCCCCCCGCTAAGACGCCGTTGCGCGCACAATGGGTTCTTGATATTTTTTTAATACGATGTATATATATTTATTTTTGTTATTATTATTTTTTATTATTATTATTATTATCATTCTATTATCCATTCGTCATTATTGTTACTAATGTAACCGAGTATTATTTTACTTTTTGTCGAAATGTCCTCAAAATACAGATGTCGCGAGATGCCCCGAGCAGATTAATGGTTTCTTTATATTATTATATTATTTTATTATATACGTTTTCGTCATTCGACCGCCCCGCCATATCGCGCAATGTTTGTATTGTGTTTTTTCTCTTTCCCATTATTCTTATTCTTTGTCTCCGTCCATTTATTTGTAATTTGTCATGTTTCAGACGACGCCGCAAACGTATACTATGTATCCGCCGCAAACGGGGTTGCCACCCACCAGCTCCAGGTGATTAGCAGATCCGCTCCGCGAGCAGGATATACCATGCCTATTACATGTTATTATTGTATATACGTTGCGGCCGAGCCACCGACGTCACCGAACTGCGTGGATGAATGTCTCGTTAACTAAGTACGAATTCAAAACTCGACGGAAATGTATAGTTATAATATATAGGTACGGATCGTAGCTATAAGTGCCTCTTGTGTGTGTGTGTGTCTGCGGTTATTCTGTATTCAAACTAATCACAGAACTCGCGCGTACGTATATTATACCTAATAGGCTTTGGATGATAGAAAATAATACAATTGATTACGTCGCCGACGCTGTCGATGTTTAACCTAAATACGCGTATGTTACCACGTGAACGATTTTGACGATTCATCATTCATCAATGATTAAAAAAAAAAAAAAAAATCAATCAACTCGTCGAATGCGATTTTAGTTCCGGCCGTTGCTAGATTCGAAGACAATTAGCAACCATCACGCGTCTCATGATATTGTTAATATAACTACGTGTGTTAATGATAAACGATTATTCGGATGATGGTGTGGCATTTATGTGGAAAAAAAAAGAATTTAATTGGGACTGTGTAAATCATCGTCCGTGCCCCATGTTCTTATGGTTTTAAATGAATTTTTTCCTATGCAAAGTACACAAGTCATAAATCATAATAATAAATACAACAGAAAAATGTAATAATAATTATTTTTGTTTCCTTCGTCTTTCAAACAGCAAGAGTGTAAATAATTTATACGGCTGCATAATACGTAACCTGGTTTCTAGTTATTTAATGGTTTCGATGTGTGGTCATAATAATTTAAAATCAACCGTCCTCGTACTCGCGGTTTATATACCAGAAATATGTTTTATGTATATTATATATCCAACTGAAAGCTATAACCTGTAATGACCTAACAAAATAGATATTACTATTATACAATGTGATTGGCTTAGTATACTCAGACTCTCAGTATTCACTCTGTACTCTCCAATTTTATCCATCAATTATTATGAATTCGTTGAAATTTTAACTCTGAGAATTTTTATGTATATATTCAGTAAAGGTATATATTTTCAAATCCTTAAATAATTATTATTAATAATAATTCTTATAATTTGTATACCATTTAATGATTATCCTGTTACGATATTTACTTAATTTTTTCAAATGAGAATCAGCATTTTTCCCTACAAATTGTTATAGGAATAAGATGACTTTATTTTAAATGTTCATGTATTTAAATCGATATTAAAAATAACATTCAACAAATTCTATAACTTTGTATAGTTTATTAAATCCCTGTGCAGGGTCAGATTTAGGGGAGGCTGAGTGGGCCCACAATGCATTCCGCTCACGGGTCACCACATACCTAATCCACCCCTGTCCGTGTGAATTATACAATAGTATATGTATAATAATATTGGTATAATTGGGTATTAGGTGCGAACGATAAAAGAAATCCGGTTACATGAATTTTTAGTCTTTTTAGAGAAAAGTGCATGTATAGTACTTATATACATGAATACGACATTCCACCTTGCATTATATTCTTTGACATTGTTAAAGAAACATCAATAGTACAAATTATATAAGCACAGGTTTAAAAAAAAAACTTTAGACTTTATAGTAAATAGTAATGTATTACTGTATCGTTAGATTTACTGATCTTTTAAATAATAAGAAAAATATTCGATATCAAAGATAACTTATAAAAAAGTAATTAAATATTATACATTTATATAATAATTAATTTTATAAAAACAATAATGTTTCTGTTTAATTAATAATCGGTGCGAACGATTTGAAATTTTGCATTATGGTTTTTTTCCAACTGGTTCGAAATATAAACGTGCTTTGAAACGACTCCCCGCGCTCGACCTCATCCATATTCGACGATCACCACACCCACCATTGCATCGCAAAATGCATAACATAGGTAGGTTTATTATATACATTATTACATTATACGCGGCTACACACAATAATTAACTACATCTTATAATTAGGGTTTTGAGCGTGAAACATTTCATGTGAAAATTTCACGTTGATAAATAAGAAATAAGTATAAGTATATGTACATATATATTTTTTCAATATTGTTTTCATACTCATGCTTAAACGCATAATAATAGTTTATTACGCCTTATCTATTATGTAATAGGTAAACGCATAATTCCATCTCAAACCGATACGAATTAAATTTCCTATTGATGAGCAAAAATATAATAATTATATTTATTAATATGAAAGTTACGTTGTGGTACCATATTGAGTCATAAATTATGTGTAATAATAATATAAAATCCACACGAAATTCTTAAGCGTGTGTCTCGTGTATGATTTATATGATAAGTTGCAAAAGCAAATTCTCGAATATTGAATGTATGAGATGTTTTTTTTTTTGTAAAAATACAAAAATTTAATATTTTGTAAAACTTTAAGTTTAAGAAATATAATATAATGTACAATAACTTTTACGCACGAACGTTTTCACTGCTATCGACGTTTTGTTTTCAATTATTTCAAGTAAGGTTTTCATCCATTTACCGTAGACCGGTAGGCACCCCGTTTACATTTAAAAATTAATAATGTAACTTATACTAATAAATTATGAAATAATATTTACGATATGTGTTCTCGTTTCCGGTACATACTATTATGTTTTGCTATTTCCTCGGCGGCGGTGGTACACGAAGTACCCGAATCAAAATGTATGATTTTTTTTCCAGGAGAATTTTTTTTTCAACAACACAATATTTGATCGGCCAAGCATGCAAAGTGATTATTTCCGAGCAGGAAAAACGAGCGTGTAAAATGCGTGGTGTAAATTCAAAGCAATTTTTCGTTTGTTTGGTTTTTTATTTCCATACCCGACGATTATGTGTATGTAAAAAATAATTGTATAAAATATATAATGCTTGCATTCGTTTTTAATTGGATTTAATTAAAATGCAACTGTCAATAACGATTAAACTGACGGATAAATATTTTAACACGATAGGCTGTCGACAATTTATGTAGTTTAATAATGAGTATTATAATAATTTATTTTATAATATAATCCTTCCCAATAGTACCTATTGTTATTATTGTCATAGTGCAATAGTGCATCATGCAACTGTGCCCACGCGTTGTTACTTTTTCGTAGTGTAATCGATGCATTGTTTGTGATAGATTATGCTTTATACTTAATATGTGATTTATATTTATACTTTATACAACGAGTTGTATAAACATTTTTGTCGGTGATTTCAAAGGAAAATAAATATAAAAATACTGTATAATTATAGGGACAATATTTAATCGACTGATTTGTGACTGATTATTTTTCACTTGATATAAATAAAATATGTCCTCAAACATCTCAACTAGAACGTCAAAAATTTGTCTGGACGCCAACTTTAAAATTCTTTTTCTAAATATTTGTTTTCATCTTACGTCATATGAGTCAATTTACGCGATTATATAGGTGTGTTCGGGAGCCAACCCATCAGCGTTAATGGTGTTAATACGATACAATGAATCACAGATATCATAACTTACCATATTTTAACAGACACTTAGGAATATCATAAATACTCTCTATATATGGTTAAATTATGATATTATTTAACAACAAAATATTGTAAGATAGCAGTTGTTTGATGTATTGAACGCTTTGGGTGTACCTATGTCATCAATTTATAAAACGGTTTAATTTAAACGAATCGATAAAAACCGGTAAAATCTAAAAAGGTTTGTGTTCCATCGTAATGGATTTTAATGGGATCGATTTAAAAAATGTGGCGTGGTTTCAACAGAGGGACCATCATCGTGACTAAACGTTTTTCAACAGCAAAAATGTCATGACAAGGTTTCGCGTGGCCGAATGAATTAATATCAATCTTTAATCTTATAATGTCTATTTGGCACTAGTATATATAATTTATACACTATAGTACTATACCTAGCAAGAATTATTACTATTTACTTTTTTTATTTATTATAACGAAAAACGTTAACTAGAAACATTAGAATAATAATATAAACACATTATTAAATATAGTTGTTGTATTGCGGACGAATACCTTAATGGTTTAACGCCTTAATAGTTAACTGGGTACTCATATTATTCAGTGGTATATACAGGGGGGTTTTACTGGTTATAAGCCCTCCCCCCCCCGAAATTTCACTTATTTTGTAAAAAATACAATCATTTTAAGGCATAAGTTAATTTGTTTATAATTATTGACTTTCGTTGTATTTAATATTCCTGGGTATTTCTATTAATCTGTCCACCATGCTCGTTGTTTTTGTCAAAATCACGTTCGTGGAATAACACTTCAGATACTTATTTTAATTGAATATTCAGTTAAATTAGAATTTTTCCTAAAATTATTTTTATACTCAGAAAATATTCTATTACTATTCTTAGTAAACTACATAGGTACGATTATAGTGTTCAGTTAGTATACGTCATATATATATACATATATATATATATATATATTATTATGATGCTATAAATCAATAATCAAACCGTTATTTTCGAACGAATACAATTAAAATATTTAGAATAATTATATTTTAATAAATAAAATAATATTTTTGGTATAAGGTGATAAAATTTGTCTAGTGTATTGCCAGTTGCCACACACAATCATTGACCGTTTTAGCCGGGCGGACAATTCTATGTTATAGCATACAAGTCACAAATAAACAATACATATAATAATAATGTATTATATTATGCACATACATATTTGTATGTTACAGTTACACAATATAATTTCTATTTTAGTTGATCAATATCAATAATTTCATCTTTTCCATTACGCAGTGTTTATCGTCAGGCACGGGGATAACGATTGACGAGGTATGGAGCGAATATAACGTTTTTGCACATAACATAGGTACCTAATATCACAACGCTCAGATTTTATTATCATTATTTGATTATTCTCCGACAAGATTCAGCGTGTGTACATTACAATATACGGCTATAAACGCGTAACACGATAATACTCGCAGCCGCGGTTTATACGATATTTTGTTATCACGCGAACACAATTTAATAGTAATATTATAATATTGCGTAAATATGTATCACGTACCTAAACGTATACTATAGACGTATTTATACTGCTGCAGCGGAATCATCGACGTCGCATATTATACGAACGGCGGTAGCTTTCTAATAAATAATTATTATTATATTACCTATATGTATATATTATATATTATTATAATATGAAACATTGAAACGTACGTCGCCGTTGAGCAATAAATAAAGAATACCTATAAGCGGCTATAACGTATATTATATTATACGCGTAATATGTATGTATATATATATATAATGTACGTATACCGTATGCACAGTCAGCTGAGATGATATCGAACGTTTTGAAACGACGACGTATTATAAACGCACGCGCCGCCGCTCGTTTATCCAAGCTGTACGCGTACCTTCAGGACACTCGGCCGTCCGGCGAGGTTTCGGGCCGAGGCGCAGAACGGAATATACGACGACTTAAAAGGATCGTCGCAATCCCGTATACGTGCGCGCGTACGATAAGTATATATATATATACACGCACTCGTATATTGTATATTATATGTAAATACTGACCTCGTGTTTTCAGCCTAAGGAATGCGCGTGTTCGTAGTGTGTGTGTGTGTGTATATGTATATTTGCAGCTGAACGCCGTCGAAAATGTGTGCACAACCGCACAATATCCGCAGAGTAAATCTGAACGTATAGAGCGTTTTAAATGTTCGGAATTCGTGTATAATATGACACGATATAAGACGTATAGTGAGCGATACAAAGCGATTCCGTATAGTCGGTCGGTCGATTTTGACAATTTTCTCATAATATATTAAACTCATACCAGTCATATTATTATACGGTCAAACGCGTGACACCGCCGCCGCGTAGCGGATGGGTCTGAGGATTAAAAATATATAGTTGATCGTCAACTATGTGTTTGATTTATCTGTACAATATCTAATAGTGGTCGACAACAAGTGTTTCGAGTCTAAACTACTATTATTATGTTATATTTTTTGTGTTTCATTCGACCGACAGTATATGTATACTTATATGTGATTTCGGGTTAATCTGCAGTAAATACATTAAGTATGAAAATTAAAATTATATCGTTCGAACGTCGTGTTTTATTTTGACAGTAAGTCGAAAATATCAATATTCGCAGCTATTATTGTTCCGAGAATTGGAACGCTTATAATAATATAAATTATATGCAACCGATCGGGCTTGTGCCGGAATGCCCGAAAAACTATTTAGTGTTCACGGTACGCAGTATTTTTTTCATTTTTACGTTTTAATAAAATCTAATCTTTGAAAAACATCGAGAAAAATGACAGTTTGTTTACCCCGAACTATGCGCACGTTACGAGAACGTATGACTTGATGAAATGTTGACAAAAAGCTCAGAAATCCGATTGCGTTTTCTCAGACTTTGACAATTCCCGGTAATATCTCTCTGATTGTTCGGTGAAAGGTAAGTTTCCGTACGAAATGCTCGACACAATAAAATGACAGCGCACAGAAAGAATCCTTTATAGAAAAGAAGAATCGTGTCCAAATGACAAGTCAGATCTCTTCGTTCATTGTGTTATCAATAATATATAATTTCCTCCCGGTATACCGATGATGTCGAGTGGCGCGCCACCATTATAATAAATATATATTATAATAATTATAGGAATACACACAGGACGTATTATGCATACCCGTGTATACTTACAGTGTAATACAGTATACATTATAATACGACAACAGACAAACGCGATTTGCACACGTTATAAAGTAAAAAATGGATTTTAAATAATGGCCGCAAACAACGGTTTTCAATTCGAGAGTCGTATTGTGTTGTACAGTAGTTACCTATGTATTTTGTGTACCTACCTATATTATTATTATTATGTTGCAATCGTTTAAGGATTAACGTTTAATAATAATCGAGTAAAAGTGACTTTTCACGATCTACAAATAATATAATAGCGACATTGATTTCAAAAGACGCGTACCTGCGTATATACATATAATGTTGTTTAAATCATCAGTCACAACGGAATATATTATTACATAATATAAGTATCAAACTCCCCAATGTTATTTTTTTTTATTATTTTACACGGCACGAAAGTTTATGGTAATCCAAAGCATAAATAAAATACCATAGAGTCATTTGGTTATAGCGGCGTATAATGCGAACCCTGTGCATCGATCGAAGATTAATTCCGTTTATTCGTCGCGCCAGAATAATTTATTTTACTCGATACGGTCTTATAAATCGGTATTTATACGGAATTGATCTCTCCTCTCTCCCTCTCCTCTCTCCCTCTCTCTCTCTCGCTATCTCTTTCTACCTATGTCTATATATCTTTCTCTTTCTTCGCCTCTCTTACTCTATCTTTCTTCGTGTATTTAAATATGTTCGTAAAGAAGAAAGATATACATATTAGTTTATGGTTATACGAACACATTGTATGAGTGTGTATACATAATATAAATATAGGTAATACACAGACACTGAGACACACACACCTCTAAGTTTTGGTGACCGTGGAAAAATGCGAATTAATATTGGGATATGACTTGGATAATATCGGAACGAGTCATTAGGTTTTATGGACACATTTTTGCCGGGAACTGTTCGTTTGAGCGTTTTATTTTTCGTATCGATTCCTACATATTATTATAATATTATTCGTACGCTATTTGTGTGTGTCGTATAAGTAGGTAGGATGCGCGACGTCTCGACGACATCGACCGCATATGGCGCTACGTACAAACGTGTTTTTTTTTTTAACCGTATAATGTCGTTGGACGATGAAATTGATTAAAATGTGCAATTTGTGGTTCATTATTACAAAATGACGCGAATGAAATTCTGACACGTGAAAATAATAATTATGCTTGTTAAATACGTTTTAATCTATTGCATGGCGTGCAGCGAGAATAATAGGCAAAATTATAGGTTGGCGCATAATCCATGTATTATTATGTCCACGTACACGCAAGGAGTACACACACGCCGCACTACCTAGGTAGAATATACGTATATACGTGCACGTGAACGGTCACATAATACAAAATCGTGGTTTTCCTGACGATTTTTGGCGTCGTTCTTCTCGTGGGATAACAGTTTTTTTCTGTAAATTTTCATGCCGATCTTATATTGCCCAATTATTATTACATACATAATATTACACACGTTTGCGATTTTTGGCAATTTGTTTTGGTTTCTTTTTTCCATCGCCAGCTAGTAGCTTCGTGTATAACTAATTCTACCGTTTATTATTAAACTCGACCAACTCAAATTATGTTCTCCTGTGATATATGCCATTATTAAAACAATACAATTTTATCAGCTATAAAGTTTGAGCATCTAAACTCTAAAGACGACTATTTTTATAGTTAAAATCCTTTGTGAATAGTTGGAATGTGTAGCAATTTACCAACACGAAAGCTATTCATTCAGGCTTATATTGTTTTATCATCCAATTCAACTTTTTCTTCGTTGAAAAACTCTTGCATTTTTCATCTTCCTTACTGAAAATTGTCACGAAATTATTTACAAAATATCATATATAGGAAGCACGAGGCTAAGTATTATTCGCGGTAATGTGTTCCGAATTTCCAATTGAAATATCTTCGAATCTATCGATCTTTCATAATATTGTTTATCCTGTTCTAGAACTACCAGAATTTAGAATAAAGAGAGAATAGAGAAGAATCTCTTATAAGTCATTCTCATAAGTTATCTCTGCGAGTCTTCGAATGTTCATTATAAATTTATATTTCATCTTATGATTGATATTAATGATATTATTGCTATTAAACTAGCGGACCTTCCGATCGCGCAAGCACAAGGGTCAAGCCTCAAGCGTATATTATACACTCGTGCAGTATAACCCGGTTAAACTCGAGCCACCCCTCCCCCGCGATGTATGCGTTTTTGCGTTTAATTGACAATAAAAACCGTCTTCTTCGTGAGCCCGTGCGCGCCGCGTGTACGTGATGTATTGGATGGACCGAGAAGAAAATCGCCGTAGCTTTTTAATAAAAGAATATACAGATGCAGGGGACGTGCCCATTTGTTATCATTATTGCACATATTGCAGTGTTCGTCGGCACAAGCGGTTTTTTCTACCCCTCGGCCAAACTCATAGTTTTCGATACACGTTCAGATCTCTCGGCAGCGGTGGAAAAAAAATCTAATCTAATAATCGGAACAACTATACACGACACGCGTTCAATATATCGGCCGACCAACTTCATACACGTTAGGCCGACCCTGTTATTTCACCATTGTCTAATCCTTTGCTCGCCATTGCGGCTGAAACGCACGTCCGGTCTCCCAGACCTCTATATATAATATATAATAATGTACACGTAGTATACTGCTATTATTGTCTTCCGAAAGCAGCTGTATTATTGTTATTATATATTGTTGTAAATATTTATAAAATGTAAAAAAAAATCAATGCGAATTTAATATAATATATATATATATATACACGACGCTATACGTATTAGACGTTGCGCGCATATACCCTTCCAATCGTGTAATCCAAAAAGCAATCCACGGCCAGGGGTGCATACATATATTGTATATTATACACACCACCGAGACTTTGAATAAAATATGACTTTGGGCTGCAGATTTTGGGGGGGTGGGTAAAAGATTCGGTCCGATCGCGGTGGACGTACGTATACATCGTCACCGTGGTTAAGCCGTTCCCCTCTAATACAGTACGTGAGTACACAGCGATAGCCAGCCATTCGTTTTCATTTCAAAAATGTGTGTGTGTGTGTATGTGTTGTATATAAATATATAATATTCAGCGCGCACACGTGGAAAATGATGTTTTATTGTGAGCTGAACGCGGAGTGTAAAAAAACTGTCCCCGAGAGTGTCGTTGAAATCCGTTGCGTACCATACCGTACCGCTGTAAAAGTTAGGCGTACGATACATTTTTTGTTTTTTGCTTTTTTTTCTGTTTTTTTTTTTTTTTTTTTGTTTTGTTTTTGGCCGGCTACCAACCGACGCGTAATGGTTTTGCGTTGTACGCGTACACTCACGAAATGATAATTTGTTTTTCCGTATCAGTCGACGTCTTTATTATATTTCGTGAGGACGTGTCGTATGTATAATATTATACATGTATATCGTATAAGTACATATTATTATATAGGTATACACAGCACATACTTTGTGTTTATTATAATATGTATCGTAGTGTGTACAGCGTACGCGATTCACACGTCGCTCGCATTATGCGTGGATCAAAGCGCCGTGCGGTGTATATGCGTCGCGTACACTGTACAGCTGCGGATAAACCCGACAGACTAATGTTCGGGATTTAAACGTCCGATAATTTTTAATGGCAAACGTCCAAAACAAAAGAGACTGTATTATTATTATTATTATTATAAGGCTGTATAATATGTAATAATAATAATAATATGTACGCATATTATATATGTATATATATGCTTTAATGCCGGGAGATGCTAGTGTTTAGGGCGCTCAAAGTAGCTATACTGCACATTTACGACGACGGTGACGTTTAAATACACGAAATATGTACATCTATACAGACGGCTATTAGCTATCGCATAGTATTAGAAACTTACGGGCGCTATATAAATATAAAATAATGTTCGAAGCTGTATAGATCGTATCTTTTTTTAACAAACACGCGTGATCGGTGGTTCCAGGCGTACTGTATAATGCCCGATTCCGATCGGATTTGCATAAGACGCGTCCTCAAAAACGTGTCAATCGCGTCAAATATAATTTTTGGTCAAGATTATGCGAGAATATATATTATTATAATATTGTAATCGTGAAAATCCGGTAAACTCATTATATTATTATTTACTATAATCGGTGCGTTACCCCGGCTGTTCAGCGCCACACGAAATCGTTCGAATTTTAGTCCGGTATATTTTTTTGAACGGTGGTATAAAATACAAACAATATATTATTATCATATAGCGTAGTATACCCGTCGAATTACCATATATATCAAAGTGTACGGCGGAATAGTTTTCGAAAGTATAGCATATATACCTAATAATAACGATCGTATATATTCGTGCTGACGTCTAGACCGTACGAATCATGAGATAATTTCGGGTTATATACACCACCGCGTGTTCTTATAACGTTACAAGTATATTATAATGTTATATGGGTATACGCGTTTTGATGTATATCAATACATGTAAGTATATCTAAGTTGTGGCGTGCTCTCGGTAAACACACAACTCAAGGTCGAATCTAAAAAAATCCGATAAAGTATCCGTGTAAAATTCGTCGTCTTCCCGATGTTTAAGTCATTGCGCGTACTGCAGTGGATTGTATGCGATGTGGTCCTTGCGGTAATTTTCAAAAAAACATCCTTATTCTATTTTCCAAAATGGCATCAACGGATCGTAACGAATATACGTGTACAACATAAATTATTCATAAAATTCTATTATGCATACAGCTATAGTGAGCTAACAAATATACAGTTATGGACTTATGGTGTGGTATGGGTGCCTCATGCTATAATACACCCATGCCACTGTCACTGTGAACCGAAACTAGTTTCCAAAACTCATTTTTTCAAATTATAATCATTTGAACACTATATACATTATTGGCATGTATAAAAACAAACATCCGTCGTTTTGTCGAAAAAACCATTAATTCTACATAATATACATCCTGCAAATTTATTCTCACGCTCATCTTATGCCCATCGGCTATATGTCACGACGAGATGACGTTTTCGATCAGCACAATCAGCGGAAGTGCAACGGTCACCGAGGATGCTTTGTCGCACGCGTTACATAGGGATGATGATAAAAATACAACACAGGAACATACGTAACGCGCGTGTACATCAATAGGTATGATATTACTAATGGGTCGGTACTTATTATAATATACCTCTTTGTCGAGTCCGGTCGTTGTCCGCGCGCGACCGATTTGTTCATTCGTAATAACCGCGGGACGATAACCACACGGCGGCAACCGTTTATTATTGTTTATCATATATAATATATACCTATTATACATAATATTATACATCGCAGCGCGCGCCGGAGGCGGCAGATCGGTCCTGTGTAGATATTATATTATATTATTTTATTAAAATATTCTATCCCGGGCACGGACGCAACGGAATAACAGCGACAACAAAAATAATAATAATAATAATCGCTCGTTAGTCTTCGTCGGTGACCATATTATAATATACTGTATTATTTTATACGTAACTATATAGGATGGTCAGTTTTGTCCATTTCACACACACACACACACACACACACGTACACACTGGCCTCATATAATATGCACGCATATTATTTTATTATGATTATGTGTATACGATATTACGCGCGTAATATTATCATAACTCCGTTGGTATGTATAATAATGTATAATATAATATTATTGTGCGATTCATGTCACAGAAAAAAAAAAAAAAACTTGAGGCCGCTTGTAAATAATAATCCGACCGTGTATATACGTATGTGTGTACGCGCACACGATGCCCGACGCCGCCGGGTCAAAGGGGTAGTATAAATTATATAATATAATATTATACGAGTCGTTTGGCGATGTTATCGCTCGAGTCGTCGTCATCGTAGTCGTCGTCGTCGTCGTCGGTATACTTACACACCGCGCTCGCGTTTATACCTAAACTCTACATAAACTATGTAAACACGCGCGTATCAGGTACGGCTAACCGTTCAAGGGCGTTCGTCTGTTGGCCGTCCTCGAGGATCCTTGGGAAACCGTCAAGAGCGATATTACGTGCGCAGTCCCTATTATGCGCTACTAACGTATACTACAATAGTGTATTGCATATCCGGTCATTGCGGATAGAAAATTACTTATTACACCGACATATAAAAATACATAGTTATACATATCGATATAAGACCGTAACACAAATGTAGTTCTACAGAAGTCGAACGCGGGAAAAAAACTTCACGTCCATTTTTACCGAAGAAATTTGTCTCTGAAGTCGTATTTTGTTCAGTTTTCGAGCGTTAGACAAATGTAAAATCCTGTTAAATGGAATGGTTAGGAATCCAGTAGGTACATATCATATTATAATGTAGGTAAAGTACCACATATTACCGGTTAATAAAATAATAATAATTTAACATATTGATGTATTTTTGTTTGTGTAGGAATTCGTATAATATTATGCTTACCGACTCTGAGTTTCGTTAGGGAATTTATCAAACCCCGTCGAATTAACCAAAAGCAGCAGTAGTTTGCGGGTTAACGCTAATGTTATGATGACGTATTGTTCTTGACACAGGAAACGTACGCTGTTCGTATAAGTTTGAAATGTTTAGCACTTTTCCTTGTTAATTTAACAAGGAAATCCTGTTTACAGTATGGGAGTGGTCCGGTGGTCGTTTATCGACCACGCCGAATCGCTGTCAAACTCGGGCGTTTTTATTTCCAATATAAATAATAATTTGGATCGAGTTATTTATAATTTTTTTGTAATTGTATTTCAGTTGTATGCGGCACGCATGTCCGTTTCCGAATGAAACGAAAATCGTGTTCGTCACTTCCTAGTGAATAAAACTAAATGTGGCACAGTGTTAAAGTGGTGATATAATATGTAGTTTAATATGCGTAAGCAATGATAAATAAAAGTACTACAGAAAAAACTCTACACGGAATTTTTTCATAACATTTAAAAGGTCACCGGTAGTTTTTATTTATACGTCCCTCGAAAAAAATTGTGAGTAAATCGGTAAACGACCTCATCAATATATACATGGATTTTAAAGATATCGTATTCTGCAAACTCCTCTATTAATTCGATTTTTATAGGTGCTATACACGAAACGTTTTGAATTACTAAATATAAATACTAAAGATAAAAATGTTCACAGAAGAAGATGGCAATAAAAAAACATCATTGTAAAACCAAAATCTCTTCGATCAGAAGCTAAGACATGACGCTCGAGTGTATCTATAGGTACACGCGTTTCTCCAATATTTGCATTCTTGTACGACGGGATCATCGGTGATGATGTTCCTGTGTCACTATCGTGGTTATCTAGATAATCTTAGTCACTATTTATTAAAATATTATTATAATAACAATACGAGTATTCTCGTATTTTTTTAAAAATGAATAATAATTCTATGTATACGAAAATATGGTAATCATTATACATATATACAATATACATAATCGTATTCCGATCAATTTTAGTGTTTATTGTTTTTATGGAAAAAAAACATTTAATTTTTTTTTTGTTTTGTACAATCCCAGAAAGTTTTCGTTAATGTTCTAAAAATACATCGGAAACTAGTATAACGACTTAATCTTCTCAGTAGAGTTTATGTACTTTAAGAGTTAACGTTTTTAATGTCGGACTAAACTGTTGAAAGTATTTCAATCTAATCCTGTATAACTTTCTATTTTTAATTTAAAGTAAATCCCAAAGTAACATTTTAAAGCACAAAGTCGTTTTTATAAAAACCCTTTTCAAAGTTAAAAATTTTACGGCGGTGAATTTGAACATGTTTATTTGTTTTTTTAAGCCAATAGGTATAGAAAATAATTGTTAGTATTCGAAATAATTATTTGAGACACTCCATTAATGACATTCAAATTTTTAATACATCGTGATTTGCGGCGTACATAAATATCTACATAAATAGGTACCTACCTAATCCAACAGTAGCCCAAATCCGTTTCTAATAGCCATATGATTATAATAATTTGAATATATTGAGTGGCATTATTTTTGATAGATAGCTTAAAGTACTTAAATTAAACCGGAATATTTTTTTTGCAATTTAGAGGAAAATAAAACAGGAAGGGCAAGGTACAATAATCGA
The DNA here is from genome assembly GCF_020184175.1 of Aphis gossypii. Classification (NCBI taxonomy): domain Eukaryota; kingdom Metazoa; phylum Arthropoda; class Insecta; order Hemiptera; family Aphididae; genus Aphis; species Aphis gossypii. Next base: position 60,793,228 of record NC_065530.1, read on the forward strand.
CAATGATTTGAATTTCAATGAGATCCTCGTACTGTATATCTGGTTTTTATTTTAACTCAGTTATTAACTCATCACACAATCTTATTTGGCGTATTTATTTTTATAATTACTCAACTCCGTTGTATAAGTACACACACGCACCGCTACTTCGAATACAGCTAACTGTGCGTAACCATTTTGAATTCGTTGATGAGTTTATAACTGATTGCGCCGAGTGGAATTAGTTGATTTACTAAAAGTAATTCTCACAATGTAAGACAATCATGACTCTCATTTGATTATAATATGTTAATTACAAAATTGTTTCCACAACATTAAAAAAAATAATTTTTCATGTAACCTGTGTAAACGCCTTTGTTCGTTATTTAATATTTATTTACCATCTAATTAAAATATAAAATACATTTTGTACTTGGAGCTCGTGTGAGGGCCAAGGAAACAGGATAATAAAAAAAAAAATGCAGGTATTATTTTAAAGATGAAACTCACGTGTCTTAAACATTTTATGAGTCGATTGAATATTCATTATACAACAATATTAAATTATTACAAATCGTGTAGACCACCAACTAGTACTTATACAGCAGTCTTGAATCTATACATACCTACATATAACTTACCTACTCCTTCAATTTTGCGATCGTACTGATTTGCACAAAATAAAAACCAATCACAATTTACGTGCATGGATTGTATAATTAATAATTATTATTTTTAAAACGAGTATCAAATCAATCAATTGAATTTGTTAAATGCAAATTCTTGACAAAAATTTTGAAAAGAAGGAGAAATGCGATTTTCTTTAAATGGCATTTAGATATTGATGAATTTGTTTACTTAATATAAGCCCAGAAAATGTTGACTACAAAATAAACACCGTGTACAAAGATTAACTTTACAATTAATCGTAGGTATCAAAGTTGGTATTGCAACATTGATTGATCGCGGTTTTCTTGCAGTTAACGCACACTCACAGCTATATATTATCGGGCATGAATGTATAATATATTATTTAAGTACTCAATTTTAATGATATTATAATGATTCATACGCACTAGAAGATCGAAATCCTCGTTAAACGTGCACGTGATTTTGGCCCGATGAACTGCGTTAATATCACATGGGTTCATCGTTATAAGAATATTGCGTATGGAAAATAATATTATAAATTATTATTTTGTGGCATATAATGCTGTGTGCGTAACACACTCTTTTGATGACTAATCTTTAAACGACGGTATTGTGATTCTGCAGCGCTCTGATTTAATGTCTCTCATTCGACTACGATACAAGTTTATAATACAAGCGATATTGACATACGTCCGTAAGTTAAAGTTATGACAAGTAATGACAATCATATTGTTATCATATCTATTACTATAGTAGTTTCCGTCAATTATTATTTATTATGTCCGCGCGAAGTATATCATATGACCAAAATATTATATACAGGAAGATTTTTTTTTCCTGTCCGACAAAACACTTGTTTTTTGAGGGTAAAATACGTTTCGGTAATACTTTCTATATAGATGATATATATACTATTATATTATAGATAAAAACCACCTTGTATATTACATACGATTCAATCGGGTCGAACATCTGAAAATATAATAATCTTTCCCTTGCTCAGCTCCCTCATATATATATAATATAGTATTACCATCCACACGACTGCACCACACTACGACCAATCGAATTTTTGAACTAGCTTGAAAAGAAGACTTTAGGATTTATATCGCAAATATAAATATATTACTATATATGTATAATATATATATACATTTCGTTTCTATCTAATATTATCTTGTCCATTCGTCGCGCGAAAGCAATAGCTGATCTCCGGAGGGAATAACGTCGAGGTGATTACTATTTTCTACTACTGCTGCTGCTGTTGCGATGGGATTACACACTTTTCTAAAACCCCCGATGTCTCATATTCGACACTCATCGTCATAAAAAAAAAATAATAATAAAAATCACGTTCGCTCGTATAACAGGTGTATGATAATATTATGTATAATATAACATAAAATCGTGTTATTATATTATATACACTTTTACGTGACGCGTTTTACGCGATTGATGTCCATGTAGGTTATACCACATACCTCATAGAACGGTTTGACGACGACGACGACGACGATGATGATGACGATCATCATAATAATAACACAACTATAATATAGTTATATAATATATATATATATATACTGTAATATATTATATTGTGTAACGTCTATATAGTATATACGCTAGACTGACGGGAGTTTGTACACGTAACTACATAAGCGTACGCGACGGAAAAATATTATACGAACGAGGACGGGATCTCGAAGGGATATAAAAACGTTCCGAGCACAATAACAATAATAATAGTATGTAAACGAGTCGAAACCGCTCTGGTCTGAATAAAATATTGCACGCGTATATTATAAGAAGAGAGTAGAACAATTTCTTCGTCGGATATGGTTTATAAAAACGCACCGAAGAGTAGTTCGTATTACATGTTATATACGTATACGCGAACGCACGTATCACATATAATAATACACTTTGTTATGACGAATATGACGTAGACGCCGCGATTCGACGTCGAGTAAAACGAATGCAATATCATAATAATGTCTACTTCACAGTTGGCCACGTGCATAAGCTGGCGAAAACGGATAAGCATTTATTTTGTTCTTATTAGGTACTTGTTATTCGTTTGTCGGTGAAAAAACATCAAAACGAATATTGAACCGCAATACCATACGCTTACTATGGGCTGAGTTAGACAATAAAATGTCTCAAAGTAAGTTTTCTCTAGTTTCAACTATAAACCGGGCCCCGGGAAAACTCTGTAGGTAAAACGGTCAAACGACGGACCAGCACGGCGTAATGATGCCGACTATATGTTCCCGATCGTTGGGGTTAGACGTTGCGGGGGAAACGTACCGGGACAAATCGTATGGCATTGCTACTAATAATAATTGTTGATTTTGATCGGTTTAGTAAACAAATTATCAGTTAAATATGTCATATTGTACAAACAAAATGTATTAAATTATATTGTCAAGCTTAATAATGTTACACATTCATAATAGGAATGACGTATACTGCGGTAAACAATAATTGAAAACTCATCTATGTGTGTTTATGTACCTATACGTGAAAATATACAATAAACTCGATCAATTACTACAAGTATATGTTCGAAAATTGAGTGACTGACAGGCTAATTAATAGGACACATGTGTATTTTATAGTTGTAACTCAGAACTCAGACGAATCAATAAATGGAATAGGTAGTGGAATTTTAAGTTTTGAAACAGGTCATTGGTGAAACAACTAAGTAATTAAAAAAAAAAAAAAACACTATCCGTATGCTCATATCCTTTGACTGTCTGTCAACAACCTATTTTGGTTAATACTTAATAGTAAGCAAATATTTTTATTATTATCATTATTATTTTTTTTCATAAACCACTTTTATTATATAGTATAATAATATGGTGTATGATAAAATAATAATTGTGCGTCCGTTCAATTGTATAGACGTGTCTGGGTTGACGTGCCTTGGAAGTTTGAGGTAGTAATAATAATACAATCGAGCGTGAAAAACTACTATACCGTGTTCTTATACGTATTGATAATAATTCGAAAAACTGTCTTCCGGTTTATGCTTTTAGGCTGTTTTCACACCCGTCAAAACCGTATATGACATTCTATATCGTGGTATTGTTCACACGCACATTTTTAGGGGGCCGCCCCCGAAAACACGTGCTGGTTGACAAATACGCGTTTTGTAAGCTCGGTTATAATAATAAAATAGAGAAAAAAAAACATAACCGTAGTTCTAATTCTAAACCCCGGTCCTAAAAACCGCGCTCTTATATAATCCCGGCTCCACTGCAAACGTCACGTTAACGTCGACCATACGAGCACGGCGGCGCTGTTCAAGTGATTTGTCCGCCTCCCAACTGCAGCATAGTGAGCATACGTATATATTATAATAATACGTAATTTGTCGTGCCCCGGGCACAAAGGACGATCGAGAGACAAATCGGTTCGGTTAATTCCAAAATCCTCTCCACCCGCTGAAATGGCTTACACGTGTGTGCGTGTGTGAGCGTCGGGCTAGCTGGGATTAACGTTTATTTTCGGTATCTTCCCGGATATTCTTCTTTTCTATTTTTTTTTTTGTCTCCGTCTCTCCCGCATTCGCGCGTATATAGAAGTGCGGGCGAGACACATAAATTAACCGGCAGTTAATTTCCTTCGGTTCGGCTGGCACCGCCGTGCCGGGGTTCGTCGGCGGGTATATTGCTCGCGACGCGCCAAGTTCCTTTTTTTTCTCCGCTCGAAATTGTATGAGCAGAAAAAAACAACACGTATAACTTCGCGTGGCTGAGCGAACTGCAGCGGAGAACAATATACGTATATATAAATATATATATATACCAAACGCACAAGCAGATGGTTAATTTAATCTGGTAAGCCGCGGCGGAGGTGGCGTGCAGTAATGTGTGATCTGGCGATATTTTTTTCCGAGTACTTTGGCAGAGCTTGGCGATATTTCACGCGAGACGCCACCGCAGCTTCAATATACTATATCTCTGTACGAGACCACGTACTCGTACGTATATATATTATACGTTTCTCGCGAAAAACACTATAGTTATGTAGTAGTATATGATCTATATAGGCACTGAACGACGCCAAGTAATCGTCAACAGCACATTTATGTTGAATAATAACATTGCAGTGGTTCTTAAAATTCTACGGTGATGGTCGATAATTTTGCAAATCGATACGTTATAATATAATTGAAAGTAAACGCAATATAGGTAATATTCTATTGTTTATCTACGTAATTGGTTACCCAGTGAATAATGTATAGGCAAGATCAAGGTTTAAGTTATAACTTCTGTTACGTCCTACAAATAATATATTATAATTTATAAAATATGTTGTGGGGATATATTATGAAGAAGCTCATGGCTTATCAAACTTATCTCAACAGTTATACTCTTAGCAATGTGATTTATGCGTTTTATGAATTGAAGCATTCGAAGGACAAGCTGTAATGTTGATTCTGTGGAAAATTGTATTATCAGTGTTGAAGAACTGATCTACATTCACTCAATCTATTCTATTATGTATCTAATTATTTTATAAGCTAAATAAACTATTTTATATTATATATATTACATTGGTGCAGAAATAAACTTTATTTTAATACTCTACGATAGAAAACTATTTACATTTTTGTTTTATAATTTGTAATTTTCAGTTTACACTTAACTTTAAATATGTGTATATACCTTCAATGAAAAAATTTTTTTTTATTTAAATTATAAAAAGGCCCCCGAAGCGTATTTTTTTCGTATAAAAACAATGAAATTATTTTCATCCCATATTTTTTTTTTTTATAAAAAGATACCCTTACGCATAAGTTTATCCTTTATACATTTACTGTAGTGATGTATAGTGCTCGTTATTTGGCACTTAGTATTCAGTTAGTAAGGTAAACAAATGTTAAAAAAATATAATTTTTGGATCCTTCAAAAATTTGAAAATTTAACACAGTAAAGCTAATAAAAGCTTGTAAAATAACATATTTTAATTAATTAAATATAATGTGTTCAAAATATACCTATATAAAACAGTAAAACTGAATTTAAAAAAAAAGTAATCATGTTTTACTCAGAATTCCGTCCGTTCTGTATGAAAAATTATATTGTCTTACATAAAATAGATAATCATATCGTTCAGAGTTACGATGGTCGTGAACATTATAACAACCGACGCAGGACGAATGTTCTGCACGAAGAGTGCTTTCAACGAGGTCTTAACGTAAAATTAAAATTAGATAAAAAAAAAAAAAGATGCTTATTTCCACCTGTCCGCTTACAAGTCGTGTATTTGGTGTATATAGTATACATTATATTATATATACACACAACGAGATTCTTCCAGCAGCACAATTACACTTCCGTGGTCGGAATGTCTGTGGCGCCTTCCCAGGGCGAAGAGACAATGCGGTATTTATCGGTCGTGACGGCCCACGCTTATTAGGGGGTGGGTGGGGCTCGACCAGAGATCGAAGGAGAAAAAAATAAAAAAAAAATTATACCGAAGGAGGAGGAGGAGGCGAAAAGTATCATTGGGTGGTCCGGGGGCCTCGAGGTCTTATTACGTGACGTCACCGGACACGAGATCCGGCACCACGTGACCGGTGCCTTGCTCTGATTACTATAATTAAATTGTAAGGTAAAAAAAAAAATTAAATAAATAAAGACCGTATGTACGAAAAGAAACTGGTGGGGAAACTAACAAAAAATGAATCTACAGCTTGTGTGTATGTGTGTGTGTGTGTGTGTAAATGTGTATAAGAGCAGGGAAAAAACAAACAAACCTCTGGCCGTTTAATGAGAGCTGACGTACCTGTACATGACATAACAAGCCGATGAGATCGTTTCGCTCCGGGAGCCACCATGAGGGTGGGAGCGGCACGGTTTTCCGGTTTCGGCGGGCCACGCGGCCAAATCTCGTTTGACTAATTGAACTTAGCACTGACGGTCCAATGCGTATTTCCTATACTGTTCTTATAACACGCACAATAACGAGACTTATGCATATATTATATTATACGCGATGACCTATTGGCTATTACGTTCACCTATATTAAACTAGCATGAGTGTTGTAAAAGGAGATTTATGGGAGTCCTTTCCAAGGTGGTCATCTAAAAAAAAAAAATCAGCTTGGATCTCCCCCTCTAAAATAAAAGTTTTTAATATTGTTTTATAAAAATATGACGCGAGATTTATCATAATATATAATATGATAAATCTCGCATACAATACTTTATACATATTATATAAAATATCGACTAGGCACATAGTTTAATAGTAATAATAAATCATTATTCAAAGCCTTTGAGAGGAGAAAACGAGAAAATAATAACTATCAACTGCTAAAAATAATCTATAAATAATGACTAATAAATTATATTATTCTGACTTCTTTTTTTTTACTCTTATAATATTCTATGATACGTGAACATAGTAGCTGTAGATGCACTTATTTGCTTTACGATAGCATTATGTTTAATATACTGATATCTGATATAATATTAGTATAATATGTAACGTTTGTACTTGCAACATTAGGTTTCATTGTAAATAGCTTTAAGAATTCCTCTTGAATTGTTTTACAACTGTACGAAGTCTTTGAATATAGATAGCATACAATACTATCATAATCTAACATTTACAATAGAAGTATTACACAGTTTTACCTTAGGATAGTTGAATTTTGCATACATGAGTTATAACAACAGTATCGATAAAAATAAATAAATATTGACTTAGGCTAGTATCATAAATTGTCATCCGAGAAATAATTATTTCATTCCATCTGTCAGACTTTACCCGCACTTGACCCGTTTCCAAATTTATTGCCATCATAATTCGTGCAGCTTTCGTACGATATACCGTTTTATGGCTCTACCGGACAATATAATAATAATAATAGTAAATTTAATTGCAGATTCGTATGTCTGTTATTTTTTATTTTTTTACGGATCCAACTATAGTCGTATAACGGTATGAGGCATAACATATGTTGTATTATAATATAATTATACAGGCTTCCGGATAATTGAAAACGAAGTAGGTATATCCTTCGACAATTAATTTGAACGTTTTTCATCCAATCACCTGTTTTATCCCGACTTGAAAATCTACTTCTCTATCGGACCACAACGAGAATGCGTCCGAATGTGTTACATATAAAATATTATACTATACGTACACATCGTATACATCGCATGGCTTGCCGCCACACCGGTAGAACAAACACGTCTGAGAAATTTATTATGTAGATCTAGTTTGTAAACGATAGTCGGCGGGATCGGGCCGCGGGTTTAATGTACATAGATGATAAAAAAAAAAATAATAATAATACTAACTAGTTCTCCAGATGATTAAATACTAGTCGGGTCGACGAGCAGCTATCGGTTTACAATTATTATTAAATCTATTTATGTGGATCGATAGTTTTAGCCGAGGTTTCTCGATCGGGAAGTTCGTATATAGACGGATTTCGAGAGTGAAGATTTGAGTGTATTATAATGTTATACAGCCGTACAAGTAGGTATGTGTATGTACCGCGTGTGTTGTGTTTAAATAGATTGTCGAGCCGTTAATGACGTTTTAAACAAAGTGTGATTATATAGTTTAAGCTCACGATAAATGGATGTATATTACGTCGGACGGAGGTGGAGTGTTGTGTTCAGCTTAATACGAACACACGCACGTTGTTGAATAGGATCACCTCGTCCAGCTGCATTGATTACCGCGTATATACTGCAGCTAATTTAAACCACATAATATTATTATAATATAAGTGGATATCGTTTGTTTTTAAGAATGTAAATTAATTTAGAAAACACGAAATGACAGTGTTCCGTAAAAGGAATAAATTATGGAAAATTATCACGCGCGCGTTCATTTAATATTTATACTCGTCGTATATATAAACTTAATAATATTAATATGTATGTATGTATGTATGTAGGCAGAGTTGATTCTATTATTGTGTATGATTTTAATTTTTTTAGTGAGAATAAAATCTGACGTTTTCTATTATTATTATTTTTTTTTTCCATAAATCTAAACTATTTCAGACATCATAATAAATAATTGTAATTAATATTTTTCTGTACTAAATAGTAATTAGAGTTCAGTGTAATTGATGAGTGTGAATTTTTTATTTGATTATTTGCTTTACACTGTTATTATTACGCATTATTATTTTTGAATAACTTATATGCATAATATACCTATTATAGTATATACCATATTATAATACACCTACTCATTAATTACTCCGGCCGAAATACTTTAATTATAATCTTTAGTCTTGACGTTCTATAGGAAAACATTACACATCATAGGTATATATATATACCTATAAAAATGTTGGTTATTATTCGAATTATTAAAATAAACCAGATTGTTGGAGGAATTCCAAAGAAGGCTAAAATCAGAGCGGTTAGTCATACTTTAGATGTGCGTTGATAACGTATATGAAAAATTACACGTATTTAACTCGGCTGTTAAAAAATATAAATAAGTCTATCACGTTGTGATGGCATTAAAGTAGTAGTAGTAGTAGTAGTAGTTGCCCTTGTTATCTGGACATCGGTATAATACTAATATTACGCTAGTACGTGCGTCTTGTACCTATATTGTGTATAAAATGTTACTTTTTAAGGACCTAGGCGAACAGATGTCCCGTCCACGGCGATTGACACTCGTATAAGAAATAATAATAACATCAATAATATATTATAGGTATCAACTATCGATTTTCGTTTTAAATATTTATACTTTATTATATATTATTAATTCAATGGAATAAAATATGTGTTATTATTATTTTTAATCCCTCTATAAAATGTAATGTTACGTCGGAGCTCTGAGATGACGTGTCGAACAATATACGGCGGCCTGTTGATAACGTCTATTATTATTAATTTCTTCTGTCGGTGCGATGTCTGCACTCGATTTAACGTCACGACGACTTTTCTAAACTGCGTGGGTGATTCAAAAATATTATAGTCAAGTGATGATGGTGTGCGCGTACGAGTAAAAAGAAGAACACGATGAGACAATGACGTGTGCCTATTATTATATATTATTATTATTATTTTTATTATTATTGTATACGCCGTTAGTAAAGTCACGCGTATATCAAATAGACGAGACAACTACCTACTGCAGTCTCGTCAAAAGTTTTGTTTGTTCTTCGTTGGAAAAGTTTCAAATCAATTTATACAACGGAATCCGTGCATTTTTCCCGTTCTGAAGACGACAAAAGAAATCAATTTTTCACGAAACATAATAATACAGATTTCTTACACCTATTATAGTTATATGCGATTCGCAAACACAATATGCACAAAATAACGATTGTTTTCATTATTTTATTTGCGACAGTGTTTGCAATATACGACGACGACTTCAGCACCGTTGACATGTATACATATATTATTTCATATAATATATGTATGCATAATTAAACTATTATACGTATATATTATTGGGATGTATAATGTACCGGTGTATTCTTAATAAACACGATAAGTTGATGAAATGTAATCATTTTCGGCTAACACAAACAAATAAAATTACTGACCTGTAGGGAATTGTACGTAACGCTTAAATAGTTATATACTTATATAATATATATGTACTATATAACCTATGCATGTATGTACTATGTATGTATGTTTATTTATAAACATTTTTTTTCGGGGTTGGTGAACTCGTTTTAGTATTGCAGTATTAGGGGTTGCAAAGAGGAAACGACACGGTCGAAGTAAAACAAGTTTTAACCCTCATATTGTCGTTGGCATACCATAGTAAAGTATGGGGAGGACACTTTCTTGTATCAAGCCTACCGGGCTTACTATATAGTTTGAAATCTTTCCTTTATTTATTTTTTCCCGTGCTTTTACTCGGTCTATTGGTCTCGGACCCCACAAATGGTTCAACTAAAACGTCTGATTATGGTCAAATATAATATAATATATAAAATTATAAACATATGTGTGGCTACATTATGTTATAAATCAAATAATACAGCAGTGCTTTTACATATTATTGTGCATCGTATTATAAGTAATATACTAATATGCAAATTTAATAAAAATTATAATAATAACAACTACACCTTCCTACGCTATATTTACATTCGACTTATTGATTTTATAACAGCGTATATATTATTATGAAGTTTAATAAAATGTACGATTGTACCTATAGGTATATCACATAAATAATATTCAATTCTGTCACGCTGAAACTAATTATAAATAATTTATCGTTCAATAAATTATAATTGAATAATGATCCACATTCCATAGTCGTGTTTCTATATACTATATAATTCTAGTCGGAGAAATTTCCCTTCTCCATCTAAGTACGATTTAAATATTTGTTAACCGTTTTCCATTCAAAGCGTACCGATATAAAGATAGTTATTTCGGTTCATATTACACATAATCCAACTTATAGATAAGCATTGAGTATTAAAACAAAATTACCCATTTACCTAATTTAAAGTCACAATCAATGTGCAAAGAATTTTTTTATTCGTGAATAAAAATGTATGTATTGTTTATATCATGACTCATAACATTGTTATACTTCAAGTATTAGAAAATATAGTTAAATGTGTATCCACACTTTCGCCGTTGTTTTGACCATAATATTTAACGTGCGCGTTTTTCATTAAATCGGTTCGGTTTGGTAGACGGAAGAAAAAATAACGGTTTTGTGTTCGAGCGAATATATTTGGTTCGCAATAAATCCACCACTACGCACACCTGTGTGTGTCTGGCACTTGACGGCCGGTACAACACGCCGTCGCCACGACTGGTTCATTATATAACAATTATTATTAAACTTATAATCATAATATATGTGTGTATATATATATACGATTTGTTGTCTGCGGGGTGCGCCCAACGTGCGATTTATGCTAAGTCCGACGTTTTCATTTGCCGCGGCTGCTGCGGCGGTAGCCTTTACGACCGTGGGCGTACTGGACGGATGCCAACAAATCGCCGGTTGGAATCCGCCTTTTTCGGATATCCGTTGACCAATGATTAATGTGTGTGTACACCGGACACGTCGGTTTTCCGTGAAAACAATCGGCAAGTACATCTACAAATTATATTACGGCATGTACGACCATCGTCGTTATCATATAATATCATAATAAAATATATTATTATTCATATAGCTGCAGCCTTTGAAATTCCCTGAATCCTCTCCATACCTTGTCATCATCGCTGTGTGCTATATAACCTGTACATCTGTCACGAAACTGCCGCCTTTAAGTACGCCTCTTTTTAATATGCAATTGGACCAAATCCGAACTCATTAGTCACATTAAGTCCACAACTACATGATAATCCCGGTGTGGCGTTGCTTAGACTATGACCTACTATACATACCCGCACTTCCAGAATATATGTAAATGAGATATTATACACATCAAAAAATAACAGATTGGTGCACACCAACATTGAGTACAGAGTATTATAGGAATTTATAGGGTAATGAAATTTAGTTAATTATTTTATTTTATTGTAAGAGCAAAATCTTATAATAATTAGTAGGTATCGGAGCTTGAAAAAAAAATATAGGTATATAAGATGAAACAATACCATTTAGTATAGGATGACGTACAATGAACTTTGAAAAAAAATACAAACATTTTTTATTTCTGATATTATATATACACTTAGTATTATATATTAATGATATAGCTGACAGCATAAAATTGCTGGTTAAACGGGAAAAAAAACTGTCTTAAATCATAAACTAATTGGATGGAATTCTCTAGTTTTTGATATGTCATATTTTTCATACGTTTTTGAGCTTAATTTTTTTATTACCAGTCCTATTATGAACTTGTTTGATAAAGTTTATCATGATTTATTTTTATTTCATTAAGCATAATTCAATATTCTACCAACGCACATTTTTTTTTTTAATTTCTTATTTTACAAACAATTTTATATGCGTAAACATTAAATAAAATATATTTCGTCATACTCAAACATACACATACACACTTGCAAAAAGTTGTTATGAAAATTTATTAGCATTTTCAGTAAATTTATTGTGACACATTCTCGGAGTTTTTATACCAATAAACAACCTATGTTCGTATACTTATATATAGGTATAATGCATTATTGAAAATAGTAATTAATTCAAGTATATTCAACTAAAGACCTTGTTTAAAACAACATTGCGGGTATCTTTTTTTGTAGATAAATCATTTTTTAATTATACAAACATTTGTTTATACGTATTATATTGCCACCCAGGTCCAATCTAATAACACAAAATATGACAAATTATTTATTAAAAATTAGTTGTAACGATATGCTTAACCGTATATTTTAATATTCAGCTACTTGAATAATAATCATCAGATAACATTAACAAAAATAAAAAAATTATACCATTTTAATTTTGAAATCGTGAAATAGCACAATTCATAATTTCATAAAACATATTTATTTTTTTTTTAACGAGTAAATATTAGGTAGGTAAGAAATTAAACCTAAACCATACGTTTTTAAATTATTTGTATGACAATAAATCAAGTACAAATCACTGCACGTTTACTCGTTATTATTTTAGTATGTATACATTTGTATAATACAAACGTATATTATCCAATCAAATAGAAAAAACATTTTCTTTGTATTAAAAAAAGAGTGGATTTGAGAATTTATTTTTCTTATAGATTATATATTTTCATGTATATTGAAAATATTATTTTTTAGTACTAAGTAGTAAAAACTTATTGTATAAAAACTCAACAAATGGAAAAGTTTTATGAGGACACTAATTGCAACCGATTGTCATATTATAGACGGCTGTTCTTATTTCGTTACAGATACACTCACCTAACGAAATAAGAACAGGCACGTCGGAAATGTGATACGGAAGTGTGTATTGTGTAATACGATCTGTGTAAAGTGAACACATTTATGGTATATACTTATATCGTAGTGTGTTTATAAATTCGGTCAGTTCAGGGTATTGAGTTGTTGGATTAAAAAAAAAAAAAACTATTACAATATAGTATTCTGCTTAGAACCTATAAGTGCTAAACCTACCTTCTCTCTTAAACAGAAAATACAATATAAATTTGTTCATAGTTAAATAAATATGTTGTATTGTGCATTTTACTTAAGATTTATTATATTTTTTAAATGACACGATTTATCATTGATTCCTCATTTGGTGACATTAAGAATGTTTGATCAGTATCCTATTAAGATTTTTTTTTAATTTACTGATATATTTGCATAAATATTTTAACCTGTGCATGATAAATATAGTAATGAGGGCCGGTATTTTGTGCACGTGCAACTTGTGTGCAGTCCAAAACAGATATAATAATAAAAGGAAAGGCGAAGACCGCGGTACGTCGTCTTGCAGCATCGTCAGTTGTGCAAACTTTTGCTGCCGACCCTTCGTCGGGGAGAAGATTTTGCGCCGGGACGGGGAAGTGCTGCTCTTGGTGCACGAACCGAGTAAGGTCTCGAATGTGATTCGGAGGATTAACACGCCGCCACCGCCGCCGCCGCCGCCGCCGGTGGTCTCTCGTACACAGGACCAACGGAATAAATCCTGATAAACCGACCCGAATTAATCCGCAAACAAAACGGAAGAGGGTTATTTACAAAATTTATAGATATACGCGTATGGTATACATATATGTTTATTATTATATGTATTGCATATAAACGCATGTGCATTGTGTATATGTGTTTGTGTGTGTTTACGCGTTTAAATGAGACCACTGTCGCACCGGACGCGCGGGGCGATCGGCCGAGTAAATTTTATCATCACATATGTACACGGTTCGTATACAATGAGAGTGAAGAAAGAAATAAAACCGCCACACGGGTGATTTCGTTTTTCGGCAAACCGACAATGCGAATAAAATATACGATCGGAGAGGATTATTATACTATATTATAATAGCCAATAGGTATATTATATTACTCATACTTGGGGTATTCGAGTTAAAACTGTTGTAAGCTGCCGGTCATCGTTTTGTCATAATAATATAATATCCATTATATGTGTGAGTGTCATATACTAGGTACCTATATACGATATTACAATGTACATAAATATATAATGTTATGATGCATACTGTTGCAGTCGCAGTATGATACTATATTATGCACCATGATATATTATTCGCGGTTAACGCATATTTCACGTACCCACTGCAGTTTAAAAGCATGATCATGAACGTCTCACAGTGACTAATGTAGTAACGTGTGATAATAATACATTATTATATCTATACTATACATACATATTATACAATACAGAAAACAATTATCTATTACGTATAATGTATATGGTATAACACTATTAATAATATTAATAATTAAATAGTTGATACGTGCTTTTCAAATGAAAAACAATAGTCTACGTCAACTCAACTCGACATGACGAATTTGAGTTATTTTATCATATATTATATCAGGGGTGGCCAGCGAGAAGAGACTCGCGAGTCACCAAATATATTAATTAATATGGAAGAGCCAAAATGTAAAAAAAAGGTCATATTATTATACAATACATAAATTCACACTAAACAATTATTTTGTAAAAATGTTACGATAAGACGCGAGCCGCATGCGAGTGATTTTGTCTAGGAAATTATTTTACGACAAAATTCAGTTCCACGAGGTCTTTGGTGCCTTTTTTTCTAACACTCCGTTTCGCATTATATTTTAATACTTAAATAATAATAATATACGACGTCAACACGGTAAAGTTCTAACCACTACAAGACATTGTTTATAATATTTATTTATCGTGAAATACGATAAAAATATAAAAAAAAACAAAATATTTTTATGTGAAATGTCTCGAATGATGCGCATATACGTATAGGTACGTATATTATATTCAATTATGTTCAACGCTGTGGAATTCTTCAATAAACGGTGTTTGAAAATCAATAAGTCAAGACGTGTTGGAACGCATCCATTAGTTCCGAACCCACGAAAAACGCGTTGTCGAGATCCGTTCCGCCGATTTACAGGGTAGGACGGATAATTTTTTTACCCGATAAAACTCATCGTTCCCATCGTTGTTTAAAGGTATTTATGAAAAGGCCTAGTCAATTAGTGAATAGATTCTTGAAGATAATATTTGATAAAATAACACAGGCATATTGATATATATTTATATTATCATACATTCTATTAAAATTCCATATTAAATAATGTATTCCGGAATTCATCTACGTATAGGTACAAAACACTGAGAGTCTGCAAAGCATTACACAACGCGGGTTTTTGAGTAAGTATTTATAAATGAGTCTAGATCACAAATTGCTTGGAAAAATAAAAAAATATATTAATTTTACTATAAACTATAGCGGTAATTAATATTCGAAAATATATCTATAGCAAAGTTAAAATCAAAACATAAACATTTTTTTTTTTTTGCACAAAAACGTTTAGTGCCATGTGGGAATGATAAGTGTTCTATTTTAAAAGA
The DNA here is from genome assembly GCF_020184175.1 of Aphis gossypii. Lineage (NCBI taxonomy): Eukaryota > Metazoa > Arthropoda > Insecta > Hemiptera > Aphididae > Aphis > Aphis gossypii. The sequence continues at coordinate 60,809,341 of NC_065530.1, forward strand.
ATTATATTTATAGGTATATTATATATTAAATTTATTTTATGCAGAGTTTATATATTACACTTTTTGCATGAATAAAATGTTTGCTCGTTATTTTTGAGCTATGGATTTTTTCAAACGATGACGCGTGTTTCGTCGTTCAACGGTCAATATAGCTTTAGACATTTTATCTTACGTCTTCAGATACGAATACCTACAACGACGTGAGATATCGATGAAAAATAAAACATAATACGGTGACGTATTTATGTATAATATCGAAAGTCTGGCGTATAAATAATTTATGTAGTTCTATATTAAACGACACGTGGCGCACGACGCGTAACATAACGTCGGCCGTTTAATGTGCACCTGTGTGTGTGCATATCAAAAGTCGCAGTTTTCGCGGACGCACATCGTATATATAATAATATCGATCTAAGAAAACGGACCTGCATCATCCCCTGACGGTACCTGGCATAAAATATAGTTGGTACTCTGACTAATGCAGGACGGGAAACACTAACTTTTCATACGAAGGTATATATTATAATGTTTATAAAAGTACGAAGTGAATGATCAAAAAAAAAAAAAAATATATATATATAAAACAAAAAGAGCACGGTCATCTCAAAAGAAGAAGGGATGAACGAGAGACAAATGGAACGTTTTCCTTTTCCCCGTTCAGAATATACAGGATGATTCATCAACTGTGCTTTACCCTCATGTTTTCCTTTAATAATGAATTTTTTAAGAATCTGATTTTCGGAATTTGTAAATATACTCGAAGCCCATATTTTCAAACTCTAAGAATTCTATAGTTATTATTTAAGAAGTAGTGATACAAATTTCTGTTTTTAAATGTTAATCCATTTTTTATTTAAAATTACTTATTTAATTTTATTAAGAATTTAACAGTCTGTTATATTTATTATAATCTATTAAATGATTTTACAAAAATATAAGATAGATGTAATAATAGATCTAATATTTATCATGTCTGGACCAGTTTTTATATTGATAAATATACCTACAGCAAAATTAAAATCAAAGTTTGAATGTTCTCAGTGAGAGAAGGTAAATAATTTTAAAACCACTAGTTTGAATTTTGGTCGTGATACGTACGATACGATGACAACATTATCCGCCAAATAAGTCTCGGAGGATATTAATAAGTGGGGTGCCGATTCGAAAAACAAATGTTTATAATGTCTGCACACGATACTCGTTAAAGCAGTCGGCTAAAAATCTCGTTTACGATTTCGAAAATTAGATTTTTAATAACTGCATACAGTTATTAACCGCACCGCAATAAAAGGGGGGGTTAAGCGCTCGCTCGGTGAATCATCCTGTATATGTTATAATATGCACAAACGAGCTTGCGCGCGTTGTAAAAGCTTGCATATAATGTTTATACCGACGCCATATTCGCGCACACATATTATTATATGACACGTCATCATATAAATTATAATATAAAGTCGTACAAAGTACCTATATAGTATATGTATTATACTATATACGACGTCGTCTATGAGTCGAGTGCTGTGCACACTGACGCCGCCGCCGCCGTGTACGACGAAATGTACGTCTTGTGTTATAATAATTAATAATATAGGCAGGTACGGTACCTATATAATGGTAGTCGTCGACGGCGGCGAGGGCGAGATTGTCATTATGTGCGTTGTAATGAAAATAGTCCGCCATCGCAGTCCGCTGTGTTTGCGTTGATGCCGCGTGAAACGGGGCCCAACTCGCATTGTACGAAGCTATATAATAGGCACGGCCGTCGTTGAAATACAAGTATAATATATACGTATAAAATAACACGCCGTGTTCACTGTATACACTGCAGTATTCCATTACAGAGCGTACGGGTACGACTAAGCTACTACCGCGGTACTACACGATAATTATTAACGAGGCGCGTAATTCGGAAAGTCCGCGTGAGCCGGTACAATGGACTTCGTTAACTCGTAATCTCGGTCCGCTCGTGCGTAATATTATATAATATAATATAAGTATTATTATTTTGATCGTTCGTTTTTCGCGCTTTGCCTACCCCCATAAACCCGGGTTTTCGCACCGTTCGTTCTCGGCTTTTGTACCTACGAATAATAGTTATTTTCATAATAATAATAATAATAATAATGCGTCTTATGTTTTCCCTCCGCCCGCCTTGAAGTTAAGGTATTATAATATATTGTAATTGGATAGAAAAAAATTAATTATCCTAACTTCACCGCCGCGAAATGTTACAACATATTTTGTTTGCCGTTCAAACGTTATCAAAAATATACGTCACTCGTATCGCAAACCCGACTTTAATACAGTACCTTGCACGGTATATAGGTAGGTTCAATTTTGCATTTCTCACGAATGCGGTCGTGTATTTCCAAAGGGGTTTCAAACGATTTCTTCATATATTATAACGTCGTTAATATTTTACAAACTGTATAAATCATCTCTTATTTCGTTAAAAAACCCGAGCACAAGACGTGTGGGATATACAATTTATTCAATAATATAATATAAGACGTATGTATATATATTACACGCGTATGCTATATACTATTTGGTTTTATATCTCGCCATTTCAATTCTCTATTTGTTCTACAGTGTTTTTGTGCCTACCTACCAGTTGTTTATGGATATAATGAACTTTGTAACACACCTATAAATCCCCCTTCATAATGCTATTACGCCCGACGCCCGGTATTCATCAAATTTAATGTACTGTGGTATTATTTTTTGCCTTCAAAAGACTGGAAGAAAACCATAATTATAATGTGACGTCTCATTTACAAAATAACACGTGACTGAATTATCTTTGAACACAGAAAAAAATAATAATAATGATAACAATTAGATTGGGAATTAATGAGTTTTTTTTTGTCTTACATAATTTATTCCACAAAACATTAAACTTTGGCAGAAAAGTTGTTGATTTTATTTTTTTATTTTTATACATTGTTTCATCACGTAGAAAATATCTCTATCATAATAGGTACCACGGATATCATTTGTATTTAAATCTTTTATTATCTAGAACTTATACTCGGTGTATAGTGGATAACTAATTTATTCATCATACACTGTTATAATTATCCACAATCGTTTTAGGAAAAAATACTTAATTTAATTGCGATTTGATTTGTTAATTCTGATACGAGTTATAAGTTATTGGTATTAATAAAAATAACAGGACTTATCATCATTACAAAATGTATTCATACTAATAATTAAAAATCTAAAATCTAAATAATAATAGATATAATTTAAGTTAAAGGCTATATTATATTTATATTATCAACCGTATGTGTTATATTGTGTAATGCTGAAGTATAAAATATTATTTACTGTCCTTTGTATCCTACTTTGCCTTACCTACTGGCTGAATATCATTTTAAATGTTTTAAAACATTATACAGTGACTTAAATTCTTAGAATCCGAGTATAGATATATATTATAGTTCTATTAATAATTAGTGATTACACTATTAATAAACTAGCCGGTATTATTAGTATTATTACCTACATAAATTATTTAGTAACCAAATAAATGTTGATTTTAAGTTATTAAAATAACTACCTAATATGTTTTGTAATTTATTTATACTAGTTTCTTTTATCTGTCAAATAATAAAGTAAAAATACATTATCTTTTTAAGTACCGTACAAGTAGTTTATAGTACACAATTAAATTTCCTTAAATGGGCTGTTATTCACATAGAATTATTATCTATTTTTATAGGTCATTAATTTTTTGTGAGATATGTTTTAACGGATTACATAAAAGTTTAATATGATTCCCTTAGTGATTCATAAAAGTGAAATATTGAAAATGGTTCGGTCTTTATGATAATAAAGAAATTAAAACATTATAAGTTGTTTAAAATAACTTTAAAATACATCGAAGTTTTAAGTATGAAAAAGTAGAAATCTATTTCATGACAATATGGTTGTGCTCATAATGGTTACCTTTAACTTAAATTGCTTACATTCAAAAAATTATGTTGAGATCACGGCCCGTGGAGCACCATTATCTCCATTGATCGGGAATTTAATTATTTCCGTTTATGTTAAACGAGTTTTTAATTTTTATTACCTGCTCGCCAGGGGAATAAAATTAAAATCTCCACACGCTAAAAATGTACGTGTAAAACCGTAGATGACCCGTCGGCCATAGACAACGAATATCAACGTTGAATACTAATCGAGAGAAAGAAAAACACGTCTTCTAAACACACAAATCGATAATATTTCACATGTATACCTGATCATTACGTTCATATTGCAATAAAGTATAATTTTCGATTGAACACATAACTAAATATTTCAAGAAAGTAATAATAATTATAAATATAACGTTAGTATAAAATAATATAATGGTATAATGCACACATTAGTATATATACTAACGCCCATTTTACACAATATTATATATACAAGCTTTATTGACGCATAATTTATTTAAAACGAATAATTCCAATTCAATTCAAAATTCTATGACCGGAAACAATTAATTATTATTTCGACGATTAAAATAATTTGGGTAGGTTTTAGCACCTACGTACATAACGTTAAGCTTACTTAACAGTTTGAATGAATTACTTTAAATTAAAATCACACTTTATGTGTTTTGATACCTATCTTCTGAATTATAATCAGTTTAAATATAATTTTAATGGACTAAATAAAATATTCCTTTCGGCGCTTCATAATAGTTAGTTCAGTTCATGTTGTACCTACACCAACAAAATTTGGCAAGCTTAATTCCAACTGTATAATAAGCGTTTGAATTTAAAAACCACAAATGGCGAACTTATTTCGATTTGTGTAAACACGTAACGTTACCGCTGCATTTCACTTAAATATTTGACCGGATTAAAGTTTTATTTTTTGCAGCGTAACGTGAATTATTATAAGTTGTTGGTATTTCAAAACGTTTTTATAGTTAAATGCCTAATAAGTCATTAATATTATCCAGTTTATGATGTTTTGAAACCTAAACAACTTCCGAATTAAAAATATTTCCTTTCGTATTATTAAGACGTGTATTTCATACCGTGTTTACAATATTATTTAACACATTGGATTATTCGATAACTTAAACTTGTTACTAGGCAGTATGCACATATATTATACATTTATACTGATTTAGATAGGTAGATAAAAATGAAATCGTGATAATTATATTTAATATTAATTTAAAATATGAAAAATAATGATACATAGATATGTGTATATAGACTATATAGTCGTAAATTTTCTTATAACTGTGTTAGTAAATTGTGTGGTCGTTACAGACAAGGATAACGCTACAACGCATAATACATACATATATAATATATCCGAATTTAACGTTTATCCATAGATATTAGATTAAACAGTGTTTACATCTAATACACCTTGTAGATATGTCGTAAAAAAATATATCTTATGAAAATGAAAAGCCGATTTTCGTATTTTACGTAAATAAAAAACGTCTATTCATGCAATTATATAGGATTTCAACATAAACCTTTTGTTACAAGTTTCTAATTATATTTCAATAGATCGATTGTTATCGTCTGGAAAGTTTAAATATTATATCGATACCCATGTACGAGTAATTACCATAAAATAATAAATAAATCATCAATAATGTACCTATATTATTTTTTTTATAGATAATAAGTGTTATTTAAATAATTAAAGTAATATAATACTAATCGTTGACTGTTGACTACATATTATTTTTATATTTCTAGTTTCTACATTAGTAAGTTGTATTCCGCTAGTGCTATTGCAGCTGGCTTACGGTGATTTATCGGTTACTTTCAAATATCATAAATAATATTTAAAATGGTATGTGTTTTATATAATATTTGGAATGTGTTACTCGCTTAGATATTTGTATAATGTAAAATTCTTATTATGGCTAACACGTTGAAAAAATCAAATTATTTTCAGTTTTGTGTACTGCAGTGTCAATTGTATTTATTTATTGTTTATTAAACGTCAACATAAATTATTAAAATATTAATATTGTTTTAAAAATCATGGCTTATTTTTTAAAGATGTATGCCATCGTTTAAATTTATTGTGTAAGATAGTTTGTACAGGATTACATATCGTTCGTTTTTATTATATAATAGCACCATAATTCATCATCTTAGAAAATATATAATGTTAAACCATAATGCACATTAACTTGTCTTGTTTAAAAAATAATTACGTTTAACTGAATAGTTATTGAGGACATTATAAATTAGAATAACTATGTATAATATATAATAGTAATTATAACTAATTAACAAGTTAAATTCGCGATTGAAAGATTGTTATTCGTTTGTTTTACGTGTTATATTAAATATGGAAAATCTTAAAGTAAACTATTCATTTCAGATAATTAATGTAACTAATTAAAAATTCAATTCTAATGATGAAAAATATTTTTGATTAAATTAAATTAGTCTTATGTATCGTTACAAATGTGTTTGTTTACGCTGAAGCTATTGTCAACATTCGATATCATGAAGTAGATTAAATCGAATTATTAATAATGTCAAGCTGGTGGTATTGGATATATTTCATTATTACGATATTGCATTTTGTATGATTGCAATTTACATGTTTTAATAAATAGCAAAGTATACATTATCAATATTATAATTTTCAAAATCGTTATAATTATTGTTTGCATAATGTCAGTAGGCAGTATTCAGTATAGGACTTAAATCATAAATCATATTTCATAAACCCTTAAAGCATACTAGTTATTACGCTGTACTCAATAATAAATTCATGATCAGTACATATTATATAACAGCTAGCATACAAATATAAATCATTTTATATTTTATTAAAACTTATTTATAGTTTTAGATTAAAAATAGAAAACTTTAATAATTACTTTTGATTATAATTTTAAAAAGTAATGATTAATAATTATAAAAGTTTAATTGAATGTAAATATTCGATAGGTATGCATCTATTGATTTTTTTACACAGACTATAAAGTAAATTAATTATTAGAGATGAATATAATATAAACAAATGTATGTAATAATAAGTGTTATTTTATTCATAAGAACTATTGATAATTTAAGTTTTACTCATTACAACAAGAATTTTCAGAATGTAGGATCAAAAAATTTAGAAATAATTTAAACTTTAATATACATTTGTTTATCTTTTACCTTTAAATAAATGTATGTATATATTATATTGTCTATAGCTATACATTGTTTAAGTAAGAGTTACAACTTAGAACTTCAAATACTTTTTCATTAAATTTAAGTCAGACAAAAAAATGTATGAGTAATTTTATTATAGAAGAAAAACGCAAAGTATTAATTGTAATCAATTTTAACACAATGGTAATTTATAAAGTCAAATACCTATATATTTACAATAAAATAATGCAAAAGAGTAGAATTATATGTTTGATATTAATTCACCTTATGGTTGAATAATTAATTGAGAATTTAAAAATGTCTATTTAACGCAAAAAAGCGCAATTGAATTAGTGGAAAAAAATTTTCTGTTAGTTTCGTGTCACCAGAAAAAAATTGTGGCCCTCACTGCAGTTTTTGCAAAACTTTCGATTGATTTTTCCATGTGGTAGCTATACGGTAGGTCAATAAGCAAACTAGAATAATATATGTTTGCCAATCACTATATAAAATATACTTTATCAACTCTATTATATTATGTCTACGAATACGAGGGCTTACCTTATTTTCTATCGGGAAAACGTAGAAACAGCAAAGGGTCTTATTATATTGAATCGTATAAAGTTTTTTTATTTGTTAGAGTTTAATATTGTATATTTTTTTATTTTTTTACAAAATTTCATATAAGCTATGTATAACTAATTAAAATATTTTACCAATTGCATTTTTTATAAGAATCGACGTGCATAGAATTCGAATTATCCTTATACAAACACACAGTCAAGCATTTAATTAATTAAATTAAATTTCTTACAAATTATGCTGTTTGTAAAATTCACTGTTTTCTTTTAAACGGCCATAATAATATTGTATGTACCTAATGATTTGTCGTGTACGTTATGCTAGTACACATATTATTATCTCATTATAATTTAAATACACGCACGTTTTTGTAAGACCGGTGATGTTTTTAGAATGAACGCAGTCTTTATACACACCATGTATTGTATGAGATATAGCTTACAGTCTTACTACACACACTTTACAATAATATGCTCGTTAGTATGCTTATTAGGACTGAAGTTAAAGTTTTTTTTTATTAAGTTATCATAATAATATATAATACTTTTGTAACTGACATGTCATTTTTAGAGCAGAGGAGCAAAAATATTATACAATACTGTGAAATAGGCGAATAAACACGGTGCGAATTACAGAGAATCACGTTTAATTAACCGATTGAGCGCGCGCGTTACACCTACCTACCTATAATGTAATAGCTAAGGGGTGCGCTGACGGGGCAAATGAGTAAAAAAAAAAAAAATTACCCGCCCGACAAAACTCAGACGGTTGTCAGACGATCCGGCGGCCGGGCGCGTAAGTCGTTCGAAAGATTTAGGCCTGCAGCTCACCTCGGAGGACCCCTTCTCGTCCGTTCGCAAAGCTGCAGTGCAACGGGCGCGGGCTGGAGTAATTAAACGATAGGCGACGGGCTCGGTTGAGCGTACGGGAAATCGTCAATGGATGCAATATCCCTGGCAATTTCACGGTCCGGCGGCTGCAGTTTAAACGCACACCGTCGATGATTTCCGGCCAAACGCGCACTTCTCTCCGTGCCCGCTGCCCGTGGACCATCATTCGTTTGAAAATTGCAGCAACAGCGCTCATATCTCTGCTCCCTTTGCCACAACTATACTGTTCCCTACTACTGGTTCCCCGAAAGTACCTATATTCGACCAAGTCCAAATACATTCGGATGATTCCAATCGATGTGATATCATTGATATTATAATATTTACAGTGATATTTTCTGCATATTATACAATTTTATTTTACATACAACAATCCGATACCAGAAAACTGAATTACTATCAGAGACAATACGTGGTTATAAGCGAACGACCGCACTCTGCCCGTGATCTTGGATCACTACATCGAGACCTAGGTGATAAAAGCGTTAGAGATTCGGGGCTAAAATTAAAATAATAATTTTAAACTTTATAAAATCTATGCTCAAACGCGAATGCTCGTACTGCATAATTTTAAAAACACAATTCACATTTGTATTTTTTTTTTTGTATACATGAATGAAATCTCAGTAGGTAGGTACATCAAAAGATGAGATTGTATTATATTAATTAATTACCTACCTACCTATCAATATTTATTATAATATTAATATTTTAATATTAGACAACCTAATTAAATTAACGGTCCCAATTTGCTAATTTATAATAACGAAAATCAAGCTAGCATAATAGGTATTATTTTGATTGAACGTATTAAATATTGTAATTAGAGAGAATACGAAAACGTTCTAGATCATTTACTCGAAATCTTAATACTCCGATATCACAGACTTAAAAAATTCTTATTGTTATACCATTTTTTTCACTGCATTTCTGAATATTTTATTACATTACTAATTACTGTAATCGAAAATAAAATCAAGATCTAAAAAATCAATCCCCTTTAATCCGTTTTGCGTATTTACTGTTTACGTAAATGTTTTGCTATAAATAGATTTACAAGTTATGTTTAGGTATATTTCCAATAAATGCGAAAAAAGATTTAGAAAAGTATATATTTCTTTGAATGTAAATCTTTTTTTTTTTTTTTTAATAAAAATTGTACAGCGGCAGACGAAGTAAGAAATTTGAAATTTATAGAACACGCTCTACTGCATTGACCGTGAATATAGAGTTAGATGTCTGTAGTTTTCACGATCGCAATATTGCTGTCTATATACTTATAGTTTATACGGCTATAAATTAACGCTATGTATACATTATATTATTTCATGTTTATTCTATAGCTGGAATACCACGGCTAAGTTGACGCGTGGTACAGATACGTATTGTTCAAATCAATATACCTTCATTATGTAACGTCAGATATTATTGTTTAAGTCAGCGAGTCAGCGTGTATTGTACTGCGGTCTAGAGCGTAGTGTAAAAATCATCGTGATCGGATATAATGTTTTAAGTACGTTATTGAGATGAAAGTATATTACGGAGAGTGCAGTCACACGGTTTCAGGTGAAATTAAACAAAGGAAGTGCAGACTAATTGAACGTTTATCGAGACACGAAAGATTACCGAACTCTGTGCACGCATTATGTGAGTATAATATATACATAATAATGTATAATATATAATACAGCGAACGGTGGAAGGGTAATATTATACGGGTTGGCTATACACCATCGTCACCCCTGACGCACCGTGACCAGAGAACACGAAACAAAATCATGAAGAAAGGAAATTTAAAACATATACATCATTAATAGTAGGTACATAATTATACTCTATACAGCCTATACACTACACTATAATACAATATCGAGGGGCGAAGAGTATATACATTTCGATAAATGATTGAGGATAATGAAACCACCCTTTGTCTTAAATGAATTGTTGTTATTTAACTATACAAAACAAATACTATAAACAGTTGTTGGCGATAAATATTGTTACTACGGCCCGCTTAACGAACAAAGATTTTTTTTACTCCAACATTCGGTACACCTAAAATAAGTGAGCAAGTTTGCAGGGGTTGGTTATCGACGACTTATTATTCCTTGTACAATCAAAAACACCAAATTAAAAGTTATTGATAAAACATTGTTGTTATTAAATAACTATTATAATTGGGGTTGATTAAACAGTTTTATTGAATATTAATAAATTATTATGCGTTTGTAAACATTGAGTATAAAAAAATATTTTATTGGTTTTTAAAACTCAAGCTTTTTGTTAGAACTCAGAATACAAATAATTGCAGTAAAATAAAATACTTACCGTTAATGTTACTATTTATAATTTACAAGACGATAACACATTGTAAGCCATACATTCAAACTAATAAATAATATTTTCAAGTATCAACTTAATACTAACTATTATAAACTAATGATAACAATAACTAATAATAAATAATTCAATAAGAAACTTATTGGCTATTTTCATTTGTTGGTAAAGAGAAAAAGTTTTATACTTGAATTTTTACAAATTCATTTCTTATAATTTAAAACACAACACCAAATTATAAAAAGTTATATATAAGTATAAAATAAGTTATGAAATCTTTTTTCTAAGAGCAATACAGACTTCTATACTAACGTATTTCTCTACTCTAAAGTCCAAACATAGTAGTTTATAGCCCTGGTTTCCTACAACCAGGGTTTATAGTAAAAAACAATGTTACCACGACTCTTCGATCAAAGTCAAGGACCTAAGAAATAACTTATTATACGAATTACAATGACAATGAACTTATGTAAATAATTAAAAACGCAGATGGCTGCACTGCGAGTCGTGCAAATGCACTTTATGTTGAAATGAGACGTTATCCATCAAATGGTTTCACATTTAAAAAATTAGTAAAAATATACCTATTTTTTTAGAAAAAAGTTGTTTTTAACAATTTAAAATTGTGCAAAAAAATATTTTCAAAAACGTTAATAGTTTTTAATATAATATATGTGTCGTGTATAAAACTAAACGGGATTTCTCAAAATACATAAATTTTTTTTAAGAATTTTAAGATCAATAATTTCACATCATTACATCAATATTATTATGTATAGGTAATATAATATTAATATAATGTAATTGCTGATAAACTTTATTAGTGGCAACTAATACATAATATATTTATAATTTATGATACATTCAAGCGTCTAACTTTTATACTGAAGTTTAAATGTTATTTAAAAATCAAAATTTCAATAAACTTTTATTGCGATGTTTGAATCCCATTAAAATTAGTGCATGTACAATAATATTATGTGCAATCAGTTAATACTATAATATCTCAGATTCTAAGTTTTATAATACGAGTATAAGGGTGGACACTCACACAAACCCGAATAATTGACGTTATTCTTGTCGAAAAATATTCTTAGTGACTATAATCTTTACGGACAACGAAAGAAAGTTGTAAGTTTTCTCTCTAATGTGATTGAATTACCAAGATGAAGTCTTGTAAATATTTCGCATCTAAAAATAACTTTTCTCGTCTTATTTGATTATTTTATTTATATTTTTGTCCGACAGACCAAAACTTTAAAATTATTTTAATGGAAATGGCAAAGCCTACATACCTACAACATTATTTTATTGTAAACTTTTTCTAGTCAATAATACAACCAACAAGACATTTTCTCTGGTGTCGTGCTCATAATGAAATTTTCAGAAATATCATATTATTATCATCGAGAGAAAAAAAAACCATTAAATTTCGTATTTTCGTGGAACATAAAATATTATACACGACATAAACGCGGTCCATTAAAAATATTCAAAATGCATAATACCTATATGAGGTTTAGACAAATAACGTGGTTCAATACTATCTATAGGTACACGAGTTCAACATTATTATGCATCTACACGTGTAGCTTTTTGCTTAACCAAACATTGTGAACATTCTTATTGAGTCTGAAGAAAAAACACATTCTATCCAGAGCCACATAATAACAAATTCATAAATATGATAATTTAATCTTAAAGAGTTTTGAATTGTTAGAATAAAAATAATACCATGTAAAACAGTGTAATCGAATTGAGATTATATTATAACGTGAAATTACTCTTATTTTAAAATATTTCTTATAAAAATTCGATATAAACAGAATACAAAAAGTTACAGACTAATTTATGTAGAATAGCATATTGCGTGTTCGAAATAAACAAATCCTAAGACTTGTCGGCGAAAAAATAATAAATATATTTTTGAAAAAAAAAAAAAACAAATAAGTAATAATCTTAAAATATTATATTATACGATGTCGCTGTAATATTACGGTCTAAAACGTACAATCTCCTAGTGCACTAGTTTGCAAATGAAACGGAGAAATAAATTTTTCGAACGTACGTGATGCGACTAAATATTTCGATTTGGCATGCGCTTCTCAATACTTAAAATACAGCGATATTTTTTTCCTCTCTTCGCACAAGTGCCTATATTATATATTATTATGTACACAAAAGACCGAGATTTTTCGACGGACAACGCGCGACGGCCCGCGACTCTGGTCGGTTTTCGTCGCGGAAACAGCAATTTGTTTTGTGCGGTTCTCGTTAGACGAATCGCGTCCGCCCGACTATATATAATATGCGTATAGTTATATTTCACACGAGCTACACGTCCACCCGGCACAATGAAAGTAGTTAAATTGATTGACATTGTGCAGACGGCACGGATGATAAAGGACGATAATGTTGTCGGCATAAAAGGGTTCCCGAAGAAAACCACATCGGCGTAAAGGCTATATACGCGACCGACGAATCGCTCGAGGACAACGAGGGGGGGAGGGTATGTAGTATATTGATGTATATACATATATATTATGTATTATATAGATTTGGAGTTCGTGAAACGACTCTTTGACCTTTGTAATCGACTTAGACCTTTGAAAATTCGCGACGCCGTGGAGAAAATCTCATCTCAGGTGGAGTGTATATTATTATTATCGTATTAGGTATATATATATATATTATATATAATGCGTAGACTGGTGGTGTATGCGACGCGCGTTATATGCATACGCGTATATAATGCGACCTCGCGGCCACCGCCAACAGTTGCCAAAAGCCAATTTGTCTTACAAGTCACCGCAAAGGTGTTCTTTGTGTTGCGGCGTATCGATCAGTGGAAACTCGAGACCACGTCATCGGTCGTTAGCGACGAATTCCGTTTCCTGCCGTATAGCCACCGTCGTCGCGAGGGACCCGAAGATCGTTTCGTCGTCATATATTATTACATTTAAAATACGAGTAAGTACACGCGTATACACCCCGTTTCGTGAACACCACTTATCCGACGACCGATGCGATTCGTTTTCAGGTGACACGATCAAATATGACACGACATTACTATAATAATATTTTACCTACACACATATATAATATTATAGCAATCATCACTACGCGTCGCGCGTTCGTCAGTTAAAAGCCTTTCGACAAAACGATAATAATAGTCATGTGACTTCGACGCGACCCCGCGGTCGTTTCACACACGTTGAATGACCGTTGGCGAAGGAAATACAGTCATTTCGAATGGACAAAAAAAAATCGGAACGTTCGCGCCGTGAACGAGTACCACGTACGACGGATGAAAAAAAAATAAAATTAAAAAAAATAACACCGAAATAAAGAAACCCGTACGAAAATGACTAAGCTGAAAATTATCATAACATTATAGATTTATTTGTTTTGCCCTTGTCGTCGTCATCATCGCGAGTAGTATATATGACCCCACGTCCAGAATTTTCTCCCGGCGAATACCACTCTACATTATAATATTATTATACTATCGGTGCTACTACAGCGTTATAAAATATAATAATATTGTGCCGTATCACTCTCTGGCTAGCGCGAGCGCGCGGAGCAAAACAAATAACGGCCGGCGCTGCGTTGCCTCGGCCCCGAACGTTTCGTGTAAACAAAAAATATCACAACCGCGCAATGAGTGTATAGAAATAAAGTACACAAGACAACAAAACCGGTATTTCTGGAGCAAAATACATACACACACACACACAGATCGTTAAATGATTAGAACGTATTATTATAAGACCATTATGGCATCGACGAGGTGTATATATATATATATATACTCTTTGCCATGAAATACGTGTACGAAACACTGCGGCGGCCGGGTTAATGTGCTCCCCCCTTCGAATTTCGGACATTAATATTGATTACAAGCCTGTCGGCTCTGCACAGAAGATAAATGCGACCCCGACCCCGGTCGAGTGTGCGCATTTCCGTATAGTGATAATATTCTGCAGTCTAATACAAAAAAAAAAAAAAAAATAATAAAGTAAAAAAAGGGCGATAACCGCATGAAAAACAAAAAATCTTCGCAGCACTGCTTTCATGTCGTCCGTCATATATAGTAATGCTATAATAACTGAGGCTAAGGACTTCGTGTCCTGATAATCTTTAAATATACACGTATTTGTAATAATAATTAATATCAACAATTATAGCTAAATGTAATTATAATTTCAAAACACGTGTAAAATATGAACTTAAAATGTGAACACAACAAAACATACATTAACATGTGCAAAATATGTATTATAAAGTATTACTTTATTGATTTCAAGTACTACGAAACTGATTTAATACATTTTTTATGTTTTCAATGTTTATTGAAAACTTCATATTAACTATAGTAACTTCTACAACAAGTCTTTAACCTTAGCAATAATGTGTATCGTTTTTGGTTTTGACGTCTCGGTCAGAAGTAGACTAACTCTAGAACATTATAATATTTTGCGTGTACGTGACGTTGTTATATTATTATCAATAACAATAATAATAATAATAATAATTGCAATATCATAGTGATACGAGGTTCTTATTGGTCCGCCGTTCCGGAAATAGTAATTGGCAACGGGCGCGGTGCACACATTATAATATTATATCGTTTTAACCGCTAATGTGCTTATGGTGCAAGAAGAACCGAAAAGAGTTAAATGACGATTGATGACTCGTGCCACTCCATAAACAGCGCGTGCGAGAGAGGATGGTTTATTTGTTTTCGTTAAAGCCGAGGGAGGCAGGATCGTCCTAAGTGCGCTAACGCGTTTAATTACGAATCGCGGACGAAACCCGACCCGACCTTTGAGCGTCTACGGCCGGACGACCCGACGAGATAAATGCGTTTTGCTTTGGTCGATTATTGTTCAAGGCTCGCAGACCTTTGAAATCACTGCGCGAGTAACGACGCGATTGCTTATTTTCTGCAGCGTAGCCGCTACATACACAATAGGTAATATATTACGTTATTTGACTACTTATTATGGCAGTCTGACAGTTTTAAGTAATTTCGGTAATACGTTGGGACGCAGAATTTTTAATGTTTTAAAATTTATAACCAATATCGTTTATTATGCGTTTAGACGGAATTATTTTATTATTTATAAAGTGTAAAGAGTTTGTAATATAAAACCATTCGTTACAGCGATACAGCCGCTATTTTCAACTACCTACTGAATTTATAATACAAGTGTGTATCTACTAAACCTATGCATTTTGTTCTTACGGCGGAAAATTTACGAATCAGTAAATTATTGTACTCGTTGAATTTGTGATGTCGGCCCATCAATTCGATGAGTCGAATAACAACTTGAGCCGTTGTCCAATAAACTTTGGCACATTATAATTCATATAATTGCGATTGTATCGATGTATGTACGTAAATAATAATAATAATAATTTAAATAATTAATGATAATTATTAAACAATTATTATATCACAAAAACCAAATTTTAATGGCAATCGCAGAATACGGGCATATTATGGAAGTCTAGAAAAACGATGAATTGCTGCATCAACGATGATTTTAAATTTATATTCACAATGTAATACCTAAACATGAGTTATACCTCGATAAATAGTGTAACAATGGTTGAAAAAATTAAGCATTTCGGACTCGTTTGTTATTATTTTGTAGTACATAATATAATACATTATATTCTACTATATAACGTTTCTTCTCTATGCCGTTAATGAATCAGCCCTCCACACACAAGCAGACGCTGTTTAGACCTATCGCACACAAAATTATAATTTCGTGCTCATATACATATTATTAACGTTCACAAGACCACATTACGGATATATATACATAAAAAAAAAAAAAAAAACAATGAAAATACGAACGTATGTAACTCGTATGTATTAACGAGTGGCGGCAAATGAATAATCGCTACTGTACATTTGATAAATACCTGTTATTCAATTATCTTTTCAAATATATGTAATAATATGGTAATTACAGGAAACACCGGTACGCCGAGCGCGATGGCCTGCTTGAACGGTCGGGGATGGCGAGGGAGGGAGGAAACACGTTACGGTGAACAGTGCATGTACCCGTTTCCACCCTTGCTTACGCAGGACCGCAAGTCGTCACTGCCGCTCCTGCAAGGATAAGATACCCGCGTGTACACAATATTTTATATAAATTATTAGCGCGTCCTGTGAGTATGACTCGCGAGAAAGATGATAATATTATACTTTGAAAACAAATATCATTATAATCGCCACGATGTAGGTGCGCGCTTATATAACGCTATATATTATAGTTGTGTAAATGTACATCATCGATAGTATATTACTACGCAGTGAGGATCATTCGCGATCCTCACGGACGACAGTGGCAGCGATGGCGGCGGTGACGACGACAAGCTAGTTAGGAAGAAAAAATCGGTGCCCTCGCACGCCCGCGGGGCTGATGGTCGGTTTCGTTTATTTCATGCGCGTGTGTGTGTGTGTGTGTTTTCCCCCCGAAAAAAAACAAAACGAAACGAAATCGTTTTGGGAAATAATAGTTTTTGCCTAGAGTGACGTCCGACGAAATATTGTAATAAGGAGGGCTGTTGACCGGTTCGTGTCCCGAGGCGGTTTTAATTCCGTACACGCGCGCGCACATAAATTACCGGACAATTAATTCCGACCGACGTGAATTCCCGCGCCGCCGACCGACTTGCCCCCTATCAACGCGCGACCGGCGATCTCTGCGCGCACACATCGAGTACGATTTGATTTACGAGCCGCGTGATCGAGAGAGTCTCCGCCGAGATAGAGTATTATAATATTATAATCCCGTGCGTGAGTACATATTTTATTATATAGACGCTCGCGCGTTGTCGAACACGGTCCACAGAGAGGCAGACACGTCGCTTTTGCTTTGTTTTTTTATAATAATAATATATTGTTGGTACCAAAATGTTCGCGAGTCGTTTTAAAATCATTACCGCGCTACGATATTATATCCACTCGTTCGATGTATAGTTAGGTTATATACTATTGGTTCGTATAGTCTCGTACCAGCTTATACCAGCCGTGTTTATTTGCGATCTATATACATTGTATTTTCGATAAAAATTTCGATGGAGTAATGTTTGTAATTTCTTTTATTACCCCAGTTTGGTCAACGGTTCGTACCTGAGTGGTTGAAATTTATACTAATGAAAATATTGCGCCATGTATCTACCATGTGCTATATTAAACTGTAATCAAACTGGTAGTATTCATATTATAGAGGTATACGCCGATATAATACAATGTATAAGTTTTGGATTTTGGGTAGAAAAATAATCGATTTATCGTTTCGCGACCGGTCGGCAAACTACAGTCTTGTGGTGCTCGACCATATGGCACCCCCACGTAACACTATATAACACAAGAAACGGCGATCCTCCAGGCATACGGTAGATAGGTCGTCGTTTACAACGAGTCCGTACTCTTATACGCATATAATAATAATATGATATAACGGCCGACGTTCTTATTTTCCTTAACGTCGTTTATTTAATGTAGTGTATTGTATAGTTACACATTATACCTGTATTATAATATAACATTAAAATATATGTATATAATGCGTAGGCGCACCTCGATTCTGCGCGAGAAAATCGCGTTTTCGTCCAGGAATATCAAAAATATTAAAAAAGTGTTCCTATAGTATATATTATAATCACGTTATTATTATTTCAGTCGTGTACCTATATCCTATATATATATATTATGTATATATATAAAAAGAAACGATTCTCTGTCAGACTTCGAGCGTATATTATAATATACCTACGTTTCGGCGCAGACACGTTATTCGCCTGCTATACACCTGGGCGTGGATTGAACGTCGCGGCAAAAACTAACGCTACACAAAAACCAGCCACCGCCAGACGAATAATTTTAAATGTAATTTTTTTATGTCACGGTTTGCCCACCGACAGACCGTCCGGCTGCAATTCAACGGTAGCCACAAGTCACAACAACCGCGGCGGCACTTTGGGTTTTGATAATAGTACACACGCGTGGGAGGTCTTCGATTCGATTCGGTGTGTTTACAATAATATGATGCGTCCGGTTTAATGTAGGTATATAGTATGTATAGTGGGTATCTACCTATTTTATATAAAATATAATATAACATGGCTTGCATATTGTATATTATGCTGAACAATACGAGGTGCAGGTTAACACATCACTGGCGTATAGAATAAATATGATTTAGTCAGATGAAACGTGTGCGGTGTACATGTGGTCTTGTGACTTATGAATAAAGACATGAGAAAATATTTGGAAAATCATTATTATACCGTACGCGGCGAATGTTGTAGGTACGTATCCAAAGTTTGAAAGATTAAAAAAGTATAAGTCAAGTTAAAAAGTTTATTTTATTTTAAACTTAACTAGTCACTTTTGGACTTCCGTTGATTTATAACTACTAACTTAACTTAATTGTTTTTTAATCAGCGTGAAAAAAATTAATTACATTTTCATTTCAAAAACTTCGGTTAATTTTTTTTCAATTTTATTTTATTCTATTATATTTCAATCGATTTCGATTTTTTATGTCATAAAATATTTCGGGTAATGTGAATTGTTTTTTATTTTTATTTTAATGATGAAAAACTTTGACAAAGTGCTGTATTGAAATACTGTATGAACACATTAGCGTTTTCCAGGGTCTGGATTTATATTCTGTTAAAACGTTTGAAATATGATATTAATATACAGCAAAAATTAATGAAATATTCCCAAAATATTCTAAAAAAATGATTGTTATTATTTTATTAATTCATAATCATAATTTATAAGTAAAATAAAAATAATATCTTAATACTTTATTATTTTGTTAAATTAAACATGCAATATAATTATGATTAGGTATTTATATGCAATACATTAACATCAGAAAAATGTAATATTATAGAATGTTTTTAAATATTATATTGTTTCAAATTTTCCGGAGAAAAGTTAGTACGACAGTCCGTGATTATTGTCTAATATATTATGAACTAATTCCTTAACTTTTACATACGTTATAGCCGTTATAGGAGCGTCTTCAGGTCTGTTGCCAATGGCCATATTAAGAGATAAATCTCGAGGAAGTGTCACGTTATTGACCCCTGACTAAATGTTAATAATTTATATCATTAATTTAAATCATTTGTTGTAGCATTGAGTTAAAAACTTAAAAATATCTCATTTAATATAATTCATTGTACCTAACGGATATATTCATAAATAATCTCTTAAGTCAAACTATGCAGCACTAATATGCAAAAAAAAACTTTTTTGATAGATTCTACAGTTTACGAAACGCAAACATTTCTTACTCGCACCAAACAGTACACACTTGATAAAAGTATGTTGTTGCATAACTCTAGTGGTTATTATAAAACTATTACTCTCTATATATATAAAGAGAAAACTACTGAGTTTTGACTTAATATAAAAAGTTTAAGACAATATTTTTAAATTATGGTATTAACTAAAAATTAAATTAACTTTTTCTTATTAATCTACATGTATTAAACTTAACCGAGTTCAAAAATATCATATTGACTTGTCCAGCTTAGAATTATTGTTGTTATACTATATCGTAATAGGTATAATAGTATTATTTTTTTCATGCGAATAAAGGTAATAAGCCGGCTTGCAAGTATAACCTATATACAGTAAATAAACATATGTATTATATTATATACCAGCTATACCTGTATTATATAGTCTGCCCGTTTGCAGCTGTACCTTGGTAACGCGGTTAATTGACCGTGTGTCGAACGCGCAGATAAAATATAGATTAATGAACGGACACTTTTCGGGCGGTAAATGTAGCAGAAGGCGTGAAGCTGCACTGTACACGCGGTACGGGCAACGGCGAGCAGTGTGCAGGCGAGATTATTATTGTAACGTGCCGACGACAGCGGCGGTGGCTGAGAAGACGGAATGGCTATAATATTTTTAAAACGTATATAGGTATATCGAAATGATATATAGCGTTATTGAGGTGTCTTGGATTGTGCGGCGATCGAAATTTCGCGAAAAGCCTTTTCCTGACGGAAAGAATATTATTGTATAGGTACTGCACGTCCGGACGCACACGATCGGGTGTATTGTAAGCGATAAAACTAAACGTCGGCTAATTTAAACGAAAAATACGTGACGCGCTTTGCCCTTTGTAATATACGAACTGGTGAATAAAGGATATAAATATATTTATTTCTCAGGCATATAATAGACGTATCACGTATGTCGCGGACAATTAATTGAAATCTAGATGAACGTCGTATGACCGACCAAGTGAACTCGGATATACACGACGAGACGAATATAATGCGCAAGCTTGTGTGCGTTAACAAAGTTAGAACTTTCGAAGTAAGTTATACGGCGACCGTCATCGCAAAGAGGGTTTTAAAAAATAAAGACGTTTCGAATACAGACGTATGGCGAAACTATATATTATGGGTAGCCTATCTACCTACGCGTTGTTAATTTTAAAACAACCAATAAAAGACTATAAACGTTCAGGGAGATTTTTTTCTATAACTATTACGACTATCTACCATGGTTCCTGGTGAACCAACACGAGCAAAGTGTAAAATGAGAGCGTGTTTTTTTTTTTTTATTTAAAAAAAATATATTTAATTTCACTGTGACGGCGTGCATTGCACTGTGAGTCGTCGTGGTGAAAGAAGTGATAATCGAGTATAAGTAAATAGCTAGGATAAACGTATGGATGTATACGAGTATGAGTATGCGTGTAATAATAATCGTTGTGTTGAGCGCAGTGGCGATATCGTTTAAAATAATACTATTAAATGGTTCCCGTGGGATCAAAAATATAGATGACCGTGGAGGGGTAATTGTTACCTATGTTATTATAATATGAAATAATAATTATTAATTATTACCGAAACTGCAGTTGGTCAACTGTTGTCGTACTCCGTGGAGGATCGCATTAATACCTATATAAGGTTATAACTAGAACATTGCTGGATACGTATTATTGTTATTATTGTAATAATAATATATCAACTATCGAAACCAGTGTGACAGTGTTGTACTAGAGTACTAGACTGTGAATCACAGTTGTGGTTGTAGTTCATAATCATATATAGTACGGTAACACGTGATAATTTTACTCATTATTAGAAATTTGCAATTTATATGTATGTATTATATTATTATATAGATTAGTATTAAATCTCGTTGGTATAATAATATATATTCTAGTTTATTATGCTACATATTTTGTGTATTTCAATGTTCCATTCTATAATGTAACATAATATAATAACCTCGTCAAATACTTATTAAATACACACACACACACACACATATAAATACCAATATGTAAGTATAAAACTGCTCCCGCTAATAGGAGATTCGTTTTCTGAGTATTACGCTATGATGGTTTTTGCTATCTCGAGAAAAAAAGAGATAGAGTGAGAGAAGAAGAGGAAGAGACGATAGTACACAATATTCTTATGGAAATTTTCCGGGATCTCTGACGAGAAATCTGCTGAATGTATATTTTTATTTTAAAATGTTCATTCGCGTACATGTCGGCGGTATGACGGCGATGTATACATAATATAATAATAAATTATTATATACGCGTATCCGTGTACAATATTTCCAATAGGTACGAAAGTTATTCGTATAAAAGAAAAAATCTAAAATAACGCATGGTTTTGTTTGTTCGTTTGGTGTATGTATTTTATTGCAGACGGAATAACGTGACATAGTTCCCAATCGCATATTATAATAATTTGAGACTAGACGAATGTGTGTCTAGGAATATTCTGTAACGAAACTGTACAGAATATGTGTATGTACAGTATACGTATACCTACTTACCTAGTACTTACGTTTACACCGATAGTCTCACCGCACAGTCGATCCGTGGCGGAAAATCCATTTTGCACGCGGTTCGGTTTCATTGCCGTCAATATTAAGTACACTTACCTATAATGTGCATAATATACTCTAATAACTACTACTCGTCTCGCAGGATAATCTAGTTAACGATTTTGCATTCATGGTTTACCCGATAGTATAATATGATAATATGGTATTGTAAGGAGCCGACTGTCAAAGCTTATACATACTGCAGTTTGTATTAAAAATGTACGCAGGTCTCGTATGTGTCCGCCAGTCGGCCGGTCAAACGCCAGCGAAAAATTATTCGTCGTTCATCATCGACATCCGATCATAATAATATTACTACAATAATGGCGTGCGTCATATTAAATAAATGTATTATTATAAATACAGTGACGGTGACTGCTTATACGAATAATCATTTATATCGCGGACACTATATGCAGTACCGTTGCATTCGCTCCGCTGACAAGACTAGGTACTCTGTACGACGTTTCCAAGTGAGGTCAGCTCAATTAACCTTTTTTTCACCCATGTCGGCGTCCGATTGTGTTTACCGTTGTACATATAGGTATATTGGAAAATATTGTTATTATTGTTGTTGTTGTTATTGCCTATAGTGTTCACCTAGTGAAGATAATAATATTAGTGGTACTCATACGTGAGTATAATATACCTATATGATGTTCTATGTACGATCGCGATGACGACGGCCGACGTATAAACAAACGGACGACCCGAAAATGATTGATAACCTAGCCGGACAGAGAATACCTAATATAAATTGTATTCCGATGTGTATTACAGGTACGCATACGGTTATTATTATAGGCACTCGAAAACGCGATTAAATATTTTCGTAGTCGTGGGAGGCTATACATAAAACATTGTATGAACCTATTGTCAGAGACTAATCAGTAATACCTAAGTAAATCGACACCTTTTGAAAATTGGACGTCGTGCGGTCAATACAGAGCTAAATAAGTAGACGTGACCATTTTTCGAATGTTGCGCTATCTTGTAGCAAACCATGTACTACTACTTAGTTTTCGTCGAGAAAGGTTTCCCGTTTCCCGAAAATAGCAGTGGTTTTACTTATATCCCGTTACCAACCGTTACTGCCCTTTTATAAATCAACTATAATAAAAGAGAAATGCGTCTTTGAAATAGTATCTATAAAGGGTCAGCTCCTATAACCCCCGACCCTTTGTATTCGTCAGTCGGCATTGATTTTAGTCGATAGACGTATGATGTGCAAATCCGAAAAGGTCTAATATAAGATGAGAGTGTAAATAATTTTTTATAACGATTTGTATAGTTTGTTCATCTACAATGCTATATAAAAAGTATAGGTACGTATACTGTTAATAAAGTAGTCATGCTTCGGATGATAAAAAAAAAAAACGTCCATTGACTGGACTCCGGTAGCTAATTTAATTTGTACGTTAAGAGAGATCTGCAGCTCTGCAACATTTCCGTTTTAGCTAATGGACGCGACTAGGTGAAATATCCGGAAAGCGATTGCGGAAGTCGCGAGTCTGCAATCAGAAACTTTGAGGGGAGTCGTGAATATACGATTTCGGAATGTTTTATTCTTAACAAGTCTGAGTCTACTTCATTTACGGGACGCTGTTCTCGTAGCATTGTCATTATGGACGTCCAGTCGATATATAGAAATATACGGTGTAGTCGGCCTGCTACCACGAGAATAACGAAGACACGAGATTTCGAGAGCAAAAATATTGCATTTTGTTGATGTTTAATATGCTATGTAACCAATATAATATAATATAAGCGTATATATAGGATGGTGTATCTTGCCGATTTGTGGTCCGATTTCAGGGGGCCGCCGACAACAACAGTGGCGATATAATATGCTCTGCAGGTTTTACGACGAGAGACGTGCACGGTAATATAATTTTATTTACGCGTATCCTACTTGAAAACGAATAAACAATACAAAACGATTTTTCGCGACCCGTTCGTTAATACATGTGCAGTATAATAATACTACGCTACATATTATGCCTATTATAAATATACGCATATACGAACGTACATAATGTATACAATATATGGTCCACCTTACGCCTTCGCATTCGTTTCGTCGTCGGTGAGCAGTCACTTACGAAAATAAAATTGCATAATATAATATATAGTTTATAGTATGCGCAGGTACATTGTACACAGGTACCTTGCGTATAATATTATGTAAAAATGCGTCGACTGTATTCTACGACGACGACGACGACGACAACGACTAAGATGGACATGTAAATTCCCTCAGGTCGACGACGAATATAAATTGCGTTTCCCGAATAATAATATTGTATTCTCGCATATAATCGCGTATTCGCAGACGCATTGTTTTTTCTTTCCCTCCGCGCGTCTTTCCCTATAACAGCAGTAGCAGCAGAAACTCGGCGTCTTCGCCCAAATCCCAGTACTCTGAATACGCGTGTAATATACATATTACACTGTTGTATATATTATAATGGGTTTTGTTTGCTTCTAAAAACGTTTCTTTCGACTTTCGATATAGATATATTGTTATATTATAGTGTCGCATATTGTAATTTTTTCATCTTCTGCTGATTTAAAATTTCCGATGGGAATAAATGCTAGTTTTCATCGTCGAACAGCGTTTTCATGTCTTCTGATGCGTAATATATATACAAATTCGTACGCAATATAAAGTTATATGTATATTATACTATATACATTATAATTTCAGAGTAGTGGTGATATATTAACCTAATTTTTTATTTACTAAGGAATTAATTCAAATTCTGGTTTTTGGAATTTTTTAGTATATTTTATGTCCGTATTTTCAAATACATCGATTATAAAATATACAAATTTAAAGAGTAATAATAAGACAATTCTTGGCAATAAGGTTTTCTTTTTCCAAATATATCTATAGTTTTTCACTGTACAATATGTTGAATAAACCAGTTTTTCAAAAGTTCTGATGTTCCAAATCAAAATTGAAATGATTTGTTTTTGAATCACTTAACTTTGTACACTATAGAGATTATAGGTTCGTAGTTAGGAAATAGGGTTATGTGGGCTTTATAATGATTTTAAAATTATAACAATTAGGTACCTAATATTATTCCATGGCAACATTTTTTAATTCGTGAAAATTGTCCGAGTAAATACTAGATAAAATATTATAATATGATCTAACATTTTTATTATAGTTTTGATAAACCATTTTTTAAGGACTATTATCCTTAGTAGTATATAATTAAGTTACTCTGAAACTACTTGTTTGAATTTTAATTTTGATAAACGTACATACAATATACAAATTTACAAATTAAGTATCTATTTCATAATTTATAGGAAAAAAGTGTAACTCTCATGAATAAAAAAAGTTTGTACCTATAAAAATTATAAAAGTAGTAAGGTTTTTGAGTATACTATAAAATTCCAAAAACCCGAATTTAAATAAATTTGTTATTAAAGAAAAATTGGTTAGCATGTTTGATGTATAGTTTAAAAATATATAGGTGTTAAGTGCACTTTTATAATTTCTGAATATGGTAAGTAAAAATCTTCGGCACTAGATGCTAAGACTGTGTTATTCCTATATTCCAACACACTATCCAATATGTATAATATAAAAATATTGCATGTATTGCATTTGTACTCATTTATCATAGTATAGTGAATAAAGTTGCTATTACTTATCTCTTTCGGAGAATACATAATTGAACAACTGTGCAGTGTACAATGTACTTAATTATAATTTTATAATCAATTATATTGAAAATATGTACCTATGTGACACGCTTAACAAACGATCGTCCAATCAATGTATTATATTTTATTTAAATGCTTTTGTTCAAATCATTTTTTATTACTGTTCTACGTACATATTAGATAAATAATAGTTTATATAATCATTTATAGGTGTCTACTAAATTATGTTATACGCTGCACAAATAATTTATATTCTTTACATACCTACATCGAGTAATAATACACACCGCATATATTGTATAATTAATTGCAAACGTGTCCAAGTGTATGTAAATCTTTTTGGCGAGTCCTATATGCACAAAATAAAATAAGATGATCTATATACATGTTTGATTGATACAGCTGAATGATAAACATATAGAAGAATTTCTAAATTTTTTTCAAGCGGCTATACCTACTACAGAAACGTTTAATTAAAATTCATATTATTTATATATATATATATATAGGTTTACACTTATGACTCATGAATATTTAACTGTTTCGAATAAATAGGTATGTATAATGTGCATATATATATATTATTATTGTACACAGTTTTTAGTCATTATACAAACATGACTGGTAAAACGTGTTTATCTATGCAATAGTTTTAAAGATAAGAAAATAAATAATATAATTATGAGTAAATAAAATACAATTTTTAGTGTAGATTATAATATTGTTCAAGTGTTTCATTTAACGGTAATAAACGACTTATTTTAATTAATTTCCCTCTGATAAAGAAACGTTTTTACTTCTCGAAGTGAAATAATAAATATTTTTAGTTTTTGGCATGATTTAAAACTCTAAATAAACCAGAGATGTTTAATTTTAATTATGATTTTTAGTACGAATCGGTATACAGTCTCAAGGGGTTTTATTATTCAAAGTAAATCATATAATTTTTTTAGATTTATGAATCTTGCGATACTTGATAAGGTGCTTATCAAAGAAATCTGAGAAAGATTTATATTTGAATTAAAAGAATAATATATTAATATTAAATTAAAAACCTCAATCATTTTGGATTATTTACAGATGTGAACTTGATTTGTTTTCAACGATATTTTGATGGTTTTAATTTAAACTTCCTTCTTTTATGTTACATGCTTATTTTTGATATTACTACTTCTGACTATAACGATGTAAAAATAAATAAATAAATAAAAGACTTGTTTAATTTGTCAAAAAATGTAAATAGCTCTTAAGTCAGGTGTAGTGTAATATAAAACAAAATATATTAATGACTAATATAAACGATTAAGGAAAAATAAAAATTACATATACAAACATTTAAAATCAATTCTCTGTGTAATAATTAATTTTTAAAATCCAAACGCGCGATCTGTGTTCGTCTCATATTTCAAAATCAGCAAATTTTTAAACACCATCCATACAATACATGTAGTATAATATTACGAGTTATGTGGCATTAATATGCCAAATCGTGAATAATAAGACAGAATGTGGTATTATTAATAATATTGCTGAGGTGGTTTTTGGTTGTGGGCCACTAAAGAGTTTTCGTAACGGACCCATACAGGTGGTGTCAATTGGCCGAGTATTTTCTTTTAATTTACGACGTCGTATTTCTCCGCTATACGAGATAACGCCAAAACCTGTGTATGTCACTAAAGAAGATTAATGAATTCGGTCGTTTCGATAAAAATTTAAATTATCATTTGTTTGTAGCGTTATATTATAATACGATTTTATGTGTGTTTTTATTTTTATTTTTTTTTATCGTCCGTTCTCATATATAGTTGAAAATACCAAAACCGCGTGAGGTATCTATCGACTTTGAGGTATATACCTAAGGTGCGTACGTATTATTATTATACGCTTGACCATCTGCATTTTTAAACATTTTACAACCATATAGCGAATGTGTGTTTGTGTGTGCACTAAATTTGAATGACAATAAAACGCAGACATTAAAAATATATGTATACACGCGGAACCGAGTTTTATTATTACT
This sequence comes from Aphis gossypii, assembly GCF_020184175.1. Classification (NCBI taxonomy): domain Eukaryota; kingdom Metazoa; phylum Arthropoda; class Insecta; order Hemiptera; family Aphididae; genus Aphis; species Aphis gossypii. The sequence continues at coordinate 60,837,901 of NC_065530.1, forward strand.
TTTTTTTTTTAATACTATTAATAATTTATGAAGAAAAATGTTGAATTATTGAACCGAAATATATGTAAAGGTACCTACTAAATATATTTATATAGGTGTTTTTATAGGTCAACTTCGGGTACTCGTGAAAACTATACAACAACTAACGCACATATACGCACGTCACACACACACACACACAGACACACACAGACAGAGTCCTATCCTATACATTTTAAGGAATTATTAAATATATTTCATGCGTTTATACGTATATACAAGCACAATAAAAATTGCACAAGGATTTTATTTATAAAAATATAATAAGTGGAATATCCCTACAGTCAATGTATAATATAACAATAAATTGATATAAACAACAATTTTTGAATAATACACGTAAATTAATACATAAATATTATTTTTAATGGTAAAATATTCAACGTCTGCAGTTATAGGGCTTTTGATTGGTTTTACAGGAATAATCTTATTTTACACGACCGCGTATTTACTACTTTTATTAAATTGCATAGGTATTTGATTACCATAATATAAGATTTATAAAATGTATGTTTTATTTTCATAATTAATAAAATCCATGTTTGAACATAATTTTATATAATGTATAGGTATATATTATGTATATCCATTAATCCTTATATAATAATAATTGAAGTATTTTAATATAAATGCGTTTTAATGAAATTCATCATCGTAATTTATCCTTCATATAATCATATAGGTACATTTATAATACATAATGTGTGTGTGTGTGTTTGTGTACCTGTTGGCCGTTGCACAGTCGTGTAATCGTATAAATGCACACGTTCATACATTATATTTGCATTAAAAAAATAAAAAAATAATGAACAAGTTAAAATAATTTATTAAAAATAAGTACGTCCAAGATAAATTGTAAAATAATATTTCATCTTCTAGCAGTTGAATGTACTGAAATTTGTTTTCTAAACATGTACTTAAATAACGATATATTTTTCAATTTCCCATACGCATACAAACGTACCTACACAATCCCATACGGTGGAATGAAATATTGTTCGGCGATCTTAAAAAACACAATTTTTTTTCTCACTGACTCATTCGTACATTATGTACGTATATAATAATATTAACATACGCGATAAACGCAAATCGGAAGCAACGACTGCAATAACTCGGTACCGCGATTACACGTATATTATACATAAAACAATATATTATTACGGTGTCCTACAATAGTAGCTATATATGCCAAATTAGTACAACCGTGTAATATTATTTAGCATTATCATGCACGATGTACCTATATATATATATAGTTTATAAGAATCTGCGACTTCGCGGCGGTGACTGAACAGATTCAAACGTTCATCGCCTCTGCTGCCCACCCGTGTTAACCCCCCCGTTTGATTTTTTTTTTCAAAAATACAATATCAATGGTGAATTATTAATGATAACGGCTTGCCGCCGGTGTCCGCGCAACAACGTTTACACGCGTTAAAGTCACCACATTATGCGTATATATATTATAATATAGGTATCGGCGGAAACCTGTTGGCTCCCATATAACGCGCGCGGTTCTATCGCGGTCAGCCAATCAATCAGCATCCCGATATGGAAATATTGCCACAGCCGGGTGACTTGCGCATTTTCCTCTTCTCGTTTTTATTTTTTTTTCCTCTTTCTTTTATCGGACTATAAAAAATCCATTCAACGGAAACGAGTTGAACGACGGCCGCGGCGGCGGCACCGGCGGACCGCGTGTGTGTCGTAATTCGAAACATCTCGCACGAAACTGGTAGTCCGTGCTCGCACACCATATTATATTATTATACATGTACATACGCACTATCTTATACGTTTATATATATATATATATATATATTATTATTATATATTATGCTTATGTATATTATTATAATATAATATATTTATGTATATTTTAAACACTCTGTACGCCTCGAATGTAGGCGGCGGCGCGTTTGTCATCTGAATAGTTTATTATTAATAATATTCAGCCACTTGGCGTAATAAATTCGTTTTTTATTCAAAACAGTAAATAAACAATGTGCGCGGTACGCGCCCGTCGCGGTGACTGCTGCAGCTCCGGCCAGCGTATATATACGGACATTTCGAACAGAACGAGAAAAACCGTTTTTTAACTTCTCTCCCCCTCTTCCCCTCCAAAAACCATTCCCGTCCGTCGATCCTATTCTGCCGTCGCCGCCGTCTCCTTTGCGCACAATACCATCTCTAATTGCCCGGAGATGCGAGACGCGCGCATTATTACTATTATTGTAACTTGAACGTACATTTTCATATTATATAATGTGTAAAATGGGTATGTATATATATGTATGTGTTTGTGCGCGCGCGCGTGTGTGTGTGTACACAAGCTTCGGACCTGGATGTTTATGACGTGACAAGTCTTTGAATATTCGCTCGGTTATGAATATTTTTTTTCACGACATTTTTATAACTTAATACGTCCGGAAACGTAAATATTATACATGTTAATTTCAAAAATACGCGTTTTGTAATAATTTGTTACTTGACAGCTGATTGCGACTGTGGCTGTAGAGTGTACGAGTGTATCCGTATATATTATATTTATATAAACCTAAACATTTGGACTGTAGGTATTAATATATTATTTATTTATTATTCTATGCACTGCTCACAAAAACGTCGCAATATTTCGTCACAACGAAAAGACAACTATACAAGAAGGATATTTTTATAGATACGTTGTAGTTCTGAACTTCTCACGAGTGGCTTTGGTATAAAAGAAAATATGTGGAAAAATAATTATTTTTCGTGCAACGCGTATCTAGCGTACCATAGCTATCTCAGAACGCGGCCGACTAGATCGTAGATGTAATCAGTTTTAAGGTTTCTAAATGTACATATTAAAAACGAACTCTAACCGGTTATAATTTTCAAAACAACATAAACCTTTAAATTTTAAATGAATAAACCAATATTTAAGCATGTTGCCCAAATAATTATGTTTCCGAAATATCATGTTTATCTGATAGTCAATATGTTTCTTTGGCAAAAATTCAGCTTGATTCAAATATCTAGATTTTTTTCATCAAATTCTTCGAATATTTTTAAAAAATGTGATCTATGTATACACTTTATAGTTTATAGGCTTTAGCCTTGTATTGATACTTGATAGTTACATTATATAAATAGATATTATGGTAACTATATGCATTTGTATTAAAATATTTTATGGCTTATTTTATCTGTGAAGTATTCGGATTCTAACAAGATCAATATATCAAATACTTAGTAAACGAAAGTTAGCCTCTTTTGTCGCTCCAAAAAACAAAAAAATAAATATAAGAAAAAACTACGCATCACTATAAAAGCTATTTAGTAGTTACCTACTACTTTATCACTGTAGTATATTAATATGTATATTCAATAAAGTAGTTTCCTATGACGTTTTCATTTATTTTTATTTTAAAAAATAATGTCGCTTAAGTTATCTCCATATAGCAAATTAATCATAAACGTGTTAGGTGTATAAAAATAAAATAATCCGTATTGAAACCGTAGTAGGTACATCAAAGTAACAAAAACAAGCATATTTAAAAATAATATATAATGTAAATGAATATAATATGATAGATAAAAAAATTAATCGATTCACGGCAGTCCTCGATCATTGTGTATAAGCAATTAATTATGCCAAATCGTGTCTTTATGACAGTCTATACCTATTTAGAATACCCACTACAAATAAATCACGAATGATAATAAACTACTTTATATTTGTAAGCTAAAACGCCATTAAACGTGTAATGCTATTTTTTACCAACAGGATGTCATTAAATCACCGTTCAGATATGATACAAACAAGTCAACTAGAAAGCTTAATGTCTATTAAGTACCTCTACCTATACACAGTGCATATTTTCTAAAACGCAGTTATCGTAAGAAGATGTACACACGCATTATATATTGCTCATTTGGAAAAATATATTTGCGTATATTATAATATTTGCAGCATTCGTGTGAACGTATCGAGTAGTCGTATTTAGTAACCACGATATTTGATACGCGATAACACGATATTATTACTTAGCTAGGTAAACCGAAAAAAAAATAGGAATCTGTATAACTCTGTGTGCATAGCTTCAAACTTAAGTCTTACAAGATAAAACGTTATAAATATCATATAATATGTACCTAATACATACGGCTATACTAGGTATATAGGTACCTACTGGTTAACCTAGAAACGGTTATTTGTCTAGTATAAGGTATCAAGTGGCAGAGTAATATGTGGTTCATACTTAAAAAACGCATAATTATTCATATAATAATAATATTGTGATCGTGCTTTACGTAATAGCGCACGTGTGAAATCGATGACGTGCGCGACTATAGGAGCAGTGGCATTTTCGTCTCGGTTAACCAGTCAAAACGAACAAGGAACTGTAATAATATTATATTATAATCTGTCTACCTAATAATTATTATCATATTACGAAAACTACGACGAAGACGGTGACGTTTAAATACCTCATAATATTATAATAATATAATGATGGTCTCGAACTATTGTTCTAGATTTACTCGAAGTCGCAAGACGCGCGTGGAATACGAGATCGGCCATTTACTCGAAACAATATCGCCTAAAAGTATATTATATTGTTAGGTGGGTGTATAATTATCATACGTACATATTGTGTAGAGTATATTGTGTTTTTATGCAAATATCGGTTTTGAATAATGGCGCCGGCGTGCGTTTCCATCGAAATCGGTTAATTTCACATCGGGGCCAATTAGGCCGATTCAACAGACGCAACTTTCGCCGCACTTTTTCGGTCGCGGTCACTGGAAACGAGCGGTTTTTCTACCGTTTTAAAATACTGCATAATAATAGTATAGTAATGACAGTAATATATTGTCACGTCGTTGTTTAGGCCGTGCTCGAAAGAATATACACGCGTAACATACAATCCATCGTCGTCGACAATATATAGGTAATTATACACGAGTATTGTAACGATTTCGACCTATTTTCTGTGCAGTGGCGCGTGGTACCTACTGTTGGCAATGCAGGTATACAGGGCGATTCATCCAGCATCCTGGACTCATTTTTCTGCATCTATATTATTATAGTCAATCAAAATCTGATATTTGAAACTTTTAAATATATTTATTAAAGACATTATTTTCACATGTTTGAGGTTTTTTTTGTATTATTTAAGGAGGAATGTCATTTTGGTGATATAAACTTTTATTTATTTAGTGAGAACCCCACTATTTAATAGTAAATATAGTTTAGCGAATAAGTTTCCTAGAAAGGTTTAAGTATCAAAATCAAAGATCCGGTTGTCATGGTGATTTAAAAATGTTAACAATTAATATTAATCTATCGTTACTTATAATTTGGAAAAGTAATCCAAGATTAATATAAATAGGTACTATAGATCTAATATTATAATTAGGTACTTAATATTTTTGTCACACCATATTGTAATAAGGATTATTATTGTCCTCAGTGTAAATGATTCGATAACTGAGAAGCATTGCATAAGTAAAATTTTGAATTTGATACATCATTATTTTCAAAATCATATTCACTTAATAATTTACACTTTAAATCTGAAAATATGCGGTCTTTAGGTAGATGTATTTAAATATCCTATATTTATCAGAACTCAAATGAATTCGTTATTAAACTAAACAATGGTGTTTGAGCGTGTTTGGTGAATCGACCTGTGCGCTGTGTGTGTGGTATACGATAGTAGCATGAATATTGCATAGGACGTCACTAAGTGGATTACAATGATACACTCAATAACCTAATAATAATAATCATAATGATATAACATGACATCTGTCTATACTCGACGTTGATGCAGTGCAAGTGTATCAATTTAACATATTATAATGCGATCGGGATTTCTGTCGGAAAACGTTCTCGGACGTCGTTTCGACCGTTTCCGCGGGTCCGAGTAATGTTCCGGACGCAGACTCCGGCGCAGCAGTGGCGTATAATCGATTAACCGGCGAAATACTGTCACGGACGTACACGCATATCTATCTATATATATATGCGCCGTGTAATGTAATATTATATAAACGCGTATACATCGGGGAGACCGCGAAGGCTGTGTGAGCGCACCGACGACGTGCTCCGAACCGGGAAAAGCGATGGTGAAAAAAAATAACATCTGAAGAGCACAACAAAAGGCGCGAAGCGCGGAAAATAAATATATGTAATAGAATAAACCGGAGAGAGAGGACGTTCTCCTCTGCGTTACCCGAAACGAATTTCGTACTTATAATATTATGCCGCCACGATCCTGCAGCTCTATTCATAGATATGGTTTATTTTTCTGTTGTTTTTTTCATCACTTCAATATTATGTACATATATATACGCATTATATTTCGTTTGATTTCATTCACAAACGCGGGCGCGTCCGTCTCATTCGAATAACACTCTGAACCGCCATCGTCACTCCAGAAATATTAGGAACATATACCAAAGACTTTCATGTGTACCGAAAGTGCGTTCTTTAATTACGCAGACCGTCATTATTCTAGTAATGTAAGTACTTAACTACCCATTTCGAAGATCATTGCCGTCGCTGAACATGACCGTATTCAAATGCACTCGTTCCAGAAACCATTCAAAATGTATAATCTTAAAAAACGCGGGAAAATTAATGTATACGTTCGGAGAGTACGTTATACGTAATATAGCGTTCGTCTAACCGAAATAGTTTTCACTGTATAATTTTATGCTTACATTTTGAACATTTAGAATTGAAATAAACATATCGATATAGCTATCGTTATATACATATAACGTGAAATTGGCTAATGGATGTAAGTATACGATGTTTGAATAACTATGTTATCAAATCGACCTCAGGGATAATTCGTTGTAATATTCTGTTACAAACACAACTACGACCACTGTCGTAAAATAAAGTCATTATTTTTTTTTCATTTTTGAATTATACATAATACTATACCTGTGATATATAATGTATTATTATTACTATTAATAATTTATTGTAACAACTATAAAATATTAATTACGCTGTACATTAAAACGAGAATATATAATATATCGAATGTGTGTATATAAATGTAATGTTTAATGAATAATTAACCATCGCGATATTTTTATGTAAACACTTGCACTCTGTCAGTTTGTCCCTTTATACACGCACACTTTTGGGCGTAATTTACAAATAAATAAATGACGAGAGTCTCGCGTACACGAACTCACTAATATCGCTATTTTCCTTGATCTACAACTACGCGGGGAATTGAATTATTAAGCACCGTACTCTAATGTACACTGTATATAGGAGGGATTCGTTCCATTTAGTCGGATGTAGAGTGTGTGTAAGACAGTTAACTATAGGGGAATAAACAAGAAGGGCATTAATGCAATTGATAGGGATCACAGAACTTGGTTATGAAATACGTTTTATATTAATTTGATTCGTTTACCTAGACATAATAATGAATAATGATATAGATGGACGTTTTTCCAAACGGATTGTTCGGTATAATATTATTATATTGTTATATTGTTATATTATTGTAGCTATCACGATATGATATTATATAAATAAAAGCGATAAAAGTATTATACAACTTCGTACTAAGGCGTTTAAAAAAATGCGATTTTAATTACCCAACGATGACGATTCGAAATCTGCAACGTCTCAACGATATTATATTATTTTACAACAGTCGTGCGAAACTATTAGAAACAGAAATATTTTACGGATGTCATGATAAATGTCGACTAGTGCATAATATAATAATATGTTTACAACAGTTGTGAACGCTCAGTAGTTGCATTTTATCAAGACGGGCTCATTAGTAATACAAGTGGCTCGATAATATTACACTATTATGTCGACCTGACATGTTTTTTTTTTTTTTTTTGTTTCGTTTTGCTGCAACAGCAAGAGGTCAAGATTTTGTCAACAAAAGGTTTTTAAACGCATATTTTGCTGTTTTTTTTTCTGAAACAGCATTTACCACGTATGGTACCGAAAACAATTACACGAGTATAATATGAGATATCGTCGAAAATAATAATTACGAACGAACATCGCACAAAAAACAATGAACGAAGTGTTTGGGAATATTATATTATATATAATAAAATGAAGCATATAAAGTGCACGACGTATTTCCACAACGATATTATGTATATATATATATATATATGATGCGGTTTTTCGAAGGCGGCAGAAACCAGAAATAGTTGCGCCTTGTGTTCGTCAGACCGTGCCGCGCAAAATAACATTTTGAACAGGACGGAATTTTTTTTTAATGTTCTTTTAAAGCTTTTCCTCCGTATAATGCGAATTCCAAGAGCGGGGCGTAAAAACTTAGATTTATCGATTATTTTCGCCGGTTTATTTTATGTGTGTGTGTGTGTGTTTTTTTTGTTTCGCATTTTTATATACAAGTATATATTTTTTTTATTTTGAACGCAATACGACACAAGGAGAAGCCAGCCGAACAGACAAACGGAAAAACGACGTGACGCATAGAATCAAATTTTGCGCACTTCTCTCAATGCTGTCGAAAACAAGTTATTACATTTCTTTTTTTCTTTTTTTTTTCTCACCAATCGAATTTCCTTAACCGTGTGTATGATATCACGCATACGTATAATATTGTTTTCTAAACCGTGAACATGATATAATATAATCGTACTTCAGGATGGGACGCTTTATATGCTTTCCCATAATTTTTCCGTGTATGGAAAAAAACGGCAAACATTCGGTTCCTCCCCCTGTACATTGGTACACGCGACGAATGAAACGCATTATTCGATTATCTCTTTTGCAATTCGATATTATTTCCATATTGACGTTTCCTAGGAAAACCTTATCAAGACATGTATATTATTATTATATAAATATAATATGTACAACGTGTGCTCCGGTTTTAAACTTTCGTTCACATTTGCAGTTCATATCGGATGATTGGGCGATTTCAAACGCCGCCATCCGGCCCCGGCCCACCCGCCGCGCAGTCATCAGGCCCGTTCATATTCGTGGATATTGTCGACCGAGAGACATTCGTTTGAACGCGATCAGATAAGTTTGTATACGCACGAGAGTCTGCGTAATATTGTTATCTCGCGTGCCTCTTGACGGACTGTTTGAAATGTAAAAAAAAAAAAAATGTTCTCAAAAGGCCGTACGTCCTCTATGAATAATGATGACCGATAAGACCGAAAAAAAAAGACCAAAACTGACGACGGCTGAATCGGTTCTCCCCCATCGTCATCGCCGCGAACGTAGTTCGTCATTATAATAATATGTTATATATCAAAGGAGGCGGCGTCATGCAAATTCAAATGGGATCTCCCGCGTCCGTCCAGTGGACGTGGCGGCGTCGGCTCTCCCGCGATGTATTTTGCACCGTAGGCCGCCCCGGCGGTGCCGATTAATTTTTAAAACCCAATTCGTCCGTACAAACGCCCCCGCCGCGGACTCAACATTAACGAGGAGAGTATATTATATTATACAGTGCAACAGAAGTAGTATAATATATATATATATATACATATAGGTACATTTATACGCTGATGCAGTCGCGCACGGCGATATTCTCCATCTCTATGTATACATCCCTACACACACCCCCGCCAACCAACCCCGCGAACAGATCCGTCGCGCGAATCCTCCCCTATATATTCGCGTATAATAGTAGAGCGGCGCACAGTACCCCTGGGACCGTCGCCGTCCGTCCGACCGACCGGGTCTCCGCATCGCGCGTATACAGGGTAGCGTTTTCCACACGGTTTTCCGCGGCGTGCCTGCCGTCGGCGAAAACGCTGAGCCCTCTCTGTATATACACGTGCCGACTTGTATCTCCTCCGGCGCCCAGTAGACGGGTCGTCGCCGAAATGGAGGAGAAGTGCGTATGCCCTTCATCCTGCACCGCCGACACGGCCGTCACCCGACGGCCCATCACTCACTGGCGAGGAATTCCCTCGAGATCCGTCTGCGCCCCCCCCCCCCCCCCCGCTAGCCGGCGTTATTACCTCGACGCACGCGTGGTACTCGTTTGCTCCGAAGTTTCCGCAGAGAGCTTGAATATATAGAACGGATAGAGTGTCTTAATTAGACTTTATTCTATTTATCATTTGACGTAGGTATATATATATATGCGCTCTCGTGCTTGACGTTATGTATAATGTCTGCCGTGTGTAATGCTTTATTCTTAGATACGCATGATACACTGAACTGGTACATTGGTATAACGCATAATATATAAAGTTACTTTATTTTTCAGCTAAAGCTATTGTTTATTTTTCAAAAACAAGACTTGAGAGCATCATGCGCACTTGGTATTGAAGAATGCCATTAAAAAATATTTAATTAGGAAACAATGTCGGATTTCCTTTGATATGTAAATCTCGTCATAAGTAGTACATTTTAGGCGCAACTTTTAAATACTAAATAACCAAAATATTTAAATTAACAACTCTCGGCTTGCTTAGTTTCTGTTTTGTTCGAATAACTTTATTTAGAAACTATGTGGGTATATAGTTACTGTATAGTTGGTTAATTTTTATACGTGCCACGCGAACTTGTATCCGACATTAATTATTCAAAGGAAGCATTACTATTGAAATAAGCAAGTGAAAATCTAGACGTCTGACATAACCATCGTATGCGCGCTGCCGGTGCCTAGTCCATATAATTTTTATAACAGGTGAAAACAATGCGAAAGCACTAATAAATCTTACCAGACTACGATTTTTTTTTTTACTGCTAACCCAAACCAAATTACAATGCATTATGATACTGAATATTTTACTAAAGGCGTTCATGCATACTTCATGTTGCTTTAAATTACAAAACTGACAATTCAATTTAGGTGCATACCGTTTGTTTAATTTTTTATAAAAATTTTAAAAGTAAAAATGTTGGCAGTATGAGTGTAAGAATCCTAGTAATTAAAAAACGTAAACAAATGAATTAGTCCACCATGTAGTAGGTAGTTTTATTTTAATCACAAAATATTTGTATAATACGGTATAATAAAAGTATCTACACATTCCTGTTTTTAAATTTTTTATTTGAAAATTTGTATCCCATAATATTTAACGCACCGTGGAATTAAAATAGAATATACTATTATACTATTATGTATTCTAAAAATAATTTTGGTTGTCAAATATGAATCGTATTATTAATAATATGTATTTGCGTATTGACTTAGACTACATACACGTAGATGTAGGTTGTAGGTACATATAATAGCGAAAAGCAATTATTCGGCTGTTTATGTTAAATTGCTACAGTCTGCTCATGAATAGCTTACTGTTATTTATTATTCACCTTGTAATTGAATAGTAGTAGATAATTTCGGAGGGGATTCAAATCCCAAAGTAAGGGATTAAACCCTCTGACGTAGACTTGATTATTCTCACATTTTGTTTACGTTTTAATCATTAATGTTATTATTAAATAATGTTTAAATACTATTATAGGTATAATAATAATATACAATAATTAATCGAATGTATGTGTTACCTATATCGAGGTACGTATATACAGGAAGATATTAAGGAGGATAATCCTCACTTAATCACCAAAATTACTCCCTAAGTTGTTTACTGTTAATACTGTATACATTCTTACATATAGATACTTGCGTTTATTCAAGTCATACGAATAGTTAATAGTCTATGTTCAATTACAAAATAAACAAAATAATTTTGAATCAATTCGAACAAATAATACAACAACTAAAATGTATAGATTATAAAAGTATAAAATGTCAAATAACACTAAAATAATTGTAATATTGATGATAAATGAATTTATTTTAAGTAGTCAATTTGGTAAAAATTTAAGGATTGATAAGCCTTGAGGAATTATCTGTTTTTTTTTTCATTTAAAAGAGCATAATATACAAGATTGTGGTTTAAGATTTTCCGCCAATTAAAACTTATATACTATGTTATGATTATGATGCAAATAGGTAAGAGTTTATGGTAAATCTGCTACAATTCGTTTTTAAATTGGTCGATATTGTAAAAAAGTTAAGTGTAATTTCTATTGTATAAATCCGTTTATAATTTTTATTTCAAAAAAAGAATGCGAGTAGTTATTTTAAATCGAAAAACTTACTCATTGGAACTGAAGTGGTTAGAATATGAATTGTATAATTCGGATGTTTAATGAAACGAAAAAAGTCTGGTTCACATATTTCGCACTCAATTTAACTCAAACCAAAAATGTTGCAGGCATATACCTATATTTTGGATATACATTTTTATAATAATTTAATTTGGTGTGACAAATGCGTTATAAGCGATAAGATTCCTATAAAATAACTTGGACGGAGCATTACTTAAATAATTACGTCTTTTCACCATGCGTTAGCATTGATAACAAATAAAATAGAAATTTGGTACCGAGCAGATAATCTGGTAAAGCGTTTGGTTTAAGCCGTGACGTGGTCCTTCACTTCTAAATAATATGTGTCAAAAATCAAAATAGATATAAAATAACCATAAATCGAACAAGTATAATATTTTAATATTTGACGACTATGTAGTATGTACTATGTACCAAAGGACAAATAATTTGAACTTTTAACTGATATCGTTTATTACGCAACGTATAAATGGTAAATTGCTTAGACATTTTAGATCCATATATTATAAGATTAATTATTACTTATACGTTTTAAATAATATATAATAATAATAATATAATTTTGATCATATATATTTTTTTTTAATTTTGTATTCTACATGTTTAAAAAATAAAAACTAGACTTATTTACATTTAACTACTGATTCAAAATTTTTTTCAGTCTGTTGTTTTAAAACAAAATAGAAACACCTGATCATTGAATAACATTATCAATAGTCTCAATTTATTTAATGCAATAGATACTACGCATATTATACATACTATAATAATAGGTACGTCGGTTGATTTTTTACTAAACGATACAAATTGAGGGTTACTTCGATTATTCAGAAACACAAAGATAAATATATTATATAATACCTATTGTATGGAGCATGATAGGCATAACTTAATATAGGTTACCATCACCGCTAAAACCACCCAACGCATATTGCGTAAAGAAAAATATATTGTGCGTCCGTTTTCGAGAGTGAACTATGAAGATAATTAATTAAAATTCGATGAAAGCGCGCTGTGAAAACCGTTATAATAGGTTTAAATTAAAAAGGCGAATCGATCGACGCCCAAGTTAATCGATATTATTGTTATTGTATGGGGAGTGTTTGGAAAATATTATAAAATTATAAAACATTGCATGACATGTGCATCTATATAGATCGATCGGCGTAAGAGGGAAAGCCGGAAGAAGAGTTTGTCGACACCGATAAGGCGATATACAATATTAATAATAATACGCGTATTATACGATAAAGTAAGCCGTTTATTCTACCGCTCAAACCGATAATTACACATTGTTTTTTTGCGCAACACATGGTTGCCGTTTAATTTTTAAAGGATCGTCCCCCAAAAACCTTTTTCAGCGGAACCACATAAACAGTTTGATTTTACACACAGTGTCACGGACGACGGGAAGGGTTAACAAACAGTTTTTCTCATTTCCTTTTGCTGACGATACTTTGACTGGAGAGTAAATTGCTATATACACTATATAATATTATAATGTTTATTAAACTGGGCTTGCTATTATACCGGACGTAAATAATGCGTATAACTCGACTCGCCGAATTAACGTGTTAATATATTTTTTTTTTCATCAAAAATTTTGAGTATCGTGTGTTTCATTCATTGAATGTATATATACAAAAGAATTTCAACGCTCATAGAAATATAAATGTTTTTGATGTTTTGTTCAAGTGAAACTTTCATTGGCGCATGATTACCACTATAATATGCTATAGTATTTGATGCTCGTTGATCGCTGCAGCCAATTGGAAAAATAAAAAAAAAATAATTCAATAATTCATACGATCGTTACATAACATATAATATATATAATATGTCTGTGTGTGTATACATACTATATTATAATATAATTATGTCAGTCGTTCTTTGAGAAAACGGGAAAAATCGTCCATGCCAATTTTGCAATTTTCCTTCGTTTCTTTAGAGAATATTTTAGTGTTATTATTGTAACTGTCAAATTTGCATAAAAATGGGAAATAGCCTGATAATAATATGACAAAATCTGAAATAATGTCTTTATCATATAATAATTGTTTTCTCCAAAGTCTAAAATTATGCATTTTTACTTTGAACGTATACAAATCGTCCGTTTATTACTTAGTTGTATGTATGTAGTATGTACTAGTTGTATACACCGTTAGAACAATCAAAAGTAAATTACAGAGATATCAAAAATGGTGAATTGAATTCGATGGGACAAAAGATAAAAAAATATATAGGAAAATGAGTTTTCGTACTAATTGAAGAGTATACGTTATTTTATTCTTGTTGTGTATTTTAAACATTTTTATTCTAACACCCTAACTAAATAACTGTCAAAAATTATTATTTTTTAATATTTACATTTTACATATTAAAAAGAATTAAACAAATCCCTAAGGAGCAGGGTGAGTTTGCTCTACCCCCTCCTATTGCGTCCTCAACAATCGCAACTGTCGTAGCGTTAACTGGATAAACGTAATGTCGTAATGACACGTCAAAAAGCATGACATAAAATTAGCCGTCTGCAAAGTACTAATGGTTTGTATGCATTTTATTCATTCTGTTATCCTAGATTATTGTAGTTGTTATAACTTATAAGTTTTAAAATAAATTATCTTTTGCATCGTATACATACTAATTAGGAAATTTAAAAATTTCAAACGATAAAAGTATAAAACCTGAGGCGTGCACCATACAGTGTAGTGAGCATTTTTCGCCAAAGCATATCAAATAAGTGGCATTGAAGTATTAAAGTAATTTTCTATAGTCCAGTCAAAAATAGTGAAATGAAAACATTTAACAATAACTATTATAATTATTACTTTCTGTACTTCTATACAATCTAAGTTATTTAATATCAAGTCATAATAATTACAAAGACGAATTACCGTGCTCGCATGTGTTTTTTAGAAATAATAAAATGAGCGAAAATAAATAAGTTTTCTGGTCCTATTCATTTACACTAAAGAAATGTGTAAACTTATGCAACTGACTATAAAAAAATTAAAAACACTAAAAATGACAAATGTCATAATACACACGATATACGAAAACCGATATTTAAATACGAAATAAAAATATTTTACGAAACGAAATTCCCCGCTGGGGATGACGCGGAGACTGCAGCGGCACGGGAGACTCTACACACACGAATAATCGTGTTATATATGTATATATATATATATTAAATACATCGTATATTTGTACATGAAATATAATACAAATATGTATATATACTAATAATAGTAATGTACGAGTATATAGCAACCACGCGCGGGCTTATAATCGTTTCCCACTGGGAACTCGACTGCCGTCGCCGTTATTATAATGCAGCATTAACGTCTGTCCGATTGACATCCACCGCGACTCCCGGGTACATGGTGTACCACCATATAGACGTACAATAACATTTCGTCCCGAGACGTTTGTGTGCGTGTATGGCGTTTTATTCACAGTACATACGTTATATAACCACGTGTGTGTGTGTGTGTGTGTGTGTGTGTACAAAGAACAACCAACGACAATAATATTATAGTGTATAATATTATTATAAACGTAAACGCGGTATACGACGGTGTGCGCTCGCGTATCGTGTTTTACACGGACGTCGGATAAACGGGGACCCCCGACGGGAGCAGCTCACGGAATTCGTTCGGAAAACACACACACATGTACGTACGCACGCCTTTATGGATAACAATATTGTAATGCGCGCGTCCATTGTTATGTTAAACGCGCGAGGTTGACCGAAAAAAAATATTCAAATATACCAAAAAGCGCGTCGCTCGTAACGCGTTTACTATATATATACATATCTCATAGACATTAGACGACGAATATTATAATATGACTTGTGTGACTGCGGTGGCACCGTCGTCCAAACGTGAAATAATAACGTTATAATAATAATATGACACTGTGTGTGTGTCACGGGCTGTCCCCCGACACGCGGGATAAACGGAAGACGATCGATTATCGTCAGTCGATTTCTTGTGTTCATTTCCAAGTCCACGAAATGTATAGGTAAATGGGCTTAGAATAACGTGTATAATGTATATGCTTTTAAAGTGCAGCCCGCGACGTTTTAAATCGTTGTAATATTGCATTTGCCCTTTTATGTTTTTAAATCTGCCAATAACCGTATAATATTCTGCTGTTATTCGATTGACAGATTTTGTATACAATGACTGTTAAATGTAGAACATATTATTTGAATATTAAGACTCACCCTGTCTACACGTTTGGTGACTTTTCCTAATGGAAATGTTTAGTGGAATTATTGATTTTTTTTTTTTTTTGTCACTTAAATTACCATGAAATAGATTCAATAATAAAACAAAAGAATACCGGAAACGCGTACAAGTAATTATTGGATTATGATAATAACTTTTTGGGAGTCTGTTTTTGGTTAGGGTAATACCAAAAACAGACCGTTTTTCTAAAACACTATTCGATATGCAGTAGGACATAGCCGTTGCAGATACGGAACATTGAACTCAGCATTGTCTATTATTTATAACGACGAGACGACCGAGAAAATTGTACCGACACGGATTTTACATACGTAATATTATCTATTATACGTACGTATATATATATAATATACATACAATTGCTGTCCGTCGGAGAATTCAATTTGCCCGTAATTCGTGAACACGAGAAAATTCGTCCCGATTATACGTATATAAGTGAATAAATAACGCATTTACTCACGCTGAGCGTCGTGCGTGTGAATTTCGCGGCCCAGCAACTGCTCGTATATATAGGTAATACGTATATTATGCATAGTAAGTTGGAAAATTCAATTTATCCGCAAAAACGAGTAAGTACATTTTGTAACTTGTACCCACACACGCACACACACATACACATATAAATGAATAACGTTTACCCAGACATAACATCGTGTGTACGTTCCAAGCTTCGACTGTGCAGTATGTCTGTGTGTATTGTATGATATTATGCATATATTATACCTATACCTATAGTGACACAATGCGCGCAGAGTACGTATTTGTAAACGCTAATCTGATCGTGGCTAGTAAAATATATGTAAATTATAATAAATTATATAATATGATACTATTATGTAACTATAAAATCATTATATCATCGAATCTCATAAAATCTATTCCGTCGAAAGTGTTATGACACAAATATTCATGTGAAGCGTTTCGATTTATATTGGCGCGTTTTCAGTGTGGCAGAGATTGAATTCAATAGTTATTGTTTACCGATCATTTTGATTTTATCCTACAAAAACATTTTATATAAACACGAGTTGGGGAAAACAAATATACGAAAATAAATTAAATTATTAACATAATGCGTACAGAATAAGCAGTAGTCCGTCCAACACGATGAAAGTGTTTTTTTTTTTTTTTTAATATAATATACAACTTTATTATGTATTATACATGCTCGAGACGACGCAGATTGAAACTCGAAGCTTGAATATTTTATCAACACGCCGCACAATTATTCGCAAATGATTACTATAGTTAATTCGATTTGTGTCTCAGTATAGAAACTTATACAGTGTACATTTTTATTTTCGCACTCATATTATTACTGATTTTATATATTATCAATAGTATATAGATTCGAACGTAGGATAAACCTGCAGCTTAAGTTACTATTTCCAATTTGCCCATAGACATCGCACGATAATACAATACCAAACGTATATAGATATAATAATAATATATACGCACCTTTAACATTTTCTGCGAGTTTTCCAAACGCAATTTTATATTATAAAATCATATTACATAATATAGTGGCAACTGTGGCAATAATCGAACAGCCGAAGCAGATCTACATAATCATATTCAAGGCTTATAAGCGGATTGAAGAAATAACATAACGCGCTTATGTATAATTTGTAACATATATAATAATAATATATTCTCGCCCCTTTCGCTTATAGAATGTAATACACGAAGTGAATCCTGCTGTGGAACCCTGGAATCGGTTTGTCGGATTTGTGGTCTTCATCGGCGATAAAATTGTAAAGGGAAAAATCTAATAAAAAAATTGTGTTTAATCAAAAGTATGCGGATCAGAAAGTATGTATGTTGTTTAGTTACATGACTCCTATGTACCTATGTAGTTTATTATATAACCAGTCTACCCTGTTATAATCACTATTGCACGAAAACTCGAAATTTTTTTTTTTGTCATTTACATTTCGAGCCCGAAATGATCGGTCCGTGCGTGGATCTCGACTTGTACTTATAAAACGAAAAATAATATGATTTATGGCACCCGTATAATAATTGTAAAAACACAAGCGCACTACAACACACCTGCAGTAAATATTATTATTATATTATTATATTCGTTTAAAAAGAGGTGAAAACTAATTTCAAGAAAACAATATCCGTGTAGTATGTTTAGTTTACTTATTGGTATAAAAACCGACAAACCCGCGTACAACTAATAATAATAATAATAATAAGGGTTACAAAAATGAGCATACGAGTATAAATTGTAATATTATTTTTAATCTACATATATAATATATACATTATTATTGTATTATTATATTATGGGTGTGACCTGCAGTGTGTGCGTTTGTACACAAGTTAGTGGCGCGCTTGTGTATTCCAATCAGTCGCTCAGCATGCGGTTCGGACCGAGTCCCCGAAATCGGTCCTAGCTGGGAAGCGCTTAAGTGATTCAGCAGCAATCGTATAAACACTTATGGATCGTAAGCACATACAGGTGCACGAGGACCCGATGATTTTTAATAGAAATTCGTGTATGTTTATTTTTTACCGACACCCGCACGGCTCGGCACAATAACATACATTCTTACAACGAACCGATGCACATGAATTGTATAGTATAAAAAAAAATACTAAATATTGTTCTGTATTAGGTACATCGATTTCCGGTGACAAATTCGAACCGACATATATAATAAATATAGATATGTACGATAACAACTACTGTATTCATCTCATTAAACGCTGAAATCATATTTTATAGGGCGAGTCTTTTTATAATGTATGTGTGAATAACGGATAACTTATAATAATATGTAGGTATTATTGTTATGTAGCAAGCTTATTGTAATATATATAATGTATTAATTGAGACTATAAGAATTATATACTAAAATAAATTGATGAAGTCAATTTTTGAAAATTCTATATGAGTAGGGTCGTGGAGATGTACTTGTCAAGACGTACAGCGAGTCTGTCTACAATATTATTACACGGTTCTTGTTTTTGAGAAAAACACACTTTGCTAGACGCTAATTCATACATAATAAAAATATTAAACTTTATTTTAGACTATATAATATTATGTTTTCGCAACACCATACACCGCTTTTACACTTAGCTTTTGTAATTTAATGTTTTGTTATTTAGAGAAAAAAAAAATTAATGATTATAAATTTTGTTCTAGCGTTGATGCCAATATTGTACGCTACTTGCTACACAAGGCACAACCTTAAACCTATACAGTTAATCACAAAGCATAAGTACCTTTTTATAATCGTTAATAATGCATAGGTTATTATGGGTAGATTGTGACTTTAGGAATTTTTTCTTAAAGCCGGATTTTCAAATACATGCATTTTAAACCGTTAAATGAGTGTCACAATGTGATAATAAAATTTATTTTTTTTTTTTTAGATATTTTTTATATTCACGTTGTTTCTGTTTCCGAAATAAATAGAAATAACAATGCCTAAAATCGTAATAATACTCACACTATTATAGCCATCGCCTCGGTTCACGAACGTATAACTACTGTGATGGAGCAATTTTAAGTGGACCAGCGCGTTTAAAGTGTCAGATCCGTTAAAATTATCTAAATTTTTTTCATAATCCAAATCCGTCAATCGAACGGATTTGAAATGTCCATCGACGAACAATTACAATAGATTCATAAATATGTACCGTTTCCGTTTCGCGTCCAACGTCGTTTGACCGTTATAATAATATTTTAAGTGTACCAGGTAGGTATATATTCTACGGTTTACCACCTTATTCTTCGAGAATTATTATTTTATTTTCAGTAGTTATACCTATCTCCACATCACATGCACATAATATAACATATCATAAATTCATAACGTATTGTATATTATTATAATTAATATAATAGTGTGCAAAAAACGGGTTTGCCGTCGCGGTGAATCCCATAAAAATACAATACGTTATAATATTCGTTAGATTTCGTCCTCCGGAGATAACTACCGTATATATAATAACGTGTGTTTAATCCTCATACAATATGTGTACAAATACAAAACAAGATAATATAATATAATGTATACCTATTTACGTATACGTACCTATATAGTAAATGTATACATAATATATAGTATGCAAAAATAAAATAAAACACCATTCCGGAGATGATTTTATTTACATATTATAATATTATTATAATTATTATTTTATATTCACGTATTTATATATTATATATTATTGTGCGCGGCCGACTACGATGTACGTTATTATTTTAATTTACACACACTAATAAAACGAAGCTTTAGACTTAAATAAAATATTATACGTTAACGCGTTTTGCATTGGTGATTGTATAATTTTCTAATTTATAGTATTTTATAATAATATTATGCTCGGATAACATTTATAATATGTACCGTGCACGCGTGTATGTACGATATAATAATAATATGATATGTACTGTACTACCTATAATGCGATGTTTGGGCACATAACATTTTGACGTTTACGTTTTGAATGTTTATTTTGTTCGTATTTATCTCCATGTTTATGTGTTGTGGATAATAACAACCATCATAAGTATCTGTTTATGCGTTTTTCTTTGAAAATTGTTTGTGTCCCGTCTCGCCCAGTTTGAAATATGTTCAATTATCTGAATGTTATTGTAAAAAACGGAGCGTATTAAAAATTCTTTTGAGAAAAAAAAATTATACATAAAAGTAACTATATCGTACCCGCAAGCACGTTGAGAAGAAAGTTCCGTCGAAATGTCCTGTTTGCACGAATACTACTTTTACCGCATTACGATGTGTATATAGGTACTTACGAACATATACGTTATTATAATATATAATTATAAAATATATTTTGTTTGTATACGTTTACCGCCTAGGTGGTTGTTGCGATTAATTACGATAAAAGTCGATGTACCTAAACGTATTTCGCGATAGGCCATCGGAAAACCTATATAATATCGCCGTGCGATTACGTTACAAAACCAATACCTACACCGTATACGTGGGTATGTGCGACATCATAACGTATGTATATATGAGATCTCTGCGAGATCAGTACACGTTTTTTCTCTATTTTTTTGTACTCGGCGTCTTATTACCGAGGATAGGTAGGTGGTCATACTTATATAGGTATATACTTGTATTTATATATATATATATATATATATACGTTACACATATTATGTTATTTTTTTTCCAATCTTATCTCGAACTGTTACACGACGACGAGCCGTCCTATAATTTCATTACCGGCGAGTACGCGTATACACCTAATTGATTTTACCGAACCGAACGGCGCTCCGCCGTCAGTACACGGGCGTACGCATGTAGAATATAATGTATTGCGTACACGGCACACGTCTCGGTCCGCGTCTTTAGTGTATAGGTACGCGTAGCTCATATACGCGGGAGGTATATGTATACTCGCCTTTTTAACATAATGCGACGCGAACAACAAACCAATTTGCGTTATCGCATTTTATTGTTGTGTCGAGTGCTTTGTAAAATATCATATTATATTATGCACACACGCGCGTACACACATATATAACATTGTACGTAATAATATTATAAATACCTAATATAGAAAAACGCGCGTAGACCTGCGGCAGGGTACATAATATTATTATTATTATTATATTATACAATGGAAGCGCGGCTGTGGTCGTGATTATTTTATTGGATCGGCAACTTGAAATTAATTAGACCGCTACCGTCCCGGCAGGTATTTACGAATGATATTTTACATAAATCATGTGATGGTGTAGGTACCTATAATATTGTACATTTTAATATTATACCGCGATTAAAGCCTTATTATTTACCTTTAGCGATTTCTACTATTCGAGAGTGCCAAAATAGGTTATTTTGTTTTTTTTTTTTTTTGAAATTTTAACAGGATGTCATAGCACTCAGCACATTAATTTGTTTTGTTTTGTTTTTTTTTTTAATAAAGCGTAAGTGAGCAACACAGTGCGTATTTCCGTTCAATAGAACCAACTTCTAACTTCTTAGTATTGTTAGCTTTAGTATTAGAGCGAATTAACCTGTTATCAAATAATAGAATATAATATCTACTATAAGTATTATGGTCCTTGAAAAAAGGTTTTAAAAAGCTATACAAAAAGAGGAGTATATAAATACATTATCGATTGCTTACTATATTGAGAAATATTTAACAATTTATAAAATATTGATACATCAATATAGCTTATTCTATAATAATATTCGAATAATATAGTAGTCTCCATTATCTTCCAAACATAATATAATATTATCTATTAGCACCTGTGTAAAGTTGAAATACTCAAAAACTACGTCCGATTTCGATGCCGATACATTAAAGTTTTCAAAAATTTGATCTGTTAAACTTAAAGGAAAAAACGGATGATTTTCTTACGGCAAAAAATTTATTTGGAATCGTCGCGAGGGTGTACGGAACATTCAAAACATTAAAACAAAATACCAGAGTAATCGAAAAAATGGATCTCTAAAATACACGTGCATACAATTCTCAAAAAAATCAGAAATCGAATACCTAATTTTAATTGTTAAAGAAGAAAATGGCGGTGAACGTGTGCTCGGCGAGTCACCTGCCTTGTCCTGTAACGGCTCGGTTCGCTTACCGAAGACTGCGTTTTCCCGCCGATATATAGTTAAATTAAACTCATATACATATAATATAGGACCTATATATTACATTATAATAGTCATACGGGCGCAAAGGGTTTAGACTGCATGCGTGGCGAGAAACATCTGTCCACGGTGTGACGGAGGTACGCGCGTCTCTTATCGGGGGACGTATCTCTGGAAAATCATCCCGGCGTGGGCGAAAGGATTATACGATGGTGTATCTTCAATAGGACAATATAATGATATGCGCGCGTATATATAGCGACTATTTGTATTTGCTGCCGCGGGTAAGCACCTATATGTGTCTTACATTATGTATTATTATACGACGTAAATAAACGGTTTTTCGAACGCCGATCCAGACGACTGATGTCTGACGCGGCGGCGGCCGCGGCGGAGGGATCGGTTCGAGAGCCGCGACACAGAATAGAGATCGACTTCTGCGGCGGCGGTGTGGCGTGCCACAACGGGAGATGGTTTTCATTCAACCCGGAGATTACCGAGGTATATGTATAACCTACCTATACGATATTACCTCTGCGACGCGTGTATAATATTATGTGTACGTTTATTGTAATATTATCTTATACGGGACGACGCTGCAGTGATGAGCGCGTACGCAGGCGAGAGGGCTAATATCGCTTCGATAAACACCGCGTTCGCCTCGCCGCCATTATACACATCTGATATTTTATGTTATTACAATACGTATGTGCTCGGCGACGCGATCGTATCGACCATTATATTATTATCCTCTCGTCGTCCGTCGCATAATATTATATATGCGTATATACGCCTCGACGTGTGTACGTACGACACCTCTACCGCGGCGGACGTCGTCGTCAACGATTGATTTCCCTCCGCGGCAAACGGGTTTAAAGAGTCGACGTCGCGGTCTTGTCATCCAGGTGTCGGTTCAACGCTGCGGAAAGTCTCGTGCGGGAAAACACTTCGCGTTCCTACTCCCGACCCGTATACCTATTATAGAGGTAGTACGCGTCATTATAATATAATATGGGTACGTATAAGCCCGATCTAGTGCACAGGATCTAAAAATATGTACGATGACGACACCATTGTGTGGTGGTCATCAAACCGAATCGACATTTACAATTTTCCGGATTGAAACATACTATTGACTTTTTATACTTGTATTTTTTTTTTTTTATCTAATACGATATTACTGCATATTCATATTCATTCCGCGACATTTTCGATGGTATACCACCATGAAGAACGAGTGTATAAATAATTAGGTATGTACTGCACGATGATTGTTTTAACAGCAGAAACTGCGTTTCATAACAAGACGTTTTTGAAAATATTGTTTGAAGTCATTTTAAAGCAACGACATTTTTGAAAAATGTTTCTTACTACGTTTTTCATCATAATTTTGTTTTACTTTTAAATATTAAAACATGTTTTATTTAAAAAAAAATATTGTTTCGTATTAACTTTAACTTAAAACGTTTATATTTATCGATACATTGAGTTTTTAACTTTAAAAGTGTCAGTCAGTATAATAGGTATAAATTTATACGAGGAAATTGCAATGGCTGGTTTATATTGACGCGGCGACGAAGGTGTGTGATGCATATAAACTATAAACGTGTGGCTTGATTATTGGTTTCGGCAAGAAAAACTATTATCCAAAAACTTTTGACTTGATAAAAGTCACAAATACGAGTATGTTACGGTTATTGGGTATATACTTATAGTATATATGAGTATAATAATATATAACAATAAAACGGACCGTATTCGTGTGCAAGCAAATATTTTTTATTCTTTATTTTCAATCAAATAATTTTACATCCCGAGGAGAGTAATATAAC
This sequence comes from Aphis gossypii, assembly GCF_020184175.1. Classification (NCBI taxonomy): domain Eukaryota; kingdom Metazoa; phylum Arthropoda; class Insecta; order Hemiptera; family Aphididae; genus Aphis; species Aphis gossypii. The sequence goes on from NC_065530.1 coordinate 60,862,766, forward strand.
TCATATCTATTGGTTTTACTGCGTTGTGGTGCCGAAATTATTATTGTTATTTTTTTTTTTTAGACTTTCACAGTTCACACAGTCTCTGTGTGATTGAATCTTTTCCAGGAAAATAATTACATTATTGGAGATTTCACATAGATTGAATTTCAGATCGACCAAAATTACAATAACCTTCAAACAGACTTTCAAATGTTTGTTAGTTATACCTACTACCTACCTACTTATTGATTTAAACTGTAAATAGTACATAATATATTATTATATTGTTATGATGACCATTATTAATTAATTTGAATATAATAGTTTAATATTATGTACTGTTGTTTTAGATATAAAATACATTTTGTTTGGTTAATTTGACTATAAATTATCACAGTTGTATAAGTTTCACATTTTTTTTTCAATAATATGTAAACGCTTTACTCAATAAATTTTGTAAATTTTTAACTTAAGTTATTTATCATCTTATAATATTATACAAATATTTGTTGATAGTAAGTGTATATATTATATTATCATATTATTATCTAGTGCTGCAGTTATATTATATAGCAGTATTTCCTATAACCTGTATTATGGGTCATATTTTTGGTCGTTCAAATGTTATTTTGATGAGTCACAAATATGAAATATTAATTATTTAATAATATGATTTGAGAATCAGATTTATTACATAATCTAGTATAACCTAATGAAGTAAAACAAAACAATTATAATTCTTTTATAGTTTGCATGATAGAAGTAGAGTTAATAATGAGCCACCATATCGAAAAAAGTTAAGAAACACTGTTGTATGATATTATATTTTCAATTCAAATTTATTTGTGATACGTATCATGCAAATATTTTACTTTATTGTTTACTCATATTTTAATATTTATTACCTATATGTATTTTAAATATTATCACATTGCAATTATTTTTCTTGTATCATATGCCTAAACATTATGATAAATAAATTTAATTTAAGTGCGTATATTGCAACATAATTGAATGTGTTCAATACAAACACCGATCCGTTAAGGTAGCAAGCTTTTTAAACACGTTTAGTGGAAAATTTAAAAATGGTTTAAAAAATCAATTCTAAACAAATAACTTAAAACAACATTTATCTTTCAATAATTACAAAGCACTTTTTTTTTACTTATAAAATCAAACACTACACTCCAGTCTATAAATAAGTAGGTACAGTATCGACTATTGAATATTTTAGATATTTGTATAAATCTTACACACGTAATCACATCTCACTCTCTAATAACCCAAACATCCAAATAAAAAAATCGATCATAATATCAATGCTTTGCAATCATTCATGTAAAGACTGTAAAAGAAATTGTGTCGCGAGCCACTCCGTATGATCGTCGTCAATGGTCGGTTTACAAGGTATATCTCTTAATGGAATATTTCGGAAACCCTGAAAAAAAAGTCCTCTATTTTACTTTTACATCAGCTTTGGTTATATTCACCAGCATCTCCCACAAAATACACCTATGTGGAGTTTGGTAAAATATTAATATTAATGGAATACAATAATAATTCATATTAAATTTAACTGTACAGATCAAAGCGGTTCGAGTGAAATGTACGATATTATACGCTTGAATGGTTTCACAAATGTTAAGTTAGCCGTGCGTGTATGTACAGCTTTACGTGGAGTCCTTAATTGGCGTTTGCAGAGAACTGCGACGTTTTCTCTTACATGCGATATGTGTCATGTGTGTGTGTGTATTTGCGTTTTTCAGTGATTTATGTTATAGTGTCAGTAAAGCATGTACAATATAATAAATGTTTAATATTATTTTGAAGTCATGTAGGTATATAGCGTTAGCCATTTACAGCATAGGTATATGTTGTAATCATGTTAACGTGTTCTGTCCTTATATCAGACACCACGAATTCGTAAAATAATAGCATTATAAAAAACGTTTTGTTTCACTAGGTTTTTAAAATTCTGTTTCGAAGTTTTCGAGAAAATACACGGAATTTAATTTACATCGAAAATACATTTACAATTGTTTTCAAATAACAAAAGGGTCAATTTTGAGGATTATTTAACTTGTGTTTTTAGATTATATTGTTTGTTATCTTGTAAACGGTCTTTGGGTACACGTATCCGTAAACCAGTTTGTTACCATGTTTGTTTGTATAAGGTTAACCCTTTTACTGTAATAAGCTGTCGTCTAAACGGCGAGAACCCTTAATTTCGTTTCACGAGGCAGCTGCGCACGGTACCCAGATAATATATAGGTACCTACTAATTTCAAGCGTGCGTGCGCACGTAACCCATTTCCGATGGAATATTATCGTTTATGAAAAAAATTACGATAATATAAGAGAAAAAAAAAATGCAGTCTGCACGAAAACGACTCGATACATTATATATTATAATAATATTAGAAAAAAATGTATTATTATTATTACTATTATTGTTGTTGTTGCAGGATGCGATGGGAAATCCGAGAAATCGTTTTCCGCAGCGGCCTGCAGCAGACGATTGAAATGCGCGCGATGACTCCTCGCTCGGACGTCGCGGACCACTGCGGTAGCTCATTTGAATATCAAAAAGTCATTCATGTCCATTCCCGCGTACATTATGCACATTACGTATACTGAGCGTGCACATGCGCATAATATGTATAATATGTATATATTATTATAATTTATAATATATAATAATATATACCTACTCTGGCCGGACTACGTTCTGTAGTTTATCCGGCGCGATTCCTGTAGTGTACCTACAGCAGCCGTTCTGTATATTTCTGTCCGAGCGTTTTGATTATACGCATCGATAATAAGGCATCGCGGGCGCAGTGCATATTATAGTGGCGGCAGCAATAGCAGCAGCAGCAGCAGGAGTAATAATAATAATAATAATAATAATAATTGAGGAACCAATCCTTCTTTGGTCAAGTTCAGGGAAAACGAGTCCATTCGATATATATACATATACATATTCTACCATGGACGACCAATAGTTTGATTTTTTATTTTATTATTATTATTATTATTATTACTATTATTATTCCCAGACTCGGACAACGGCGAACAATACGTTGCATTTACATTCGAAACATAATTCAGTGACGAGTTTGGGACGTATATTATTATAATAATACGCGTACGGACAGCCGGCCGGGCACGGTCAATCGCGCGTATATTATAATCGCCATTCCTACTTATAATACTCGCTCGGCGCTTTAATAATAATATATAGTATACGTTTGCAATATTATTATACGCGTGTCCGTCGCCCGTCCGTCCGCCGTCAAGAGTCTTCAGCTCTTTTGTATAATTGGAACTAAAAAGCAGTGGAAAACGACTCCGGGGCTCAAAGTCTTTCGGGTCCATCTGACGCTTTTTTTTTGCAAAAGCACCTTTTTCACCGTACCACGCCGTCTATATAATTTGCTGTTTTGTTTACCTATTATATTTGTAAATTCGTTCTGCACATTAACTCGATAGATATTATTTCATTGTATTTTGAACTTATGCAGGTTAGAATTAATTACCCAGTGTAACGCCTTTCATATTTTAAATATTTTATTAGCAGTAAAATATTGAGAACCATTTTGACCACTGTAGTAGCCGCTCGTCGACTTGTCGAATATTTTTTACGTTTTACTGTAAAATCTGGTAATGTGATATATTATTAAGAAAACACCGACTTTCAGTAAATTTAAACACAGCAGAGATTTTAACACGGCGTGTTCCATCGTGTACTACACGATAGGGTATAAAGGCATATTAACACTGTAAACTGTACACAACGTGTAATCGTTTCGGGAAAACAAAAATGTCATCTTAAATTGATACGGCGTCGTTCGTCACCATATTGTTATTAATAAAATATAATATAATATGACAGTGTCCTATCGCGGACGAACACGCGGTAAGTAAATATATATCACTATATATCATTCGCACGTGTCACATTTGAAACACCTATAGATAAAAAAAAAACGGGTTTATTGGGGTTAGGCCGCCACATCATATTATGTCGAAATATCGATACGACATTATAATATTATATTTTGTGTGATATCCAGTGGCATCGTCAGACAGTATTGGTACAGCATCGGGTGTATATTCATTCACTTAAAAGCTGGAACTTTTTGATCTGCATTTTTATTTTTTTCAATCTTGTTTCAGTAAAAAATTAGTTAGAAATCCTTTTTTAGACATTTTTTACTTTCTTTACCTTATTTGTTTACTTTATTTTTTGTTCTTACAATAATAATCATGAATATTATAATGAACGCTTGTTTTAAGTGAGGTAACAGTTCGTTTAGAAAAAAAAATGCATAAACGATGTTCGTGCACGTTGAATATCATACCACAAACAATAATACAATAGCAGTTTACATATTGCAGTCTGAGGCTGTATAATAATGTAGTATAATTTTTACCATTATATCCTCCTAGTCCTCGGTATGCTTACCAAGTACCAATACACAAGTATAACAATTTTCTAATTTTAATTTTTTGTCTGCAAACTTAATTGACTTATTTATTTTCTAGTAATAAATAGATCAAAATACATATTATCAAAATGGATTTTAATATTTTTTTGGAAATGTCCTACTGTATTAAAACTATAATAGCATTTCTTTTTAATTGCACAAATAATAATATTTCACTACTGGTTAAAAAAGAAAGTATAAAGTATGCACAACTTCAATTAAATTTTCCATAATACGCAAAAAGATTATAGTCAGTGAGTTTCTTAATTTTTGTATTTTGTTAAGACGTGTAAAACACTTTTAATTATACAATAAATCTTATTTAACTATAATAATATAGGTTAGAATAAAATAAAAGAACTTTTATTTTTTTAGTACAAAACCGAAAAAAGAATATGTTTGAAGTAGAGATTTGAGGTTTTTACGATAAAAAAAATATATTGTAGTAATGCTAACCGCAACACTCCAAAAAAAAGTATTATGGTACTGCAGCATAGCATCATAACAAAAATCGTGTGCTAACCCATTTATTTTTTTTTTTTTTTCAAATTTGTTTTTATTGAAACAACCATCAGAGTCTTAATCGAAGTCTTTTCGCTTTTTTTTGGGAGGGGGGGAGGGGGGAAGGGGGGTAGAGTGCAGTGTGTATTACTTGTACCCCATTCTCTAAAAAGAGAATTTTCACGTGAGTGTGGAGTTCATTCCTAGTGGAGTGGGCCCGGTAGCAGTATAGGCAACCAGAACAACGGCAAGGGAGAAAGACTACAGACAATTCTGCAGAACATTTTTTGCACCATATTCATTGTCTCCGATATACTGGACAATGAAAAAGAAGTCGAAGACCCGCAAATAGAATCTTGTACCATTACAAGTAAAAAAGCGACGTTTGCTTTAGAAAAATTACGTAAATATATTGAAACCAATAAAGGCACAAATGAAGGTGTTTATTTATGAACATTTTAAACGACGCGTTCTCAGTAGATTTCTGATTATTAGTACTTTACTATTATATAAGTAATATATAATGATGACAAGAATATAGATAGTGAAAATCATTGAAGTAGTAGTTATTAATGTAGTTATTATTATCATCGTTTGTGTATACCTAATTATTATTTATTTTCATCAGACGCTTTTATATTATAATATATGAGCAATTATCAAACGACACGTTTTGTCGAATACAGAATATTATATTGCTTTTGGCAAGTATAATCAATTTATAATAGTTTTAAGTAGGTATTAATTTTTTATTTTTTCATTTTTATAAACCTCATTAATTGACGGTGCTAAATACGTGCGATAAATTCAATTTCGTTTCTCGGCGTGGGACGCCACTAAACACCTATAATGAATTTAGATGGGAACCAATGATGATTGGGTATGCTGCATGTGTATCCTTCGATAAATGCTGCCTTATAATATTAAAAAATATTTATAAACCGGGCTATTGGAGTCTATATTATTGTTATGTATTATAGTACATTGCAGAACCGGTCCGGGGCGATCAATTTTACATTATATGCTTATAAATACGTTCGCCGCCCTTAATGTATTAATTTATCAAAATCCGCGTAGGTATTAAGTATCACGGTAACAAATAATGATAGTAATTTTGCCGTTCCAGACAGGTTTCGTTTGATCGATAGGGATTTTTCGATAACACTGGTCGTTATGAAGTATATTGTTAAATGAAAAAAAACGAGAGCAGAAACGTGCTGAATACGATAAGTATAATATTTAAAACAACAACTCGTCGTAACTACATGCGAAACATGGATACGGTTAATACCACGGTGTGGATATGGTGATACCGCGATTGGGTGATTGCGTCTTGGTCGAATTACCACCACAATATACATATAGATACTAACTATATAGGTGTCTAGGTATACGGTGTATCACAATAAGCCGACTTAAAATACCTGCATCAGACGTGGTCATTGCTATGACGGGAAGAAAAAATAAATATAATTATCGCAAGTGATTTCAATATTATAATGTGAAGTCGTCAGATCTTTTCTCGACGATGCGCTCTGTGTGCGTCCTGCACTATTATAATACACCTACGCTGAACAAACGGACGTTTTCGAGTTCGACGTATCCCGTCGCCTTATACACACGCGTGCGTGAACGAGTGCAGGTGAATAATTTAATATTAATATTATAATATTATGTTATATTTCATCGTTTGGAGTGCGGTCCCGAAAAAGTCGACCTCGCGAAGCGTTTCGGAGAATCACTGCTCTTGTTATATTTATTCTTGTGCGGACGTTTAATATTATTATGTTTGTATTACGTTTATTGTGTACTTAATAATATAATGTAATATCGTTGTGGACCGATGTGCTCAAGTCGGGCGTGAAACGGTGAGAAAAACGGACGCGCGCACGCACACGCGCCGAAAATACACACACATATAGTCTTTATCCATGAGATATATTGTCGCGGAGTGGTACCCACACGTGTTTACACACGCACACGATCGAAAATGGGTTTAAATTGTCATTGTGCGTCTCTTATACGTGTGTGTGTGTGTGTGTATGTGGATTTTTCGATTCCTCGCAGTCAGAATAGGGTACGCGTATCCGTCAGCCGACCGTACGAGACAATCGCGGTGCTGGTGCGTATATATAATGGCACTGTCAATCACTGCTCTTTTTTTTTTTTTTTTTGACGTTTCAATAACAGTCGTCATTTCGCCGGTCGATGTCGTCGTCGTTGTCGATTATTGTTATTATTATTATTGTACTGTGTATACGAGCACGCTAACGTGTGGGTTTTTCGCCGTGCGGGTATTGACGACGCTATTGCATATAATATAGCTATATGGACCGGTGGCTGGCTGGTGGTGTCAAAGAGTCACTTGAGTACGGACGAAAAAAATAAAATAAATACATATCGAAAATCGAATTTTTGGCAAAAAGATTATGGGCGGGTAGAACGTGCGTGCACGTATAAGTGTAAAGTCAATTTATACATGTAGCCAGAGACGGCGGCTGATTCCTGACCGCTGAGAGTATCATATCGAGGGATTATAATGGGGTTCTTTTGAAATCGAATTCCGAATATTGCAGCTACACATACTCATCACGCGGATGGGATCGGCCGCATCGTTATATATATATATTCACATTTTTGGCTCACGAAATACAGTTTGTATTATAACAAATGCGATACACCTTGAATTTTTTGATTTTATATTAGGTAGGTACCTTTATACCCACATAAGTCCGAATATCCAATTATTTATTATATAATATTATATGCACTGAGAGGCGAAAATTAACGTGCCAATCATGGATCATGTAGCATATTATTTAATCTATACATATTTTTAATGCGTCTAGTGACACTGGTACCTATATTATTATTTTAATCGCTATTGCCTATTATAAATATTAAAATGTATAATCGAACATCTAAATTAAGTGTTTTAAAGCTGTAAGATACTATTATGAATATTATATAAATAGTAATTACTAATTATTAACTGTATACAATGCAACTTAAATATGCGTGTTGGTGTAATAATCACAGTTGTAAATAGCTATGTATGCATTTTAAATATATCTATTGGAAATATTTTTATATTTTAAAGTCTTAATTAGTTTTTTGTACTCGTAATTTTGTTTAAGAAATTTATCATAATTCTTAACAAAAAAAAAAAAAAAAATTGGGTTTTATTAATTTATCATGATTATTGTTAATAGTACGAACTATGTTTGTAATACTATATTACAGAAGGTGTAGGAAAATAATGAAATTTTTCTGCTTGTTAAATTCTAGCTCTCAAAAACCGTTTTGTAACTAGGCAATTATATTTTTTAAATACTCATTAGTTTTACTATCTATATTCAATAAGATAACTTAACATGTTTATTGTAAATGCATTTTTAAATATTTTTTTGACTACTAGCTGCCAAGAATTATTTTATTTTTACCAATTATTTTAATATTTAATACTGTATATTAATAATATATTATTTACGTTTTACATAATGTTTTCACATAGTCAATATTTTATTGAAAATTATATAATATTTACTCTCGATAACTTAACAATAAATGTTTTATATATTATATTGCATAGTATTATAATGAATAATGATATTATATTATGATGTTTCATACATTCATATTGTATCTACCTATGTATTAGTATGAGTTATATTTTGTATTTCATTTATTTTAAATTAACCATTTTGTATTTCAAATAAATGTTTAAAAGAAAATTATTATTTAGCATATACAATTTGAATAACAATTTCACATATTATATTTTAAATAGATTATAATGTAACTATTTAGTACCACCCTATAGTTATAATTTACATTTTATTTAAACTTTGAATTTTCTAGTCAATTATATAATTTATAAACATTCAATTTTTTTGCAGGATACTTTTAATAGAAACGTTTAGAAAAAATTCGTTTTGTTATTTGGTTATCATATAACTTTACACATTGTTAACTGCAAGTAACATATATATATATAATATAAGTGTATAGTTTTTATTTAAGAAAATTATAATTGAGAAGTAGAATTGTGATTGATGTTTGTTTTTGAAGCTTAATAGATTTTATTAAACTCGTGATGTTTTGGTCAAATAGGTCAATAAAATGTAATTAAACTTAAAAGTTAACCATATATATATATATATTATTATTATTATTATAAAATGAGTTTTTTTTTAAGAAATATGTAAATACTAACAAAAAAGTCTCAAAATGTAATTAAAATAAAATATTACAGCTCGAAATGTATGTCAAATAAAAAACGCATTTCTGTAGTTGTTATGAAATTTTAATTAAATTTGCTAACGAACGATTTATAAATTGAAAAAACCATAAACTCTTTACTTGAAAACTAAAGATTAAAAAAAAAAAATAATAAATAAAAAATGATTACAAAAATGTTGAAATAATTTATTATATAAAAAATATCCTTGAATCGTTTAAATGTTTTATAAGTATAATAGGTATTAGGTACACGGAGTTGTCAAAAGTAAATATTATTCTATCAGACTACTTCTGGGCTGTGAAGTTATGTTCATGTCAAACGTATAAAACAAAGTTCAGGTAAATTCTGTATTAAACGAATTAAATTTTACCGTGTCAAATATCGATAGTATACATTTCAAATGTTGTAGTATTTTGACTACATATATATGATATTATATAATATATAATAGTATAATACAATACTTACAATACATAATAAGTCATATACAATAAGTATTACATGAACATTTTTAAGACAAACAAATAATATGCAATACTCATGTAGAACACTTAAAATATTAACTTATCGGTTACGACTATCAAATATATGATGTTGTACAGGACAATACAAATCGTCCGATTCATGTTGATTAAAGTTTTTGAGTTAGACTTGATTTAGTTAAATAGTTAATTGCAAACAATAGTGCACATTTTAACTGAAACAGCATCACAATATGACTTGCAATTACATAAATTGACTCGTGAAAATCTATATATATATACATATATTCTGACTCGTGAAGCATTGGGTTTATACTACAATATGATCATTTTAATGGAACCATAAAGAGATGCTATGCGCCTACCTCCAATTATTGAAAATAACTTATTAAGAACAATATAAATTAGGCACTGTAATTAAATATCAGTTCTTAGGTTATCAATCATTATATAAACTTACTACGTATACCTATTAATGTTTATTCAAATTTATATATTTTTGTTAGCACAGTTTTAAATTTACCAGTTTTCATCTTTTGGGTTGATAATACTATAATAATACTTATAATAATTATTCAATGCGATTAGAAGGGGGGGGGGGCTCGTCTGAACAAGTATTCAGATTAGTAGAGTACACAAAACAGATTAAAAAGCACACACATTAAAAAGTTGCAAAAATATATTTGATAGAAAATAGAAAATACGCACATAATATACTACGATTACACGGGTCGGCCGTGTTTATTTTTTGGATGTAGCAGTAGAATATGAACGACAATTTACATCATGATGTACAGCGTATATAAAATAATATAATCTGTTACGTGGCCATAGTAACCGCATTTCCATTCGGAAAAACCAATTTCGTTTTCTTTTAAAAAATAAAATCACGTTTTAAAGTTTTAAATAGAATTTATATGTTTTTTCGTTGAGCCATTTGTAGGTTTAATATTATTAAATTCACAAGAACATGGAAATATATACAGATGCATGTGTATTTTATTTATGAAAAAAAATATTATTAATTAGGTATACTTCTGTATTGAGCTATTATTGGGTATGTACATTTTAATATATAGTTTGCATTTGGGTGCGCATTTACAGCTGTCTAATATTCTATAGTCCCATGACTTTATATCATATATTGTTATATCGACTTTATTTTATTCACGTATGATTTATTACGAATATTTCTGTATAACAATATGTGCTTATCGACATAAAACAAATTCATTGAATTCAAAAATATATGTATGGTATGCTAATTGCTAACCCTTTTATTTTTCCGAGTAAAATGGAATAGAATTTCGTTGTATTTTGGTGTATCGAATACATGGTCAGCTTGCCGAAGTTTATAAAATCACTGTCCGTTAAGGTCGTTGAGGATTGAACCTTTAAATATTACCTACTGGTACCCAAGATAGGTACCTACGTCTTAATGTTATGAATTGTAATTAATTCTTTTACTGCTTTGTCATGACAAACGAATTTTTACGGTGGGTCTTTTACCACACTTGTACCACAGTACTCGTAGGTAAAGTCGTATAACACCGGTAGCACACCCAAAAACGAGACTTACCTATATACGTACATACTATGAATATATGATGTCTTTTATGATTTTCTATAATAGACAGATATTATTTTATTATGTTGCGTGTGCGTTATAGACAATATAATATGATGTTCACCATGGTCCTGTACAGGATAGTAATATTATTATTATATTCGTTTCGACACCAATTATTATTACGTATCATTATTTTGACTCATTATCGTCAACGCGATGTTATATTGACAGCAGACCTTATAGAGTATAACGTACGCAATCATATATGTATGTATATTATAATGTTATATTATTACGACGAGAAAGAACTAGTCGGACGTTTCATTATTATTATTATTGTTGTTGTTGTAATTATCGTTGAAACTTATAATATATTTTGTACTTCTATCTATACACGATTGGATTTTGACTTTATCGGACCACGAGCCGCGAGCGGCAATAGAAGATGCTCGTGAGAATAAAAAAAAATATTTGGTTAGAGGTGCGTGGATCGGTGCATGCAAGACAATATTATTATAATATATAATAAATAATATTATAATGTGTACATATATTTTTCTATAACATATTAATATCGGTAAGTGGTGTTTAAGGGGTGGCCAAAGTAGGGTAAAGCCTTCAGCAAAACACAAGAAAATCACCTTAAAAAAACACAATAACCTCTATAATGAATAACGATATAGAGTTATATAGTAATATATAGTACAGTTATTTTTATTTTATGTAAATAAAATACAATATGTATTCGTCGTTATTTAATAAAACATATGATTCAAATAATAATTGTCAGAAAATTATGTTCAACGTTCAGTATATAGTTTATCTCGGTTTGTATAGCTATACCTAACTTATTGAAGCTAAATATTAAATTAAAATCGTATTAAATTGAGAATGTATATTTAATATTAAATATTATTTGTTCTGCTTAGAATTTCATAGAGTTTATAAAGTTATCAGTATTCATTTAGATCAAACGATTCTATAATGTTTTATGTATGTAAAAGAAAAATCGTATTTATTTATAACTTTACAGGTAGCCGGTGACTCCCGTTTGTGCGGACAGTAAAAATACATTACTGACTACAAACTGTAATATTTTATAAAATTATGTTGTACTTTTTATGGCCCTCGGTATTAGATAAAAGCAAATTAAACTATCAAAACGTCGTATGCCTGCAGAACTTCAATAATTAATATAATTATGCTACTTGGCTTCGATTGAAGACACATAACATCATATTATTATATTACTATCTAATAATAATTACTTACATAAAATGTTATATTGTCATTAACGACGAGAGTTGAACAAAGTTAAATAATATATTATACTAATTGTGTTTTTTTGTTAATACCTGCTGCAGCGGACACGTCGTTGTCGTGTAATTATACAATAATATGCGATCGTCATGTATAAGTCCATTGTAGTTCACACGGCGGATATAAATAATTCCCCGTCGAAGAATCTGTCAATCTAGAAAATTAAAATGTTTTACGATATTATACTCGTTTACAATAATATGCATCATAATATAATAATATTCCATAAACCACGTATTATTAATTATTATTAACATAATTATAACGACCAAACGCGGCGCCAAATTGTGTGCAGACTTTGTATACAACTCACCAACTCTCTCTCTCACACTCTATCTCTATCTTTCTTTCTCCGTATACACATATGCACACACATATACATATGCATATAGGTGTATTTGCGTCGTATGTGTGTGTTTGTATATTATATTATAATAATTTACGGAAACCCTTAATGGGTTCTTCGGTTCCGCATATCCTCTAGTGTGGATTATCATTTGAACCTATATATATACCCACCGTATACAGGTATATGAGCTCGCTTTCCAATATATTATTCTGCCAAATATAATATACAATAATATATACACACATAGCTGGTGGTATACGCCGCCGTACGTATAATATATAATATGACCACCGACTCTCATTATAAAACGTGATCGTTGGGTTTCGAAAACGGCGGACGATAATTTTCGGAAATGATAATATGTAATGTACATATAATAATATATATACCTCGCTATAATATATCGTAAAATGCGGCGAGACTCGTTCCGTGCGTACATTACTCGCTTATATACATTCGACAGCAGCAGCAGCAGAAGCAACGACCATATACCATATACGTATATTACAACATATTATTAATGTATTCAATATTATTAGACGATCGAAAACTCAGGTGAAAATGGAATATACGATGTCAGGTATTTATAATATTATGGTACCGTGTATACTTTGTCGTCGTCCGTTCCGTACGGTTGGATGAGTAATCTATGGAATTCCGCGTCGGATCTTCGACGCGCCGGGCGGTGAATAAAAATCGATTGACCGTCCGACGAAATGAAAATCAACCAAACGTTTTATTACGACAATAATATATTATTGTTGTGTATCGTTCTCATATAAAAATCTAACAAAGTGTCCGATTTCAAATTCGTAACCAGTTTAATCGAATCGACCGTAATCAGCCGCTTATACACTAGTAGGTACACCACGTATGCGCGTCTTCGGTTCACTTCTGCAATAGGTATATATATAGTATTATTATATTAATTCGAGTGCGACTAGAAATGTATTTTCGAACGTAAAATTGTTTTTCATTCTATGACCGCGATGTAGGCGAAAAATAGAGTCTTCTACTACGAAAATTTCTAAAATTAAGCAGAGTTCAACTTTTGGATACGACAGTCACGACACTGCTGCAGTCGACGCAACAGTGAACCCGGTTTAAGACTACTTTTCAACGACCTTATTAATAGTGTAATAATATTACTCCTTGATTAGAATTGTGATAAGATTTGAATACATTGATACCTGTTATTTAAGTGACGACATTTATTAAATGTTAAAATAGTGAATAATAATAATTATCACTATTATGGTCAAAGAAGTTTTATTAAAATCATTCGTATATGGTAATTTAAAAAGTAGTCATAAAGTCTGTCTGTCTTGCGCATGTATTGGCTTCGAGGCACATCACATAATATAATATGCACAGCCTATATATACATATATACCTACATAAATGTATAACTTATAAGTGTATGAGGTAAACAGAATCTTGATTCTTGCCCGATACTAATGGCCAGTGTACGTATAATTACGATTTCCGGTAACATATTTTACATTATAAATGGGTGTCATACATCGTTATAATATCGTATCCACTATATAATATCATAATATACATAATACTAGAATATTGTCGTAATGGGTGCGCGCGCGCGCACGACTACTCGAACTGCAGGAGTTCGCGGCCGTCGGTCTTGTTTCGGGACGTTCATTATTAACGTGGCCCATTAATATAATTTAGGCACTACATATATTACTATAACGACATAATATTCTATTCGGTTCGCACCTACGCGCGGTGGCGGCGTACGCATCACGCATTATGGTAATAATGTGACGGAGGCGAGCATTATCGGAAAACAAAAATTTGTTCTCGGGACGTGAACGATAATTTAATGATCGTATTTATAATTTTTTTTTTTTTTCAGAGATACGACTGTATGGGAGATGCCGCGCTTATACCTGCCTACGTGACCTACCTGTACATTAATATTATATATAATATCGTATACACCCGTAATGTGCTGTGTGGTATAATTTTCGAAAACGCGTGGGCGTGAACGCATAAAAAACGAAAACCAGAGCTCCGTCGAGTCGAATGCGATTCCGCGACGCGACGTACAATATTTTTCTGGTCTATCCGTGCGAATCACCGCCCGCTGAGTATTATATTCCATCACACTATGGCGCAGTGAGTTTGCCACACATGTATATACCTAGGTATTATACAGTATTATTACTATTGCTATTATTATTCGAAGATTTAAAAACGCGAATGGTATCGGCCCGGCGTGTGATATATAATAATATATT
The DNA here is from genome assembly GCF_020184175.1 of Aphis gossypii. Taxonomy (NCBI): domain Eukaryota; kingdom Metazoa; phylum Arthropoda; class Insecta; order Hemiptera; family Aphididae; genus Aphis; species Aphis gossypii. The sequence continues at coordinate 60,877,961 of NC_065530.1, forward strand.
AAATCGTATCGAAAACGCGTTCACCTGCGGCAGACGAATATAAATCCAGTCTCTCCGATGTATAGAGGAATATTATATAAGTAACCCGTCATAACGCCTCACGACGTCCACTGCGGTGTGACGGGTCAACGAAATAATGTTATGCAAAAACAAACAGACAAACGAATTCGAGATAAAGACGCTTGTTGTACAATATTACTATTCAAATCGTAGGCACAGCAGACGAGAGTGAGAGAGATTAACACACCGATAAATCGTTTTCCTCTCGTTTGGGCAACGGATTAATCGTTACAACGAGATAGGTATATACTGTTTGATATTATGTACGCAGTACAATTGTAATTATTGTGAAATACACGTCCCAAAACAATTATATAAATATATATGTAGAAAATAATAGTTTATAACAATAATTGACGAGGTATACAAAGCGACGACCGATAATATGTTGTTCTGTTTTTTTATACGTATATAATACTATTTATAAATATATTATAATAATATACGAAAACACCGTATAGGCGTGTATAATATGGGTTTCCAGTACGTACGAATAAAATTACATAGGTGTAAATGTTATGTGAATCATAAAATGGTGTGTGTATATGTGTATCGAACAATAGCTGTGCGACGGCGGAGAAAGGACAAGTCGAACGCATAAATTAACACGTCGAGCTTGTGAACGGGTATATGACGGGGATAGAACCGTTAACGTCTTCCAAAAAAGTAATTAACTAAAAACCGTATTTTAGTGAGAGGTACCATTACACAAAGTTATCCGTTTATGTATCGTATGGAATAAGGAAAATGCAAATTACGACCAATAAGATTATTAGTTTCCAGCGTTCTACTCGGAACGTTTCGTTTAAATTAACTTTGATATTATTATCGTATATAGATTTCCGAGATCAAAATAGATAATAACCATAATAATGATCGACAAACAGAATAATATGTCTTTTCTTGGAACTCTATGTACAGCGTACACCTATTAAATATTTAAATCAATAACAACGCGGCTATCGAACGTTTTACATTTAGTTCGATAACAATTGAGTAAGTACACTTAAATTCAAGACGAATTTATAGCTTACCCGAAAAACGAATATAATTATTGAGAAAGAATGTAACTATGTAATAGTGAAATGTATCCAAATAATTTAATTGAATATGGGAGGATTCGGCACGTTGAATCTTTCAAACTGAAAATTTAAATGTAACAAAAAATCATAATAATATATTTAATGAAAATAAGTAATATAAAATATACTTATATAGTCTATAAGTATATGTGTATATTATGTAATAATAATATACACAAATTATGTGATAGAATGCTTTTTTAAACTCAATCTAAATAAAACGGTAAACCGACTGGTTGAAACTAAACTCTGAGAAATTAAAAACTCACTTCATAATTGGTAAAATTCAAACTTTAGAAGAAGAGAAAAAATCCGGATAGGTCATACAAGGCTAACTCACAATTTTTTTATGAGCAAAGGAGAACCTCCACAGTGGATAACTTTTGAGATTATTTTAACAGTCAAGCATATAATATACTATCAGAGTGCTATAAATACATCAGCCTTAAAAAGTACAAAATTCCACCCAACATGGACGAAGCATTAAGGTCAGACATTGAAAACATCTCAAATTTATTAACCATACTAATAAAAACCTATTTATATAATATAATCTTACAAATATATAATATGTTTGATAGGCATATGAATTGTATATTTATTTAATTTGGCTATAAATTCACGTTTAGTATTGTAAGTTGTAACGATTGTTACATATTTATTTATAAACATAATAATATACAACTGTAGGTACATAGTATATTATGAGGATTATTAATTTTATAGATCTATAATGTTGTAGATATATTTTATACTATGATGTAAAATCAATAACTAGATAATAATCTTTGTTGTTGATGTTGTTTTATTCAATAATCATAATAATTAAAAAAAAAGTGATAAAAATAATCAAATAGTCATAGTTATATAAATAATAGAATGATTATATTCTTATAAAAATATGGCTGTATAAATTATATGGGTTAATAAATAATAACTTATAATCAATTCAATTCCTGGATAGCGTTGTAGTTAACATATTCGAAGTAATTTAAATTTCAATAAATTAACTGAATATCGTATCTCATATTTAAAATATTACGTATTATATTTATTTTTAATGTTTACTATTTTTTTCACCACCTTGTACTACTGTAGCTTATTAACTCTAAAATTCGTTCTTAAATTTTTTCATGATTTACAAATTATTAACTAAATAACAACTTAAATGACTTTCCTAGTACGTAAAACTTTTTGTATGTGTTTCTAAGTTGATTTACACTATTTATTTAAACCAGAAACATATATCGTGCTCAGTAATTTTATAAAAATGATAAAATATGGCAATGTCAGGAAAAAATTTAAATTGAGCATTTTCAATCATATTACTAAAAATCCTATTCTCAATCGTATTTTACAAAACGATCGGTGGTTAATCGTAATCAAGGAATCCAGGATTTATTTAATAGCACATTTGCATAAATTTCTATAAAATGTGAGAAAATATATTGCAAACTATTAAGCTAACATTTGTTTTGTGTTACAAAGAAGTGAAATTCGAAATGTTTTGATTTTTTTTTGTCCTTATAAATTACGTATATTACAAGACATGGTTTTAGAGAATTGTTTTGTCTATTATAAATTTTAGTCATATTTTGTAAATTTTTGATTTTGATTTTTATGTTTTTGCTATATATTAGACAAAAATATGTTGTTTTTTTTTATCTTATCAGCTGATCAGCTGTCACTAATCGAGTCGTTCACCTAATTTTTAAATTTTTATTTAAAAATATCCCATTTTACCAGATTTTCAATCAACGTAGCTATAACTAGTTTTAATCGTTTTTATCGTTGCTGTTTACAAAAAAATATTTTTTTATTAAATTGGTTTACCCATGATTATAATTAAATTGTATATTATTAAAATTTTTGCAGAAACTTTAAACTTTAAAGTTCATCTTGCATTATCAGTAGATTATTATTACGTATATTTGTATTTCATATTTTCGATTCTTTTATTATTATGTTTAGTATATACTTTTATACAGTAACCTTAAAATAACTAAAATATGAAACATAACGTTTTTCTAATGTCAAAATGTCAAATGCATATTTGTATTAGTTTATTCCTTACAGTTTAATAATACCTTTGAATATCTATATTCATTAGATAACTAATAATACCTCATCAATATATTTTGAAAAAAGAACAAGATTTCAATTTAATTAAATGTTATTAAATATTTTTGAAACATGAAGTACAATTAATATTTTAATGTCAAGTTCAGTACTGTGATATATAACTACCATGAAACAAAAAAAAAATCATGAACTTTAGTTTAAATTACACTAATTCTATTAAGTTGGTCTTCTACAATAAGTACGAACGTTTAATAATAATTAGTAGGTAGGTATATATCAATTAAATTTATTTCTCTCATGAACTAAATAAGCAAATATATTTTTGAACTCACCAAATCGTTCCATTATAGTTAAAAATAAATTGCAAACAACTTGCTAATTTATGATGATATACATTTTATGTCGTTATTTAAAGGCAAATAAACTGCATAATGGACATATCACATCTAGATAAACGTATTTTTAAAAAAACTATATATTTAAAAGATGTATGGAGCGTTCGTTTTAACATAATACTAGTTTTATTACATTGATTTGCTATTTTTTTTGCTACGGTTCTAATAAATTTAATAGTACGTGGGTGGTTGGCGGGCCAAGTTCATGGACGTACGTTTACCTACTTTTAGGCTACCACATCGACTTTCCCCGTTAATCATCGCTGTACAGTGTTATGCGTATAGTTATATATGTGCAGATGGGACAACTACGGCCGAGATCGCGTCGTCAAACCCGCGATGATTTTGGGTCGTATCGGCTACGCACATATTAATATATTATAATATCGTATTGAAATTTAAAATAGATTATAATATTGTACAGTTTAGGCGCGCTCGTACATAAATGTATAATATTAAATATAATATACGTCATATTTTGATCATAATATTATAAGTGCGAGAGGACGCGGTCGATTAAAGCGCTATTAGCGTTTTCCACACGAGTCGTTTTTCGCGGATTGCGGGTAAAAGTCTATTCCTTTTATATACGATTACCCCCCTTCCCACATCGCCATCAAAAAATCGTCGCTTTGCTCTCGTGCTGCTCAAAACCATCGTATAAAATATTATTTTTCATCATACTCAACACTCGTATACAGTCATATTGTATTATATATTATTATTATTAATATTATGCATATATATTATACAGTATACACATTTTTTGTGCAGCAGTGCAGCGGTCGCGTGAACCGTTCGAGTGGAAAACCGTACACGATAATATTCATACCGAATACGCAACTATTACGCGTGACGCTTCGCCGTTTATATTTTATACACTATACATATTATATCGTGACGTACACGTTTCCCGGGACCGGTCTCGATTTTCGTAGGCAAAACTAAGTGCAAAACGTGGAGACGGTCATCGTAGGTATAGGTATTATACACGCATATAGGTTCGCAATAAATCGTAACGCTATATTATGACGGTGATAACTGATATTATATATTAAAATACATATAGACAGTAGGCACGCCGTTTTTTTTTCGTTCGCAAAACGCTGACGTGGTCATCGCGAAGATTTCCGAGCACCTGTTTTACAACGTCGAGTAGCTGAATCTGCAGGTTCGTTTCCGAGCGACTACCTCGGCGCTGCAGCAAGTGATCGGTGGAGAAATTCAAATAACCAAAGTTTCTTTTGTTCTTTGAGAGAGACTTTGCAAATATATTTGTAGATTCTCCACGCTGTCATATGTTATATCGTTATTATAATATGTGTAATACGAATTGGTGAATTTTCTTTTTGATATCATTGTGAAAATAATGTTGAACACTACTGATGAACTCTATAACGCGCAGGAACGCTAACTTAACTTTAACAAGGCAACGCCGAGCATCGATATTCGCGCACAGTAAAACCTGTTAAGTGGCGGGTGTTTCAAAGCTTCAGTTGCACTATGATTTTCCTTCATAATATACAGACCTGCAAAAACTTAAAATGTCTCCAAACATGATCTTTATTTTACGGTATAATGTATAGCGCATATAATATGCACGATTGTGTCCAACGGCTATTTTTGGTTTTAACATGACGTATGTATATAATATGTGTTAATGTACTATTGTTTTATGTATAGACAATATTTTTTAATATTTTCAGGTTAGGTTAAGTATGTTTGTGTCAAAAACGCCCCCTTGTTTGGTTCAAAACTTTCAAATATAGATTATACAATGTATATAATATACATGTTATTATAATATTAACGATCAATTATGTTAATATTTTTATTTTTTATTATTCATCTATTCGATATTGTTTTAAAATAACTATTGAGTTAGTATTATGTGAACTGTATAATATTATAATCTACTGGTGCCATACGGTCATATAAGAATATAATTATGGTTATCAAAATCGAGTATAATGTATTGTGTATAGTGTATACATTAAATCAATGAACACCTACGGAATAATGTAGTGTTATTATATTTTATTATGATCTGAATTTTAAATGTTCAACGGAACAAGTGAACTGTGTATTTTGGTTTTACAAATTATAGCTGCTTTTTTTTCTTTTTTGATCAATATGTTTTAATCCATTAGAGTATAGTCTGCAGTATACATGCTACCGTACATTATAGTTGTCTTTGGAATTAAAACTTTGAAGTTTTTGGTAAGTTTAGTTATAAATGTTATAATCGTTCTATTTTTTTTTCTTATAGGTGCTGCAGTTTTGGTTCAATTATGAATTAATAATTTTTGATTTTTTTCTTCGTTTATTTTAACTTTTATTAGTTAATTGAACTTTGATATAAGTTCTAACTGCCATAATCTTATAAATCATAATATTCATATCATTTTATTACTTTAGATGAATTAAAAAGAGGTAATTCTTATCAATCCCCGAAGGTTTTAATGTTTGTAAATCTTTATATTTATAGTATTATGTTACGAAGTGTTATTTTAATATTATACATAATTGTATCAATGTGTACTTCTATCATTTTGTCTATAGCCACTTGTTCCAGGTCAAATTTTCGACATCAAATTATAATTTTTTTTTTATTTTGGCAATTAAAACAAGTGCATATTTTACAATTCAATTTCGAGTTTTAAGAAAAGTAAAATGTATTGTGAGATGTAGTTTATGGTATTTTTTCGACAGGAGTTAATACCTACCTATTTTATTTCTTTAATATTTATTTTTTATGCATTTCCATAATAAGTAATGTTTATTGTTATATATTTAGTTTAATTGAAATTTGATTGCCAAAGTATTATATTTTCATATTTAAAATTAAATAATATAAAAGTGGGTTGAAAACTGAATTATTATCATATCACTTTATTTTTATATATTTTTAATCTTTGAATTTTATATTTTTTTTACAACAATTATTTGTATTATTGGATGTACAAAAACTGTAATTAAAATATATTTTACCAAAAAAATAAAAATATTTTTGAAATTTTAGCTACATGAAATTGAATATATTATATGGCCCACAACACTACCAATGACAACTAAGGTCCAGATTGAGTCAGCAGTAATAGAATAATCACCACATGACTGTCTTAAGTCGTTTCTTTTGAGTATCGGTACAGAAGAGACGTGTTGGAATTTTTAACTTTAGATATAAATACAAAAAAATTTATGATTTTTTTCAACTACAATATTACTTACAAATTTTTACTATTTTGACATATTTTGTAAGAATTTGAACTATAAACGCTTATAAAAAAAATATCGACTAACGATTTTTGATTACCGGCTCAAGTGTTTAAACATACCTAGACAAACTTAAGTTTGCCGCTCTTTACATATTAGCTACATCTATTTTTTTTTTTTTATCTATTATACAAAAATGTTAAATGCCGCCTTAAGCGTGGGCCTATGTCGCCTACCCCCTGAGCCGAGCCTGCCCACAACAATAAAAATAATATATTATCATATAGGTGATATTATGTACATAAAATAATAATTATGGATATGAATAACATTTTGGATCTTAAGATATAAAATTTTATTATACACTAATACACGTAGGTACAGTTAAGTATCACAAAATCGAAAGAAAAAACCGATATTTCCAAAACAATATTTTAACGCGCCAGCTTGCTTGCGTATAGGTGTGACGGTTTTATATTTCATTTAGGTATTTATTAAAATGAATAGGTTTATTTTTTAATTTTAATTTTATTTTTTTTTTTTTGTTCATGGATATGAAATCAAGCGAATAACGATTTTAATAAAACCATGATGAAAAAAAAAATATATAATATTTAATAATAATTATGCGAGTCTCATACCACCGGCAGAGGTGTGAAAATTTGTCACTTTATATACACGTAACATTATTAATATAATGCAACCCGTTAGGTGTAGAATTTCTAAGCTGTTTAGCGCAACACCAGTGCACACATCATTACGAGCCAAACGAGCTGCGACAACGGTTGGAAAACGGCGTTGGTATAATATGGAGGAAAAAAAAATTTAAAAAAAAAGCGTTCGTATGGGATTTTGACGAAACGCAAAAGAGACGATCAAATCTTGTTCTCGGAAATTTTTATGAGAACAATGTTATTATGATTATTATTATTATTATTATTTCAACGATTGTGGAATAAAATCAACGGATTGTGATCAACGGCGAAGGAATAACTCTTTTCGCCGAACGCCGTTTTCGAATGTATACTCGTCGTGGCAATAATTCCGTTGAAACGTTACTATAGTAGACGTGTGCTACAGCGTAGTTGGCAGATACAGACGTAGTTTGTCGTAAATCGTTTGAATATCTATTTGCGCCATTTCACATCGCTTCAGCCAAATTAAAAATACAATAATTATACACACAATCCACTACGAACGCAGTTCGCGTGAAAGTATTAAATAGTGCTTATTACAATAACTCAAACCCTTATAGTATGTATATATACCTACGCCTCTTTTTTTATTCTCAGTTTTCTCTTAATTTATCGAAAATCATTAAAACACGGCAAAATTACATTATAACATTATAAGAAAAATGCCGCGCGCACTTGCCTCGGAATCCAATAAATCATGTATAATGTCTTACAGATAATATTGTCCGCCCCTTTAATTAACTGCCCTTGTAAATATAATATACTATTATTGTTATTATTATCATTTGCTGCAGGGATGTTTTTACGAGGGCATATAATAATAAAATATGAAGTAAAATAGTTACTTTAATACCACTAAACGTTTATATAATAATATATACGCCGAGACGGCATTTTTATTTATTTATTATTATTTTTTCTTCGAATCATGATCGTGCGATACGACCGCACCGAAATTAGGTACGAATATTATACAAGGATTAAATAAAATGTCGCGATGAAGCGAATTTTATAATGCAATTTTATTTAATGCCGGCACCTGAGTCACTCACATTGCAACGACGACGACGGCGACGACAAGCGGTCATCGTATCAATGTTATTGGGTATTTAAAAAAGAAAAACATTTCAACGGAAACTTCACTCGAATCATATAATATTTATGGTTTTGGAATCTCATGACGTTTGTCGACGTCGAATTTATTGAACGCACAACCCGTAATCAGCTTTGATGATGTTTGAGAATTATACCGTGCAGTTGGCTTACTATAGTACATGGATGATGTCGTAGATGTGGGTACATTTAACCTAAACCCACATCTAAACTTCACTGTGTTTGTCCTCGTGTACTTACCTATAGCCGCTCATCGTAAATAATAAATAATATATTGTATATACCGTCGTTAGTATACCTACATACATAGTTATAGGTACATGAGGGTGATTCGACTTAAAATCAATTGGTAGGTTTATCTATATTATACCTACATAATATGTATTCGTTTGAAATTCGATTTTTATTTATACAGGCATTAAAATTCCCAAGAAAATATCCTACTTAGGAATACACATGCTGATATAAAAACAACTTAAAAAGTTAAATATATATATATATATAAAACTATTATAATAATAATAAAAAATATGATGTTTTTTTTCTAAAATGTTATTTTGTAACGACTTAAAATTATGTAAATAAAATTATTTCCAATAATATACTGCATACTTTTTGAAATAACATAAGTGTTTACTATTAAGAAAATCTGTTAAATGTAATACTCATTTACCTATTATATACCCTCTGGCCATTAATTCCTATTTCCCTTATGTATATACTTAAAAACTTACATAGCAGCTAATGGGTACATAAGAAATTAGAATAGGTATATTGTTGATTAATTGCTATACTATTACGTTAATAGAACGCTCCATCGAATTTATTATATTAATAATAAGTCTTCCAAAATATTTACATTAATTTCTTCTAAATAATATTGGGCTTATCGATAAATTTAACAATTATTATATTATTATTAGGTATTTCGATTTAATTGTAAACAGTTTATCAATCTCATCAGTCATCAGTAAAGGACCTATTATCCTATTATATATCGACATAATATAATAGCAGCTGACTAATACGACGATACGTCAATCATGCAAAATGTGCGAAATCACGACCAAACTTTCTGAAAGTGCATAAGTGTATATAGGTATAGTTTCACAAATCTCATTAAATATGGACGTAGATTCGTCTGTATATAACAATTTTATTAAACTATATAATATTTCATAAATTGTGTAATGACCGATTGATATACCTATAAAATAATACATGATAAATTATTTTTATTGTTGTTCAAATTCAACTGTGGCCTGTAAAATTAGCCGCTCAATATCCAAATTCCAAATAATATATAATCCAACTTTTCTCAAGAATTTGTAAGTTATTTGTCATTATAACTTGTTAATTTTTTCGGTCAACGGATTTTTGCATTTGCGTTCACAAAAGTTTAAACCATAGCTGCAACTTCTTCGAATCCTGGAGACTGCTTTTCTTTTTCAAATTTTTTACCGTGCTAAAATGTGGTGTACAATTTGTTAAAATATATTTGTAATCACATGCAAATTCAAATATGTATAGGTTACCTACTCCTTTCTTTATTACCCCTTAAAATCGAGTTAGACATATAGTTCATATAATATAGAGATATTCGAATTCAGTTTACCTGCGAGTCGAGTTTGAAAGTCGCGTTATAACCAAACAACTATTATATAGCTGATATAATATAATTATTATGAAAAAATATAGATGTGCCTATAATATATTATATAGTCATTCTGGACGTATAGTTATGTTAGGTTAACTTGGGCTGATCGTGGAAGTAATCCAGAAGCCGTTCCCGCGGCGCTGTCAAAATCTAAAAAAAAGAAGGTTAAACTAACCTAGTCGACTCGTTGATACTTAATATTTTTTTTTTCTCAACCACCATCTCAACATACTACCTAGTCACCGGCAGCAGTGCTGCAGTCTCGGTTACACACGTAGGTACATATAATACGCCACCTGTACCTACCATCGGCGTAAAACCGTCGATGAGATGGCGTGTTTGTGAGCGATCGCAGTAACCTATATACATACCTACTACCGTGGTATCTACACACGCTGTACGAGCTTCAAGCACACAATATTATAATATAACACTATACCACGGTAAACGTATCTCAGGTATACCCATAACACGGCTAAATACATAATATATATACGCTCGCGTAATATTCACTTCACCGAATAATTTCCGACCGGTTTGCCGAGGTCCCGCTCTGCAGACGCCCGCATCGCCGCGACACGCCCACAGCAATCATAAACGGGTCGTTTACCATCCACACGCGCGAATGTGTGTGTGCATAGTAAAAAGAGATTGTGTGTGTGTGTGCGTGAGGAATTTTAAAAGATTTATTTGTTTTTATATTATTACTATACATATATATATACGCGAGTATATGTGTATAATGTTGTTATTATTATTATATTGTGTGTATGTGTGTATAATACGCGTACCTACGTACCGGGGCGGTCGACGTGCATATAATTTTCTTGTCATAATCCCATTAAGGACGGAAATTAATAGACCGCAGTCGTACGCACACTGCATAGCACAGTATATACACGCACACTCGGCGTGCACCACTACAACTCTCGTTGGCACGACGATTTTTTACGTTGTCAATATTATTATTGGGTATATAACGCGAGTTTAGAGTCGTCTCCGCGGCGCGATCGTTTTGTTTGCATAATAATAATATCGTGTTGTATGGCCTGCACCGTTACAGTGTTTATATTGTAATATTATAAAATATAATATAAATATTAAATATCTACCGCCGCGGCACACGGAAAGTCGTGCGGACTTCATACACCGCGCGGACAGCTCCGTCAGTTATAATAATTATTAGGTTTAGACCGTAATATTGTGTGTACGTAATAATAACGATATGACGACGTGCACGTATTATAAGTATTAGGTATATAATATATATTATACATCGTAGGATAGACGTTCGGACGAAAAACAAATCGAGCAAAATTTATATATTATTGTTCTCCGGTAATCGCGTATACCTATATAACTTATAAGACTATAACCTATACGAATACACTATGTATAGAGATATCCTGCATGACGTATCTATATATGTAACGACGACGAGTACTAACGTTATATATTGTGTGTTAGGTTTTGTGCGAAATTTTCTATGATGACGGGGGCGTTAATTTTAAATTGATGACCGGCGGAGGGAGGGTATCGCGGTGTCCTTCGCTCTGCCGGAAAAATTTTCCCCGCGCTATATCATTATATTCTACTTATATATTACGTTATAAACTTATGTTTATAAGTATATACTCTCGTATACGTATACGAGTATAACCTATACGAGACGATCGAACGGCATTGCGAGTCTTGCAAGAGTGATACATTTTTTTTTAAAGATTTTTTTCTGCTGTGGGGTTTTATGCGATTTTTTTTTTCGGACCTTAATAACAGCTCGAATAAAATATTATACGTTATAATATTATGGTTTCGTTCCTCTATTTTAGTCTGAAATAAGAAGGTTGTATATAAATATGCTCCATAGAGAAGTGAATCTGCAGATGAGTCCTTGACTGTTTTTGGTTTTACCAAAACTCTGCCGGATCCGACTTTCTTGTCAAGCTATATCTATGCTATTTATCAATGATGTACGAGCTATATAATAAAATACATATTTTACTATAGTACCTAGAATTTGCTTTAAAATCCACACAGGTAGGATCTTATATGTGTATTGCCAACTCAGTGACAAAAATAATTAGTTACAATAATAATTGTTTTAGACTTTTTTTTCGTGAAAAAAATTGAGTACCAAAATCTAAATTTACACAAAATCATATTAAATAATTTAACATTTTCAAACAAAAATATTAAATAATTTAAAACGCATAAAATGGTAAATAATACATCAAAAGAATAAAATATAGAAAGATGCGTTTATAGTGTATTGTTGTAATGATGACGATCGACTAAAATGTTGTATTATGAATATTATATATCATTTGTTTTCCTGATGTATATAATACTACATAAAATTCATTTAAGGTTAATTAAACAGGGCTGCGTAATTATATTACGGTTAATCGTGTTATATATTCAATGTAGAAACCATTTAATTATGAGTTATAATTATATCATTAAAATATGTATTCTAAGCTCATATATTATATTTTATAATAAGTATATGAGGTTTATACATTTTAGAAGACATTATAGATAGTATAAATACGGTGCATAATGTTATATCGTTATCAGTTTTTAAAAACTAGAACTATCTTTATTTAAAGTTCATAAATTAAAATTTAGTTACGCGAAACCTTGAAATTCATTCTAATATGATATTAAACATTGAATGTGTTCTGAAGACAGAATCATATATTTATACTCGCGTATTTTATATATTAATTTTATTGTATAAGTATCACTACATGATGTACTGTATAGATGACGCGTAGTGGATATATAAACGAAGGCGTTTACTTTCTGGTTTTTACTTAATACAAACACCTTGTTATAGTTACTTTTATTCAAAATCAGAAGTTAAAATATAATTTATCGGTTTGTTTTGATATTACTTTTGTACGCGCGGCAGTCTACAGCGAGAAATACTGCAAGGTGCAATAATATATATGTATAATATATGCTATATGTATATAAACATATATAGCAAACAAATGTGTATCTACCTGAAATTTGAATAAGATGAAATATCCTCTGGAAAATGTATTTTAGTCGATATATTTAAAACCCCCTTTAGAACTATATAATATGATATATCGAAGTATGGCTTATTTTATTTTATTATTTCCAATCGATCACCTCTGTCACTTTTGTAAACCCTTTTCTTTGTCAGTCAAAAATGAGACAAAACCAAATTTTTTTAGAAACTCGAATATCCGGTTTTTTTCTCATAATGCAGTATGAATAAAAAACATAAATCCACAAACTCTCGCGTAGTCGTGTACTTGATGGGAGGCGTACGTCGGACAACCTTGAGCAAAAAGTATTAAAACCCGAAACATCCCTAGGGGCTAAGATTATATAATTTAAAAACTTTAATTTAATTTTTTTTAATTTTGTTTACTGCATTACTTATAAGTCATAATCGCACACAAATGATACAATATAATATACGACATATTATATTAAATGGTTTCTTCGAGCGTGTTTTGAATGAGTTGTCACAATGTATAATAATGTATAACGACTAGAAGACAAGTTGTACGATGGTCGGATAATTATTATGATAATTATGTAGTTTTGATACTTTTTTGAATTGCACGGTGAATAAGTCTAATAATATTATTTATATAAGTCAAACAATAAGAATAAACTAATGAAAGTAATAATTTATTACTAGTAATAACACACGTCATATTACTATATAGGCGTTGGTCACCTTACTACACGTTTCACGTCCAAACATTAAACTCACTGCTCAAAGTCAAACATAATTTTACGTAATATTATATATTATGTAAAGGTATTCAGTATATATATCTACGTATTGAGTATATTATGTTGTTTTTATTTTTGTAACATTTTTTATTTTTAATTCAAAGTTACTCGAAAGAACATTGCTACTATATTATAATATAAAACCATTTATTCGTATATAATGTACGAACTAACTATACATAGCACGTGAATAATAAATTTACGTTGCCAATCAAGCGCACAATTCATGTAATAATAACGTCTCGACCTATTGTTTCGATAGCCATTGTGTAAAGTGGGCGCTTGAAAATGATTATTTTTTCCAACCGGGCCGTTATATATTCTCCTAGTTCGTGTGTATAGCGTAGGTATTTATTATACGTGTCAAAAAGTCGAGAGTTTCACTTAAAACAAAGTGGCCGCTCCACTAAAAATTAAAGTTTTAAACGATAAAAAAACAACTCTAACGACCTCATAATTTAGCCTATTTAATTTACCCATACAATATATAACAATATGATAATTTTGTAACGTTTATTTTTTTTAAGTTTTCATTTTACTTACAACACGCATATGGTATTTATACTTAGATGATATAATTTATAAGATAATTACCCACACCCCTAACCTTTACTGTGACATCGGTAGTCGACTTCTATACTTAACTATCTAAGAAGATGTCAGTGTAAGTATTTTGTAGAGGCTTTATTCTGGACATTTTTAACTATATTGTAGAATTATATAAATTACAATTTCCTAATTGGAACATCTGCAAATGTAATTTAAAAGTGACTTGCAAATTACAAGAAGTCCGATGTCTGTATATTAGTACCTACATTTATTGGAATTATGAAATTACATGAAAAAACGTCAGTAAAAACATTATTGGTCAAAATCAAATATTAATCGGTTAAAAATTATTTTAGGGGGAAAATAACTCTATAGTCTTTACAATAGATCACACACTTTTATCAAAGAATAAACATTTTAAATTTTGTTTTAATATCAGGACAGTAAATATTTAATTTTTTTCATAAAATAATAATAACTTATACGTGCATGGCTTTTTAACAATTAGATATTTTTCATAACATTTTTGTCATGGTTTTTTTCTTAAAATTGTATAGCGCCTATAGAATCTAGATCGTAATAATATTTTCAATTAAAACGATTCTTCTATTCTTTTTTATAGTAATAGAAATTAGTATTTGTATACTCTAGGTAAGAAGGTTATCTAGTCACGGGAGTCCCTGCAGGTTCCAACAGACATTAAGATTTTTCATATTAAACTAGTTTCACGGATAAACGAGAGTCTGACGAGTATAGCTGGTATATATTATACATACATAGTATGTACGTTATTCGATTTTGATTTCGATGAAATAATAATTTACATTTCTTATTTCACTCAATATACTCACATGTAGTGCATATAAGTAATACACAGTCTTTTTCTTACTGAGGGGTTTTTTTTTTTTTTTAAATAAAATTTGTTGTAAAATCGTGTAATTGACGGGCTGAACGGCGCGATCGCATGCGTAGGCGTACAGATTTTTCGCAGGACAAAGTGAACGTAGCGTTGTTATAACTGGTAGATAATTTTTAACACGGTCGTAAAATACCATGTATAACGAGACGGAAAATGTAATTAGTTCGAAACGCGTCTTACTCCCTCGGCTATAATCGCTTATATATTACGTTGGCGCATGCGCATTTTTAGTATCCCATATATTGTACTTAATCGTTGTGTTATCATTCATACATAATCCACGGGGTGCCGTGATTATAATTTAATATGATATTAATTTTTATGCGAGTAAAAGCGATAATATGAGTTATCTGGTTGTAACTGTGTGTTTAATATAATCGTAATAACTATTAGTTAATATATTAATTATAGCTGTTTAAAGTTTATAAATGAGCCAAATGAGGGGATAATATTGAGTGGTACAGGAACTATTTTGTGAATGTTGGTCCTCTATACACTCCGCTAGTCAATAAACTTTATAGAAGTAATATACTAACTAATACTAACTATTATTACTCTTGTTCGAATACCAATTTTTAATTATCTAAGTAAGTTACTCCAAAAAGTATATTGCTTCGAAATATGAAATTCAACATTTTGTAATTTAAAAAAGTAAATGTCTTAAAAAAAACATAGTGATTAGAATCGTACAAATTATTTATTTATTTATTTTTTTTGTAAAAGTGTTATCTTATGAGTTTTAATGGCATAAAATTATGTAAAAATAATATTTTCATAAACATTAAAACTTTTTGAAACAATAATGAGTGTAGACACTTATTTGGATCACCTTGTATTATTTATAGTACCTATACCATTACCGTATTCCACTAAAACCAGTAATGAATAATTTATAATTCGCGCAATTGTATGTAATATGATAATTTATTGGGTGATTATGGCATGATAAAGTGTATACATCGAGTAAGTAACTTAAACTCAGCTAAAACGCACCACTCCTGTAAAAACTTTTTTTTTTTTAATTATATCAAACAAACATCAATAATGTTTTTAAAAATAAACATTTGTATTAAACATAACATATTATTACGTATTACCAGTATATTGATTGTATAAATACTTGTATACAATATTATTCATATAATATGTACCTATTATATTATATTGTGATGTATCGGTATCAATATTTTGATTTTCCAGTACACTTTTGCTAAGTTATTTTCTCAGAGAACCAAATGTCTAGGTTTTTTTTTTATATTTTAACACAGCATAGACTATTACAATATACATATTTTAGTGAAATGTTGTCATATTTTAATGCAGTCAGTCGTGAGTATTAAACTGTCAAACATACTAGCGTTGTAGTTATTATTGTTATTTATACGATGTGAGCACCCACATTGGGACAAAATAAAAGTTCTATTTAATATTCATCAACATGCACGTGCATGTGATATATAGATCATTGACTGTAAAACGTGTACTCGATCTCGTATGCTTCTTACACTACCTACTGTAGGTACCAAGTGAAACTACTGATTTTTTTTTTTTGTGTGTTTGGCAAAAGAAGTGACGTCGTCTGTCGATGGGCTCTCACAGTCACATGGCAGAATATTATTTCCCATTTTATTGATTAAATTTGACACAATCACGAGGAAGGTATTTTATATATACCTACAATCATAAGCGTATATCTAAGGTTCACCTCACCTGCTTCCAGAATTTTATGCTATCTTAATTTAGAAAATAATAAGCTTATTATTTTTAATATTTAACTGAATTATACTAATAAATTATATTTATTCTTATCTATATGTCATTCAGTAAGTTGTACTTATAATATTATTGAACTTGTGGCGAATGGTGATATACTCATATTATTACTTTTGTAATTATTTATTATAATCACATCAGCATCATGTCAGAATATTATAAATAATAATATAATATAATTTTTATCTTGTATTATATATTATATATATTTATATTGAGGTGATTTTTATTAAAATCTGAATTAAAAATAATAAATCACAAGAACACAAGATAATATCAAATAAGTTTATAGTAAGCATTAATAATTAATTTCATTAAATACTTCTAATTAACAATTTGGTTATGGGTTCTTTCTATGTCTTTTTAATTTGTATAGTGTTTCCTTCCAGAGTGATTATATTTTGCTATGAATCAATCAAATAAATCAATAGTCTTAGAAAATACTAGCTATTTTATACTTAAAGAACAAATATTGATACTATTGTAAGATTTTAAAATGTAAAATAATATTTTCTTAGTTAAAGAATTTATTTTCTTAGAAAATAATTTTTTTTATTATTTTAATATATACCTACGAGTAAAACTCATGTGAGATGCATATTGCGAAGTGGAAAATATCGTATTTGCTGGCAATTAAATGTTCACTTAGATATACAGTGCTTGTGTATTATTATAATTATACAGGAGAGAATTCTCTATGCAATAAACGTCATTCGTTTAGTTTGTCGACCATGTTTTATTCTCGTTATTAGTTTTTCTCGTGGCTTATTAGTTTTTTTCTTATTCTTTTCTCTCTCTCTCTCTTTTTATTTTATTTTTTTTTAGTTTAGTAGATTCTCGCACGTCCCTTTGTGAGCTTTAATATAACAACTCGAAGATGGTATAAACGACGTCCGTCGACGGAAAAACTTTGTGACTTTTAATCCTCTTATCGCTTGTCGACTTTTGCATCGAGGCACCGACTCGTCTCATCGCCGTCAAAGTTGTTGTATTATAATAATATATTTTTTATTATTATTATTATTTTATAACATTATATTAATGTACCTTTCGGAATACACCGTGATGCTCGACCGATCCACATCTAATGTATTTTATTTGTTTATGTTTTGTATTAAGGGGACAAAATTGCAACCATATTTTCGGGTTTCGTTGTTCTGTTAATTTATTTAGGTACACCCTTTCCGCTTCGTCTCTGGTGGCGGAATATTATATAGTATTCTCATCGGTGAATGTGGTGTGATACATGTATTTTTCTTATTATTATTATATTGTGTACTAGTTGCCACTTCCATTGAAATTTTTCAAACAAACAAAAAAAAAATGTCTTACAATGTAGGCACCGAACAGTTAATATAATAATATATTGTATAATGATTTTTGATTTATGCGCGAACGTTTTGAAACCGTCGCGTACAATGATAAAATAATGTACCTACCTACGAGAATACAGCCCGACTCAGATACCTCCTATACCGTATATATATATATACACTGTGTTGTAGAGCACATTATAGGTACATAGTATAAGAATACACGATGTACCTACACGCCTGTTAACTGTTTAACACGTTCTTCCCGGTAATGTCATTTTTTTTCATTAAAACAGACGCGTGCACCTTCTTATTGTTATGATACGAATGATATATAAACGATACTTACGTATCAGTGCAGATATCTACTCATACATAGCAGACGTAACGCGTTTATGACTCAGATCCAAAACCGACGGTTATGACAGGTTTTGACTTACCAAAGTTTGATATAACATCGAAATGACCACCCGAATTGCGTGATCAGCTGATATGTCTTCGTTTTCAGTCGAAATTTTCGGTTAAACTTCATGTCGTACGTAAATAACATATCCACCACCTGCGGGTTATAAACAGATCTACAAGACAGTCGTTTTTATACATAATTTGTTGAACGTATTTATAGTGGACATGGGTAATTATTCTACTCTGAACAAATATTCACACACACACACACACGCGATGTAGCCCGTTGTTTATCTTAGAGTACCTACCTGTATAGGAAACACGAGAACAAATATTTTAATTTTGAGTTCATGATCAACAAATACGCGTGTCAATACTAAATAAACAAATAGTGAATATATATATATCCTGCAGCGTGGAAGCGTAGGAGGATGGGTTGTGTGATGATGATGATTATGAGATAAATTATTTAGTGCCCGCTGAGCTGATTTTCCAGGTCAACAGAATGCAACGCATAGATCGTTGTAACGCTCGTATATAGACTTGCTGACGTGCAGGTATCATACCTATATATGCCTATATATCTATTACATAGTATGTATTATATTATATTATATTATAAGTATAAGCTGGGTATAATAATCTGATGTGCAATTCGCATATACAGAACATGCACCTGCACTGCTGAAAGCCTTAAAAAAACATTTTTAAAAAAATAATATGTTGCCAGATCGAATCCGGCCGTTTAAAATCCGATTTCACAGCCGGGTCCCGAGCCCCCGACCGAGCCGCCCGTCGTGGGTTTTGCACGCCGAATTCGGTCCTGCAGCCAGCACGCAGTGGAAATCGTTATATATATATATACATAGGTATCGCATTATATTTATATAATGTATACGTCGCGATCGAGTGCCGTAGTCCAACAAAAGCTCACGACTCATATAGTTAAGACGTGTATACGTATGCGTGTGTTTGTGTCTGTTGTATATGTTTGTATTTGAGGTCTCCACAGGAGGTCGCCCCGAAAACGTTGACATTTACAAGTCGGCGTGTGAGGTACGTATACCGACCGGAGACGGCGGCGGCGGTGGATATATATTTATATACGAAAGTCGCGCCACCCAACGGGACGACCAGATCTATACGGTATATATATAATAATATTATGTGAACGCCGTTCTGCGATACGCCTATATGTGCGTGTAATACGTTTTAATACGACCACGAGCATATAATGATATTATACAAAACTCGTGTACAATAACCACGCTTGTGTGTATTTTATTATGTTATGTCCGACACGCGTCGTATTGTGTACCACGCGCGCGCGTCATATTATTGTTATAATAATATACATTTATATATTATTGTATAGGTACTTGCGGCGAGCAACCACCCTTTCTCGAGGTGTCTGGAGTTTACTGGAGCCCTGGGAAAAATATTTTCTCCGGAAACCGCTATAATGTTTGAAAATCACAAATACGTACAACATAATACATAGGTAGACGACACAAAGTCCATTTTTTATTTTGGATTATGTGGTGAAAATTTGCGAATAATGATTTCATCTAGAAACTGCAACTTAAATCTTTTACGACTTTGTCGACGGCCAAACTATACGATGTTATTAGTTATTACATATTTTTAATTTTTGTGTCTTAGGCCTTGTTGTTGACGTTCACAATAATCTCGCGAAAACATGTTTAAACACATGACTGTTGATTCGTATCCATTTCGACTACTTTTAAAGTAAATAATTAATCATCACGTCCGTTTTAAGATAACTTACAATTTATTAAAGCTGCACCTTCTATGTGTTACATTTCGTTCTCGAGAAATAAAAAACACACATAGTATTATATCGCTTCGTTTTAACGGAAATCGTTATCCCCTTTGCCGATGCCGTGCAGGTGTAGGTAGTATGCATACTACCTATATTATATCAAAGAATATTGCACGCACGTTTATGAAAAATCGACTTTAGTACGCGTATGGGTATGAATTAAAAGATTTATGACAGACGTTCCTAAAATTATATCGCTTATGAAAATGAGTTTAAAAGTACTATTTGTTCCCCTCCGTGTGACTCGTCTCCCTCGTTGTAACACACAACGACGCGGTGTATGAATAATTCCTTACAAAGTGTTTACATTATATGCTTTACTGTAAGGATAACCGTGGCATTAACGCCGATATGATGAACAGTATCATACAAGTAGTTAAATAGGCTTGTTATAACACTTGTATTAATTATTACCGATAAGTAACTAACGGATAAATCAAGTGAGTTACGATAAGTCCAGCATAGGATTCGATTCGCTTGCCCCATACACATAGCCTAAACTATAGACAATAATTATTACATTATACAATCCGATCGATCATCGGATAACGCGGATTACACTATAATGTGATATACAACGAAACTACGTATATATTATGACGTATTATACACGTGTATGTACAAACATAATATAGGTAATGCCTGTATGCAGTTTGTTTTACTCGTTACATGTATTATAGCATAATAAATTGCATAAAGTGAACACCGGTAGCTATCAATTTTACAATTTGATTCGGTCACAGTACTCACCAGTAGGCGGATGTGACCATATTATTATAATAACGCGCGTGCAATAATGATGTGTATATAATATACGTATAAATATCCGTCGCCGGACATAATCCTTTGCAACAGTGGTTATTCTTAATCCTGTCGCTTACGAGTGTGTGGTGATTTCGTTTCCCCACATAATAATAATAATTTAATCGTCGTCTGGCCGGACCTAATTTGACTTTTAAAATAACGCCGAATGATTCATAATTTCGTGTCACCGGGTATACGCACGCATATCATTATTGTTGTCTGTATAATATAATACAATGCACATATAATATAATATACGTTGTGTGCCTAAATATACCAACATCGTCCTGGCATTACGCGAGTAATAAATTGCATTTTGCTGCACTGCTCCGCGTGCGTTATTGCGTGTCGCATAATAAGATATAAAGTTTATTTTGACGTTTCGTTTTGTGTTCGGTATGAACGCTTGAAATTATTCCGCGTAGACCGATGTCGAATAATAATAATCCATTATAAATGTACATATATTACTGTACGTTTCATTTGTAGAATGATTTTTATACACACACTTTTGAAGACGAATATGATGTCTACAATATACGGTACGACGCATTCGATAGGTATTTTAATATTTGGATAATATGCGTAGGCAGATAACACACTGTAAGTCTGTTAATTCTGTAAACAAATTCACTAGTGTTTTTTTTTTATAAAATATAACGATAACAATTATTACAGAAGAACGACTGTTGCTAATTTGTACAATATCAGATCATTAGCATAATTAATAAAGTTAATAGATTTTAAATTAGGTATTTTATTTTAAATGAATTTTAAATGTGACACATAAAACAATTTATTTAAAAACAATACATAATTAATTATCCTATTTGAGGCAATAGAAAAAGTCCACAACCCACGAACCAATTTGCTTATAAAATAAATAAGTATGACTGAAGAAACTTTTTTTTGTTTAGCATAGAAACGACAGTTTTTATAATAAAAACATTGAAGTACCTATCTATATATTTTTATTTATACATATTGGCTTGAACAAAATCTGGCTCAGAGTTTGAAATTTGAATCTCTTTACAGAGTTATATATTAATGTGACGTATAAAAATAAACGTCGAAAAGTCGACCGACAAGTCAAGAGAAAAGTTAACTCAATAAAATATTTATAAACTAATTAGCCAAAGGGAAATATTTAACGAAATGCGTACAAAGGTCTTTTTCAAATAGCTAATGAAATAAGTACGAATTATAAATATAAAAAAAAAATATATGTATCAAAGAGGTGGATGTAGGCTCTGCTCTACTTAGAAATATATTATAATGATGAAGACCTTTGAATTCCCATTAACACACGTGTATTCACGATCCATTATAATACGTGTACCTATTGTAACTATACTAATTAAAATAACCTTATATAAAGATGTGGTAATGAAAAAGGTCAAAAAAAATAAAATGCCGAGTAGGGATTAAACGTATCAGATTAAAAATTAATAACTGCATAATACAGTGTCAAATGATATATTATAATAGGTATTAACCATTATAGAGACATTTATGTAGTTTTATAACAATTTATATAGGTACGTCATATTCACATATTATTTCAATTTTTGTTGTAATGATATTATATATTTTGTTTTGTTATAATATTATGTAAGCAAATAAATCGTGTACTTCGGTGTAAAACATTAAACATATCCGTTGAAATCTTTTATTTTCTTCCTCATAATTATCGTTTTTATGTTTAATTTTTATGATGTTGATTGCTATATACGCAAGATTATCTTATATACATTTATTGACCTGATTATTCATACTATCGCGGGTCGTTCAAAATCGTTTTCCGGAAATTGCAATCGTAAAATTATTTAATAAACCATCGAGTTAATAGATCAAGTGGATTACAGGCCAAGCATTCTCGGTTGGGGGCATCCTGGAAGTCCGTGGGCACGTGGCTTACGGCTATCGTGGTCGTACTACAGCGATGAACTTTATAGTCTGACCGTTTCGTTATTATAGGTTATCACTTATCATAAACATCGAAATACTATTATAATGAAAAATTAATATGATTTATTGATATATTATACCATCCAAAATGTTGCCAACGCTCCTATATTATAGTGTGGTATACAATACGATGGTCTTCATTTTTTGTAAGTGGGACGCGGATTTTCATGTAAATACATAGTTGTTGTATCGAATACAGATTTCTTAATCCTTATTAAAAATAAAAGAAATATACCCGATCCGTCATAAATCATTAGAAAAAAATGTCGTACTCGTAAATTAAATAGGATAAAAAAAAAGTAACCTATTTTTGATATTGTCATAATATCTGTTGTACAGCAGATATTATAATCATTTTATTATTATTATTATAATATGTTTCGGGTTTTCTTGGTTATTTTGGTTGTGTGTCAACCATGTCGTTTTCGTCCAACTACGACAACGATATTATATGGGTGCGCATTATAAAAAACATAAATAATGTGTAGTGTATACTGTGAGCATTTAGTCTGCATTCGGTCGATGCTCCAGTCCGCTGTTCGCTCGTCTCTGTAATAATAAAAGTTATTATTTGAATCATTTCTGCTTTAATTCGCTTTCGCTTTTTAACTCACACAAATACACGATACGATCTATTACATAGTTAGTGGTTCTCTTTCGTTCATTTGCTATCTGCTATTAAGCAAAACGTACTTTTCTTTTTTTATATAAATTAAATTTCAAACTGCAATATACGGTTAAAAACATGGTTTGTCAAATAGTTTATATTTTAGCATGACAACATAAATATTCACGTATTTCGAATTTTTTATTGCACGCGCCCGGCCCCACACATTACATTTTAACATTTCGGTACGCGCGTAGAATAATAATATTATAAACGTTCACCGTATTTAACGCCGCAGAGAAAATCATGTGTAGGTATATTAAACTATATATATATAATATAAGCGCATCTTCTTAAACGTCCACATTTCACGCCTCGGGTCGCATTATCTCGGGCGCAGTGCACGACCAGCATCGGCAGCGGTGTATATAGAAGAGACTGTACTCGAGACTCTATCATAATAATAATATATTATACGTTATTATTGTTTTATTATTCAACGCGACGGGGGACGCGCGTATACAGCGATATTCTGACGTTTTCGCCGCAGCATATTATACACAAACGAAACGACCAACAGTGTACAAATTCGCATGTTGCAGACGCGACTTACTACATCGGTTTTAGTGGAGTTCCGGATAGGGAATGAGATGCTGTGCGCGTGTACGAAATAACGCGTAAGACTTACTAACCTTTCAGTCGATAATGTTTTTTTTTTATTTTGATTATCGGAGCACTGCATAGGTACAGTATACGGTGTTATTATTGTTATTATTATTATTATATACAGTGCGTCGCACCTGACGCAACGCGAAGTGGACTATAAAAAAAAAAAACGAATTTCGCTTTTAAATCACCTACTACGTACAGTGCACGATAATGTCACATTATACGCGTACGTGGCGCGGTTTTTAAAAATATATTTCGCGCGTATATACGAGTATATAGGTACCACCAACGTATAGCGTATAATATAATCTGCCCCGACCGAGTGCGGTTACTGCCGGGTGCTATACGAATACAATATTAATGTATATATATATAGTATTTTTCGGTTTATATAAAATTTATCCACTTCGAAAAGTCAAACACGTTTTTCTACCGAAACGATTTAATAATAATAATACACAAATAATAAACAAAACACCTCTTTGCCCACACATACGTTCCGCTGACTACGCGGTATACCGTAAGTCCATAACATACATTTTTTTTTCACCTATAACCGACCGTGTGCGTGCGATGCGTATCGCTGAGACTTCCACTTACGAGACCGTTCGCTGCATCCGTAGCGCGGTCGCCCCTGCAGTGCGCGTTTAAAACTGCACTTTGTCCGATCATGTATACGATATCGGCATTGTCGTCGTTCGGGACGGATATATGCTTTGGCGAAAAGGGTTATAACCGTTTTCTAGGTGTACATGTGTTGTGTGCGGTGTCGCGCCCGCGAGGTCGACGCGCGGTGACGGCGGATAATCATCTGTGCACACACTGTGGCACACGCACACAAACGCGGCGGTCGCGCACGACCAACCCTTTCACGAAAAGCAGAGACGAGCTACCCATTATACGCGTGACGTAAAAAAATATTATATTTTTCAAAAAACGGTATGTCGTCTATTTTTTTCTTTTATCTTACACCCCACTTCTCTTTACACTCCTCGCACAACCCGTCCGCCGGGGGACGAGGCCGTCCGCTATACACACATACGTACACATAGGTATACATATACACCGGTGGCGGCTGCCAGACGCACAACCGGGTGTGTGTGCGGGTCCGCACGTTTTGCCCCCCCGACGATATAATATTATATTATTGTAAAAAAAAAAAATATATATATATATATGGAGCACACACAATATTATTATATATAGGCGCGTACGTGTATGATTTACGCGAGCGCATTTTTCTCCACCGTCGTCGACGACGACGTATATAAGACACACCACAAAAGCGTTTAGAGCCGTGTATATATTATAAGTACACAAAACAACAACAATACCGCTCTGATGCCAGTGTGTGTGTGTTATGTACCATTCGTGTCATGCAGGTACCCGCTTCTATCGTGTATCTCGTGGATTAACATAAAAAAACAAAATGATAATAAATAATAATGGGGAAAAAAAAAATGATAAAAACTAGACGCGATCGGATCCGTGTGGTTTTGGATCCGCGGAAACAATGACGGTGAACACACTTCGTTTTATGTGTGGTTTTTTATTATTATATCATATGCACAATATGCAGTTGTACCTGTGTGTTATATCGAGTAAAATATATAATATAATAATAGCGTTTGTGCGCGCGTGCAAAGCGTGTGCTGCAGTACTTGGCATCGTTGTCGTCGGAGGCGGTCGCGATTGTTGACATTTATCATATATGGTATAAAAGTAATAAATGTTATTCGAAAATAAGTATTGTTTTGCTCATTCTCAGAGGGTTTTTTTTTTTGATTTGGCATAAGCAATGTATACACCTAACATATAATCTGTAGACATTATAATATCATACCTTTTAAGTGCGGTCTACACGTCGGTTATATTATGTTATTATAGTAAAGTCACCACAAGAACATATGTCGTTTTGTATATCTCACGTAGACAGCACATTATGTTAAATAAAGCGAAAATTATACGCAGATCGATCATAAAAGTATAAATATTGATAAATTGTCAGGAAGTGGTTATTTTAACTATATTATAACGCATAGCACCCATGCTGCATGTACGAATAGACGATATATTACCGTATTCCTATAATGTGTCTCGCGGTTTTTTGAAAATGTTAATATATTACAATCACTCGAGAATTATATGATACAGACACAGTCTTAAACAGAAATTTGGCTTTACAACACCGCATGATTCATGAACATTTAAATGTTTTAATAATAAAAAAAAAATCGCTAAGAGGATATATTATGGCCTCGAATATACGCGTTTTATCATCCATCATTTATACTCTACAAATATAATATATACCTATATAAATAATATATATGTAGGTGTTTCAGCTTTAAAATCACTTGCCAATCATTATATTATGATCGATCGGTTTCAATGGGTTTTTTTCTTTTACCACACTAGTGTGATTAAGACAAAGACGTGACAAACGCTCGGCGTCCTTTCGTAGTGCGTACCTATATTTATATATATAATGTGTATTTTATCATACCGTAGTATAAGATGTCGATGTAATACGTTGCATGATTAGGTACAGTAATTTTAGAGTAAAATCTTTAATCCTGTATTTTAATAATAAAAAAAAAAGTGTCTGATTGAGGAAATCCGGAAAAGGGAAGAACCAAGTTTATAGACGACATATGTTTATACGTATTGTTTATCAAGTACGATCAAAAGCCCGAAGGCGTAGAATTGCAACCCGGCTCACTCTCGGCGGGCGACCACGCAAATTTAAATACATTATTATAATATACAGCTTCGTGACGAAATTTCGGGTTTAGTTTCAGTCGGACGTCCGGTGCCAAGCCGTGAACTTTATTAAAACAACGAGAGCATCTGTCGCCGGGAAAACATTTTTAATATACTGTTTTGGAATTCTCTTCGTCATTTCCCGGTCGCCAATTTGCAGAAGATCCGTCACAACTATGGCACGCGCACTCGAGTTAAAATTGTTTTTGTGTTTTACACAATGTAATGTCATGTGACTAACCGAACTCATCACCTAAACCTTCGAATTTAGGGTCTTCGAATAAAAAATCGAGCCATCAATGTTTAAACGTTTTAAAGATTATCTTCTGCAATCTTTAAACAGAGATAAAACTGCATACGAGTATGGTAGGAAGCTGCGTTGTAAGAACCATCGTCTATAGTTTCTATGACCTACTGTTATGGTTATACAGTTTCTTATTATTTTTTAAAATTTTGTTTTGTAAGCTATTGAAAAGTATTAGTATTTTAGTACGAATATATTGATTTTTTTGAAACCCCATGTGTTTCTCTCAAAACCGGCAAAACAAATAACCTATTCGGTGTAGTTGTTTATATAAAAATTACACCTAGCTCTGCATGTTTGTTACATATTATTATTATTATTATTATTATTATTATTATTATATTATGCTACCGCAGAAGATGCACGAGTATCATCACTGCAAATGCGCGATTCGTGTCACGTACGTAGCATAATAATTCGATATAAAATGAATTAATCAATAGGAAGTAACGCGTGCGAAGAATAAATCCATCGAAACGCCAGGCTAGATTCACCTACATTGTATTTTCGTTTAGTCCGTATATTAAACAAATCGGCAATAATAATAATGTCTATTTCAGTGGAAAAACCGTATCGATTCATTTGAAACACAAAGTGCCCAGAAAGTAGGTTCGTCCTCGATTTTGATGATAATATATAACTATAAAAGGATTAAACAATATATTATAATATTGTTTAACATAATATGTCACACAGACATTTGATATGTTCGTGTGAGATACACTGATCGGTTTATTATATCATAGGTATTAATGTATTTTGCACTATAGCAAACTGGTATTATGTGAAAATATATAAATTGTTTATTAATCGTTTTTCAAAAACGTATGCAGATAATCAATTATTAATTTTTTACTCCTATGTAGTTGCACTTATAGTAATACTTACATAATAGTAAACGTACGGTTTGTGAATTATGCATTATAAATTATAACAGTGTAATTTTCATTACGTTGTAAATGTCTACTTATTATCATGAATTCAGGCATCGTATTCAATCACGATACTCTCTGGTCTTATCTAATTTTGTCACCATATTATGTAATGTATATACGTCTTATGTATAGACTACTGTAAGGGTATTGCACGATTTAATAAATGCTGTACGTAAGTATATATATTTAATAATTTGTAATGTATTATGTTTTTAACGTAATGATATTGAAGCGCTGAACACTTGTGAAAATATGTCACATAATATCCCTGTGACTGATAAAAGATTTTTTGGGGACGATGTGTGCGGGTCGTTAGAGGATACTTCACAGGAACGAAACAAGGCGTGTAAGGCGATAGTATGTGTACACATTTTACAATATGTACGTGCGAGACGCAACTTAGCGATAGGTCAAAGAGAATAACTAAGAAAATAAATATATCGAACGCAAAAGTCGAGGAAAATAAATTTAAAAAGACTACTCGGGATAAACAGAAAACTTTAATCTCGGATACGTCGACTATATGTCCGCGTTTTGTTTTTTTAAATTGCATTTATACTGCACACAGCCTTTGGGCTACACGTGGTTGACAATACACTCGCGTGTGGCATATACCTTATATATACCTATATGTGCTGGAGTGCTTCGTATAAATACGTGTACAGGTTTACGCTCACATACATACATATTACGATTAATATCAAAATCAAGTCAACTCACAACTCACGTCGCAGCAACAAATATATTGTTTTTTGAGCACAAACGTTTATGAAAAAAAAAAATAATAATAATATCATTTTTATAATAAACTACAGTATATACACACTTAGATTTTGTTGGAGTACTAAATGTGGATGTGTATTCCACAAATCGAGTTTCGTATTTTATTCAATTATTAAACTTGGCTATCCGTAACCATTTTCGTGAGCTTCGAGCAATTGCGGGTTCAAAGCAATTATTATTTTATTTTTTTCTACCATTCCTTTTACAATTGATTTAATGATCAATTAAATTGACAAATTATTTTTAATTGACGTAATTTCCGTACGGCCTTTGTTTATCAATTAATTACTTTTTTTTTTTTAGTGTACTAGCGCAAACGTCGAACCAATAAAACTTCGAATCACGTCTACAATATAATATTAAATAATTGATAGCACTCGGTGGTTTTCGACTAACTCGATTAGGTACGTCATAGTTCTATATAATATATTATTATTATATGTTTGTATGTATCTATAAAAACTACAATTATACGAACCTAAAGTAATGATGAATTCATCAATACATGAACTATTTCTGTTCCAATAAGTTATTTTCATGTATATATACTATATTATTATAACATAATCTAGGTATATAGTATGAACTTGACAGATAAATCATATTATAATAATACTTACTTGTACTTCAAATTGACAACGGCTAGGTTAGAGTTTCTGTGTTCAATATACACTATATAGATGTATGCATAATGCACATTATACTATTAAGAGAACGCTACCCATGCATTTGTTGTTTCTGTCTTACACACACCCGACATGACAAAATTTCGTTCACTAGTTTCAATAGTGTGCTGTTAGTTTTGATATTATATTAAATTGAACTATCATCAAACTTTTATGTAAGAGCATTATCTGTGCTTAAACGTTGGCGATTTTTCAATTTTTTCAAGCATACTATGAACAAGTATGCAGTGAAATATCACAAATTAAAAATGTTCATATCTTGTTTGAAAATTAAACTATAGAACAAAAGCCAACGCTTAAGCACAGATAATGTTATTATCTAAAAAGTGTATAATTGGTAATTCACTCTAATATCAAAATTAACAGCACACTATTGAAACTAGTGAACGAAATTTTGCTATGACGGGCGTGTGTAAGACTGAGACAACAAATGCATGGGTAGCATCCTCTTAAGTATACTGTTATACACTCTTATAAAAATATGATAATGTATACAGAAATACTTTGGCGTATTAAAATTTGACTAGTTTTCTTTTTATTATTATTTATTTAATGTTATGCTTTTTTTAAGAAAATGGACGGCAGAAATAAAATACGTGTATATAATGTAAAAAATACATAATTTTATTTTTATTTTTTGACAGGTACATTTCTGACGATTTATATAATGTATACAGTAACTTTTAAAAGTCATACCATAAAAACCTTTTAACATGTATACCATCGCGAGCGATAATATATTTTTAGTGTTTGGCAAACAAAATATTTCATAGACCGTTTTGTGTGTCTTGACAATTATTATTATTAAAGCCTAAATAATGAATTCGGTTTGACAAGACTCTTGTTCGAGGTAGGTACCTTATGCGTTTTTCTGTCAAATACTAACAGTTAAACGAATAATTATAATCCTATTTTATTACATCATTAATTCATTCAAATTATATTGTGCTGAATCTTTATAACACACTATATGTTGGTGAAATGATAATATGGTTTAGAATCGCACTATTCGTCGGCATGGTGCAGTTTAAATTCAAATCATGATAATATTATAAATGTACTGTACAATAATACTACTAATAATAGTGTTTTTATTTAAATTAATACTTGTTATTATATTATATCAGCTATGTACCTACTAACCTACTACGTACGTTATACGTATATTATATTATATTATTGTTTATTATTATAAACTGGCAAGTCACAGGTATGTATATGAAATATTTTACTGCTCTGGAATAAAACGAAATGCACTAACTCAACATTTGAAATGGCATTAATTTTTTTTTTTTTTTCAAAACTGTCGGTCAGAGAACGTTTATTAATGTTGTCACAAGGCATTATAGTGAATGTGATAAAACGTTTAAATAAAAACTTTGTTTTGAAAATGCGATAAAAAGTCCTATAAGGTCGTGTGGTCTTACGAATAATAAAATTTGTTTTTTATTCCATAACCGACGTTTATGGGCATTGACACTCTAAAACAATTACGTTTTTTTCTTACAACTTTTATGATATTGTGTAATTGTGTATTGGTTTATTACATTTTTATCTGCAGACAGATTCGTCAAAAATGTAGACAAATATAATTAAAATATAATTGTCATTGGTCATTAAAATTATTTAAAGAGAAAAAAAAATGATAAGATATTGTTTAAAAACATAATAATTAACGAATTATGCGTATTTCTGTTTTAAATCTTAATGACTCAAGAAGTTTAAACGTGATTCATAAACACACGTGGAATATTAAATTTATTATCTAGAAGAATAAAATTACGAGTATTACAAGTTTGTCAATGACCATAAAATGAATAATAACCTATAACTACTATATTATATTACAAAGCACAAATAATATTATACCGATAACTGTTTTTTTTCACTTCTACGAAGGCATCTGATACCATCTTATACAGTTTTTTCTTTTGCAAATAGTGTAAATTTAAAATATTCTCATACAATTATTACAATAATTTTATATTCCTAGTAAAGTTAGTGTGGTTTTCAGTTGGTTTTTAAATATTATTTCTGACAATACATTATTTTTTGGGGATAAAACGATTGTTTAAAAAGTTGTATGTATATATTATTATCCTAAAATATGAAATATCGTACTTAAACTTTTTTTTATATTTTCAATGGTTTTTAAAAGTACCTAAAACCAAAAATATATAGATAGTTAATAGTTATATAAATACATATATAAGTATATAATGAATTAGAATACGGCAAAACAACACTATCATATGGTTAGGTAAGCGAAGCCAGATTTGTGTCTAAAATTTATTATACGTATCTGAGTATCTGATTATCATATATTTTATTGTTAGATGTTAGATGTTAGAATAAAGTCAATAGTGCTCAATCTACTATAATATTATGGTATTATATAAAAATATAAATCTACTGTAAATTATGTAACATTATATTATGATGAGCAGTTTTGTATAGATTATCAGGAAACATTAGATTTTTTTTAAATAATTTAAAATTAATTCAAAACCAATAATATGAACATTGAACAAATAATAAAAATGTTATCTTTAAAACGTAAAACATGAAATCGAAAATAAGAAATTTCAAATAAAAATCACAGTCTTCTATAAAATATATATACATATATAGTATATAGGCGTATAGCTATCTGGAAAGCGTTTACTATCTTTTCCCAGGGGAAAATGTTGTATGAGCTCGTTTTTGGCTCGTAAAAGCGAAAACCAGCCACGTGTCCATCGTCCTAAGATAGGACTTTCGAGAACCGTCTTTTTTATTTCTACTTTTTACATCATTTTCGTTTCATAGAAACAAATATAGTCACGCGTCTCGTGTAGTGAAGCGAAAATAAAGACGAACTGATAAATAAATAATAATAAAAAATAAACCGAAAACACTTTGTACAATTTCTTTCGGCACTGTGTAGGAGACATTATTTTGCTTTCCGTCAAGGTTTTTCATTGATTCCATTACACAAAAAATACGGTCTCTACAGTTTTATATGGTATAAATGTATTGTAGTATGTTATAATGTACACAGACGGTATTTACGCCATTTTTCCAGCTTAGATCCCCCAGACAGAAAACATAAGAAAATTTTTCACCTGCAATTTTCAGTCTTACGTGTGGATTTCATGTTATTTTTATAGTTATAGGATACGACCCTCCAACCCGGTACATATGTGATTTTATTTTTTAAGCATTGTTTTACAATAATTATTCTCAATTATTCAGACTTTTATCGAACAGTTTTAAAACAAAAATTGTGCTCATCGACAAATACCGCAGAGTGACAATTTGTTTATAATTTTTCCACATCAAAATATTTTTTCAATCCACTCCTAGTCAAAGAAAGTTTTGAGAATGTCATTGCAGTTCATAGACTAAGAGTTGCTGAGTGTGCACACTGCAGAGCCATTTAATGAAAGCGTAAAGGAATATTGAGACGGAAGTGAGGCGTGGTAAAATCAAAGACAAGAAATAGAGGTTATATGCATTTTCTTGTGAGAAAATAGATACTACTCGAGTAGACTTTACCCGTTATTTTTTTCAATAATCGCAGTGTTATCGTCTCTGTTCTATGAGCGTGATCCACGTAAAACACATAAGACTGATATCGCGCGTGCGTGTGCTCCGGAGACCTATATACGACCATATGTAGTGATGGTCTCAGACTGCGCATTTTTTTCTCATATTATACTTTTTACCATCGCCCACGCATTCCGGTTTACTATAAATTGTTATTTTTCCTCTCTGCGGCACTGAAATTATCGCGACACGGCCGTCGAGATACATTGACATTTTTTATTAGACACCCATACTATTATATACCTATACAAAACAGCGTCACAAGCAATAGTTTACATAATAATATAATATTTTAATATTATTTTTGTACATTATATAACATATTATACACGGCAGACCTCTTCACCCACGTAACACAATGTTCCGTGTTCCGCGATGCCTTACCGTGCACCCGGTAAACGGTTGAAATGTGTATTATTGAAATTTACGGCCAACGTAAGTGTGTTTAGTGGGCGCGCAACATTAATTTGAGTTATTCGGTTCCTCGGGTTAGAATTTAGATGCGTATTATACAAACGTAAAAGGATCAAATTAACCGTAAATGTAAAATAGTTGTTCGAGTTATGATCATGGGGGGTATATAAGCGCGTACTATACCAACTTTTGTTGTACAAATGTGTATACCATATTATATTGTGATGTGCGTTCGTTTAGAATATTATAACGAAAGGATTAGAGGTTGGAGATTTAGAGGTAGCATTGTAATATAATTGTAATCAACGGGCGCGCCTTTTAGGGTGTACATATAATAACCATCCGAATGGGTAGGAAAATATATTTATATCGTAGTATAATATACTCTATATTTCACACCATTTTTTAGGTGTTTTTTATTATTATTATTATTTTTTAATATGATTTTAATCAGAATTTAGATAGGGCAGTGTACAACTAGGCGAGGCCAGACTTATTTAATATTATGTATACCTAATGTATATATACCTAGTCGGACGTATTATGATAATAATATCGAAAAACTATTTTTCTGCTAAACCTTATTAATTAAAATATTTGGTAAAAAAAAAAACGCTAAGAATATAATCGGAAGAATTTTATAATATGAGAATATATTACAGCCTTAATTTCGTAATATATTCGAGTTATTTATAAACTATAATCCTCGGCCGAATGTTCAAACACGTTCGGTGTTTACCAATCTATAATAAATTATAATAATTATCCGAAAATATATTTGACTAAATATGACCACAGAGACTCGGTAATTTGATCCGATTAAGATGTCATCAGTTTTTTATTATTATTATTATTATTATTACTATTAAATTCATACGTATAAACGCGTGCGCGCACGCGGTTCCCACGATATTATACGAATAGTGACGGTCGCAGTTGAACTTATTCAGCGTTATTGTAAGCCGGTCACACAGCGTTATTGTAAAATATACATCCAACGCACACGACACGATAATAATATATTTTACTTACCGTTTTGCGAATCGTAACATTGTTTTAATATTTTATTCGGAAATGTTTTCTTTATTTTTTATTTTATTATGTTTCACCGTATCGCAATCAAATGCGTTTAACGAGACGCGTAGTACTCGTGAAATAAACACGTTATGCCGAATCTTGTAATAACACATACTGACGACGATTATTCGTTCAATCGGAATATTGATTACAATAGTCGATCGATACCACGCATAGGTGTGCACAGTAAAAATTATATATATTTAGATCTACACATTATACGCAGACGTGGTTTTATATTTTTGAATAGAAACCGTATCGCAATAATAGTAATTTTATTATTGAGAATCAAGAATTAATTCGTTTAATACATTTTTTCACGTCTTCGAATCTTCGCACCAATCTGAGTAGAGTATTCAAGTACCAAACGCTGTACGAATTCTGCACACAAACATATTGTAACTATAATATAGGAACCTTCCTACGTTATTTCAAAATCGTTTCAAATGCGATGATAATGATTAATTGTATAAATAATGTATAATATTTCAGTAAACATTACATATTAACTAACGGTGTGAATGGCCAAAAGTATAAAAACTCACTTTATTTTTCGGAAAATTTAATTTTTATGTTAATTCACAATAAATCCGTTCACAAATCTAAAAAAACTAAATTTAAACTTGAATTCGAGTATTAAAAAAACCGAAGTTCGACCCATCCCTTAAAATATATTATTTAACCTAATGTGTACTACACACTACATTTTAATTCCAACGAACATGACCTATAAAAGGTATTTGAAAAAATCATCATACCTGTTCGTTTGCAAAAAGTGCGTCTGAACAGAAAGAGTACCTATATTATAAACCAAGCCGCGAGTGCTTGTGAATGTGTAGTGGAGGACTCACAAAAGACTCAAAAATCTATTCAGCCGTAAACTTTTTCATCATCGACATCCCGGCCAATAAACGACAAATATATAATAGGATTAATATTTTAAATTGATTTGTGCAGTTCAACAACTCTTTTTGTGACGTCTGTACCGTAATTAGAATAAAAAAAAGTCTACACGATGGTATTTTTTAATGAAATAATCATCGTAAATTTTTCGAGACCGTTTGGTTTAAAATTTCTCAGCTTCCGATTTTTCCAGAGCGCTGCGTTTTGTGCACTTGTGTCTAAACAGAAAACAATTTTGACACAACAAACTAATTAAAATTCTGGTCAATGAAAGAGAAGGGCTGCCGACGCTGGGCTTGACGTACGACCCTTTTAACATAAAAATGTTGTGTCGCCGTTCGGAGACTTCTATTCTTAATGAATAAGACGCCAGACTCATTTCCCGCATACAATTATAAATAGAATTTTAATTGAGTTTGGGTGTTGAGTTTTGTAAAGTTTTGTTCGCTGCACGCATCGCTGCAACGTAAATGCATGCATGCGACTTTCGGACCACTTGTTAAATTTATTAAATGTTAAAAAAACGATGCGTTTATAATCGATAGTCATACATATTTCAGCCCTGAATTAATTGCACTCGTGATTGTGTATAAAAACGACCTATATTTTAATTGACCGAACGGTACCAAGGTTCAGTTAAAAAAATAATAAAAAATCACCAAGTCAACTCAACCTACTTCTGAGGTTTGTGAGTTGATAAATATCCTTGCTGAGGGCTGTCGCATTGCTTGGCGTCTGCCACCTAGAATTGGTTTCAGCCGTTTCAGGACACGCGTATTTATCATTATTATTATTTATTTACTAGTATCGATACATTTTTGTATTAGAATCACTATACATATACACTTGTTGCAAGTGCTTATCTGCACTTGTAGCATGATGCGATTCTCTACCGATTATCAATTGGTATTTTTTTCTACATAATGTACTATTATATAGATACTCGTACAATAATAATCTATGACCCACGTTCTAGTCGTTCTACTAAAAAATAATATTTTACTAAAATATGATAAAAAAATGTCACGTCGATAATAGTATATAGATTTCAAACTCAACCATCATAGAGCATTACAATTAAAAATTAGTATTATAATACAAATGTGGCGATTTGTAGACGAGCAGTGGACGGTATTTTAGACGATCACCAACAATAATTGTTGATTTAAAAAATCGACCGATGTTTTAAGCTGGTCCTAACGATGTTTGCATCATCTTATCCCGAAACGCTATACTCGCGTAACAACACGGAGTCAATCGGATAAACAAATTCGCGTCGCGTTACGTGGTGTTATTTAAACGTTGATTCGTTTTATCGTATAATTGAGATTATTATATTGCCTATATACATATATTTTTTTTTAATATTAACGTTCAACAGTTTTTCGACCGCTCTTGAATTTTCACGTTCAACTTGTTGTTTATTTAAAAATTAGGGCAACCACGGTATAATATTAAAAATTATTATACGGCGGTGTATTAAAATACGATATCGTGCGTTCGTGCGTCTGACTCGCCGAGTTTATTTTTAATTATTTAGTTTCTTG
This sequence comes from Aphis gossypii, assembly GCF_020184175.1. NCBI lineage: Eukaryota > Metazoa > Arthropoda > Insecta > Hemiptera > Aphididae > Aphis > Aphis gossypii. The sequence continues at coordinate 60,915,891 of NC_065530.1, forward strand.
TACACCGTTAACATTGTATAATATTATTTATATAATATTAAAAACATTAATGATATGCGCACAGGGGAAACAATATACGTTCGACGAAGGACACATCCGTTTTGTTGGCGAACAGTTTCCGGGGCGGCGTTATAATTTTAACCCGACGCGCAACTGATTGGATCGACGAAAACTGCCGAGCTATTTCCATCGGACGTCGCAGTGGCTGTCGTACGGTGTACGCATACGTGATATATACACATATTATTTACTATTATACGCTATGTGTTTATATCGTACAGCGCGAGCACGTAATTATCGCGGGGACATTAGTTATAATAACGTGTGCGTAAAAAGAGGCCAACGCTCGTTTTTCATTTTAATTAATTACTTTACGTCGGCATCGCCAAATGGGTTTATTATAAAATGTAAATATTTTTTAAGGTGAAATTTCAGTGTATAATAATAATAATATTATATTGATAATATGTTGTATGCCGCTCCACTGACGTCGCCGCCGCCACCACACATCATATTAATATACCTACCTATACCAAAAACAAACACTCGCCAGTCAGCCGTTGTCCGTCCATCGGCTGTTGTACGCGATAATATATTATAATATTATATAATAATAGGCGTAAGACGATCTTATCCGACCGAACACAATAATTATTAATGCGTATTTGGACATCATATGCGAGTCACAACTCGCAAAGTATAATACCTGCCTCATCTACTCGTATAATAATAGTAATAATAACGTGCTCCGCCGGTTGCATTGTTGTATTTTATTTTACGTTTTACTAATTATTATGTTCCGCTGCTTTAATACTTGCGCGCAAGCTGCAAACTTGGGTTCGTTAATTCTTTTTCTAGATCGAAATCGTGAAATTACATCAATATTTTTAACATTTGCATAACTATAAAACTCAATCTTAATAATTTTCGTATATATGCAAATGCGGTCATTTATCCACTTACCGATCTAGATGCATGTTTAAAATAGCAATTATGATATTAACAAAACCATATTATAGCACTAATATATTATAACTAGTATAACGAAGAAAAAAAAACGTTTAAAACAATGTACATTATGAAATTTCCCCGTGTGTTTCAAGTCGGTTTAATACGTTAGAAATAATAATACTATATCAAATTGTTTTATGGAAATAAAAACACGAATCGAGTAAACATCATGTGTTGTATGGACGACAGCATATTTATGTACATTATGCACGTGAATAAATTATTATAACATAATCGTTATAAACGATAGAAGTTTGAAGTACAGAACAAATAAAATAGCTATATATGGATATAGAAAGTGCAGTTATACTTGGCATACAAAGGAGTAATGTCCTGCGAATCAAACGAATGCGTACGATTGATGAAGCCGAGGATCCGCCGATTTAACTTCGAAATCGTTTTATTTATAATTTATAGGTAGGTAAATATCATAACCGAGTTTAATAATGGTACTAATGGATCCATAGGTAGGTATATGGTATAAATTTATAATAATAAATCGCTACTATTGAGTCAACATGGTTGAAATTCGTGTCAAAACTTTCTAATCGAGTCGTAGAAAAACATAATGCTACACAAGTACTTATAGGTAGGTCCCAAAATTACGAGCGGATTACCTGCAGTTTTAATACGACCACGTTTCGGGCAAACACGAATTGAAGTAATCGACTACGGTTGATTTTTTTTTCGTGACAAATCGAACACACGCAAAGCAACGTTCATCTATACGTATAAGTATAGCATTTTACAAAAAAAAAAAAACCGAATGAGGACGTTTTATATATATAGGTATACGATCATAATATTATTATTGATCCCCATCGAGTGGTCACTGGTCATCAAAAGAAACCAAAGCCATCAAAGAGAGTTAGAGCCGTATACGATATTATTATATAGATGTTTTTTTTTTGCGATCGCGGGATTTTCCACACATTTTACACGTATATTATGTGTGTTATTATACATGTATTGTACGTGTTTTAACGATCACACGACAAGACCCTTTCTCTTCACACAATATTCTTGGGACGATTTGACCGTGACGTCGTTTTTACGAGCACAATACTCTCCCACGCGTATACGCGACATGATTCGACCTTTTTATTTTTATATATTTTTTTTATTCCTCCCCGCCCCTCCACCCACCGGTCAGTCCAACGACGTTGTATTTTCCACGCAACTCTGGGGATTTTCACTCCCTACAAAGAAACGGAAATAATTTATAACACCACGTATCGTATAAAGGAAGAGTTGACAAGCCCGAAGAATGGATTCTTCACGTGGTCGTCGCCGCCGCCGCCGCCGCTACAGTTAACGGACGGAATGCCCAAGTGGCCCGGGAGAGTTTCAGCTCGTGAATACTGATGGCCTAATTAAAATGATGCAACGAAAATGTTTTGGATTTTTTTTTTTGTTATTATTTTCACTGTTATCACGCGCTGCACAAACAGATTCTCGTCGATCCGATTTGCATATAAGTAAGTGCCGTAAACATTACTCGATCCTCTGTTTAAGTCGAATCGACTATTAAGGCTTAGGTAAAAACAATAAATAATCATTTATTTCAAATGCCGTATTTTTTCTCTACGATCGTTGTGACTCAAGATTTTAGTTATAAAATATTAAATTATGTCTGAATTTTAAATTCTACTTTAATCATTGATTTTACCATACAACAATGGATGGGTTTAAAGAAAAAAAATGAAAAAGGTTCCAGTACCAATACCGTTTAAAATTTAAATTATAATTTTAACCGTAGTAAAGAAAACTTCAGAAAATACAATACAGAAATACCATAAGTTAACTATGTTTTTTTTTCTATTTCACCCGAAATTCGTTAGTAAGTTAGAACTTCTTAGTATAGAGTTTTTAAACTTTTCATGGTGAGTCTTTTTTTTATTTTTTATAGTTATAATATATTAATATGGGTTTTAACTTTTAGATCAATGATCTTCAATATCATCATATTGTATATCATATTATGGCTCGTTTTCATATTTTTTTCCCGATTTCGTAGACCTATTATAATGTGCACTTTGAAGATACGTTCAAAGAACTCAGAAAAACGTTTGAAGTACGAGATGGTTAGGGTTCTTTCAGATCAAATCATTAACCAGTATACTTTAAAATGTTTGTAGTTTGACAGGATTGGATTTCGGAATGGTAACTTTACGGTGGTTAACAATATTTTTATATTTTATATCGTCTTCTCTTGCATACAGACTTTGTGTTCACGATGTGTCGTAGCTAGGCCTGTCAGGAGTTTGTCGAATTATCATAATATTATTGTTTCCGATGACTCATTCGAATTTCCAACATAACGCCATAACGATGCTGTGTGGCGGCTGCAGTTGGGAACGCGGAGGAAGACAATGCAACGTAGTTTAAACCGTTTCAATGAACAAAATATAATAATAAATTCATTTTGAATCCGTTAACAGAGAGGAATTAATCACTACGATAATAATGTGGGACTTTTGTGACAGTGTATGTCGTGAGTTTTATTTTATTTTTTTCTTAAACACAATAATTGTTGTATATACGATCGTAAACTTACGTGGTGTTATAAATTGTGTCTTATTATGTTATGTATTATACTTACCCCGAAGTATATTGCGAAGGTGGTCCTTACTCTTGACCATAGACGTACCCGCGTGTACGTAGCCGAATGTGGCCCGCAGTTCGGCCATCGAGGGAGAACGTCGTACGTTTTATTTTGTCTTTCGTATAGCCGGATGGAAAAAATTAAAAAAGTGCAGTATAACCTGTTTGAATTCGGTCCAAACTGAGCGTACACGTTACTGTGTCCCCGGGCTATAACGACCATTATCAGTATATAATCACTTGGAATGAAATATATTATTTTGTTTTATTTAAAAGGATATAATAAAAATAAAAATTACTTTTCGAGATTAAGTTAACCGAGTGTTTATTGGCTTTTCATTATACACACAGAACGCGTGTGTAAACACACAATTGGTGAGGACATAATTCATGTAACATTATCCCGGAGTAGTATTTAATTATACTTGTACCACGTTGTTATTAAGCGCTATTTAAAACCTAAATCATTATAACATTTTTTTTTTTTTTGTTTTTAGATACAATAATAATATCTGTGTATTTCAATACGTTATTTATAACTGAAATGAAATTACATAGGTACTTTTTACAGCTATAATATGTATATATAGATTGTTCTGATAAGTATAAAGCTGCGATAAAACAAATAATGAATGGGTGCATACAATTTCAATGCGGTCGACATCCACGAAGCCGGTAATTAAAAATAATAATTAATCCTTTACTTGTTGAACGATATACGTGTTGTTAATGAATCTTCGGGTCAGCGAGTAGGTATAATAATATAGTTATGTATGTTTTGTTGATTACAGTTACGACTTACCGTTTGTGTATAAATACTTGAAGCATAACATGGATCTGTGGATAGATCTGTTTCGATTTTTTGAGCCTAATACAAATACGTTACAATCCTATTAGATTTTGTGCTTTTTAATTCATTACACTTACGTTGTTCATGCTTGTATCAGACATGCAAACACACATTGTAAATTTCGTTTACTATATTATAGTTATTAGTCGGTTTCAGCCGTTTTTCATTTAAATTTGACAATCGTAAACAAACTGGTGAAATTGTAAGACGTACCAATCTATTTGGATAAACAGCCGAAACGACGTAATTCGGATCGTATTACAAAAACCAGTTTAATGGCCGCATTGAATTTTGCTTACAATATTTTTTTACGGCAAGTCTTTAAGTAAGAATAATGGATCGTATTTAACCGTTAATAATTAATTTCGACCAGCCATCTGATAATGTGACGAGCGACGAGTAAACTCAAAATTGATCTGTTACGGGCTCCGGTGCACGTAATATGTACTATTATTATGCACTGTACGCAGACGGGTGCCTACCTACTATTACAGCTTACATAATATTATGTAGTCACCTACGTGAGGAACCTGTAAAAACTTAATCTTACGCATATACACGTCAAGTTTTTATGCGGCACGGCGATCGGTCATATCGTAACGATGACGGTGATACGATAATTATATGTGTGCGTTAGTATAATGAAGATGAACACCCGGTTTGATATGAGTCGCGATATCCGAAATGATGCATTTTATAACGAGAAACGAGAAAAATAGAGAAGAAAAAAATGGCGTACAATCCGACGTAGAGGTGTACCGGAATATAGGTGCACACTAAACGTCACGAATTAAATATGATATTTGTCGAACACAAGCGTCATCGCGTCGTCGTTAATATTCCTATAGACCTATGCGACGCAGCATTAGCGCATTACTACGCGTTAAAGTATATTATTTTAATATTAAACGGATCCGGTCCGGATGTAGTCGTCTACTGACTGACGAGACGTCATAGGGTATAAGCAATAGTCATGTCGTTCGCGTCGTATCGCGCGGCGGTCCCGATCGCAGCCGCCTCGTTCTCCTGGTCGCGGTCCGCGACGGTAATCACAAAATCATCGGGTTGTTCAGGCGACCGTTTTTTTTTTTTTATTTTACTCGACTTAAATGAGCCGCGGCCGCGCGGGAGGAAAATGAAATATTATTATTAAATCTCGTCCCGTTCACGAGGTACGACTGCGATGCACAACACGCACTCGCGTCGAGATAACGCTTACATATTATTATTATTATTATGTGTACGTAAACACGCACACACACGAAAATATACGTGCGTTTTTTTTAAAAAGTCATGTTTCCGGAACATTACTTACCGCGCACGAACCCGGCCGTGATATATATACATAATAATAATATATGTAATGTATAGGAACGCACCCGACGCACGTCTATATAATGATATTATAACTCGTGTGATGTATACTGCACGGAGGAGGGACCCCGGAGACGACGACGACGTTTAAATAGCAGTTGCGACGGTTTAGTGTAATGAAATAAATCTGTGGCCAGAAACATGGGAAAAAAATTATACACATATACCTATATATAATATACTTCGCGGCGGAAGAGACGTGTAGTAGTACCGCTGCTGCAGTTATATATTATTTATATGTATATATAGTCACTGTCGTATTATAATATTATCATAAACGGGAGAGTTGAAAATATCGTTGTTATTATTATTATTATTATCATCATCTCCGTCGTCGTCGTCGTCGTCGACTAGTAGGTACTACGTGTGCGCGGGGCAAAAGCACGACGCCAAACGGTTATAAATCTCGAGAAATCGGACGTGACGATAAAAATCTGCACCGGTTCACGTCGGGAAATATTAACGTGCGTGGTAATATAATACATAATATAATAGGTAGTACGCTGTGTTACATATTATTTTATATGGCGAGCGCGCGCGTATTACCCAACGACAAACCGTTTTTCGTCAACAAAAAAATATAAAATATTATTGCCACGAGTCGTTGAGGCCGAACGTCGTCGTCGTCGTCGTTTTTATCTCGGCCGATCGCGTTTGATTCCGTCGTCGTCGTTGTCGTCATCGTCGTCGTCGTCACGAGAACGACGAGGACGCACATGGAGTGTATTATAATATTATTTTTATGGGTACACCAAAGGTTCGGATCTTGTTCTTTTCTCCTCATTTTCTAACGACTGTGCGATTATTATGACGTACGCGTGTTGTAAATACCTAAAATAGTAGTACATGTTTATCACGAACGTGGCCGGTAAACCGCTCGCGATGAGAAAGACTCAGAACTTAGCTCGCAGAAGGATAGTTATAACACGCTGTTTTATGTACGTCGCTCATAACTATATAATATAATATTATAATAATAATATGTTATGTAAAATACGTCTGCACGGTGCGGTACCACCGGTGAGCTCACCCGAGTAACCGTGTATGTACGAAAATGTATAATAGTTGCACGATAGTAATGGTATTATTATTATTATTATGTTGTCCGGGGATAGTAAATAAAATGTTTCGTTGTATATAGAGTCGTTCGCGAACCGCACACGGTCGTAAAGACGGACGGAAAACGAAACGAAAAATAAAAATAAAAATCGCGTGGTACAATATCCGGTCGTCGTGCCTACGTGTATGTACCGCTGCTTTGTACAGGTAATGATGACGATACTCGCCACGAAATGACGATTTTTCTCACGATGACTTCGCAAACGAGCTGAACATCACACAGTCGTGGTTTTTTTCTCGTTTTCGGATTGCTGCCACCGCCGTTATAGTGGCGTACACAATATCTTATGATATAATATTATTAGCTCGATTTTAGCAGCTGCGCCTCGTCTAGATCGGCGCTGAACTGCTTATTTAAACAATCCGCACGTGCACTGTTCTATATCTGATAAATTAATTATTATAATATACGAACGCATGTTCCCTCAAAACTCACTGGTGTGTTTCACCCTAAACACTGCTGCTTATCATGATACACCAATGTAAAGGCAATGATATCTGAATTTCCTGAAGTAAAGTACTATGCACTCTATGTTTTCGATATATAATTTCCATTGAAGATATTAATCACATAAAATTCTACGATTAAACATAATATTATTTTAGTTTACGTTTATATGTACTTTTTAGTTTTACATCACGCACATTCCGTAATATTTATGAACAACAGTAAGTGAATTTTTTTTTAAAAAAATGTCAGTTTTATGTGTTATACAGCCAAATCTATAACTGAATTGATTTTTTTAACTTCTATTATTATGATTTTATGGTATTTAACTTTTAAACAGAACATTTAAAAACTAAAAATCTTTATACACAATCAAAAAATTGAAGTAAAAAATATTTAAGACTACCAGTGGTACTAAATTAAATGCGTATATCATCTTATTTTTATAAGCGTATAGTATCTGTTACGATTAGAATATAATTTTGTCTACCTGCCAAATGGTAATAAGAAGTCTTCGTCTTAAAATAATATTAAAAGTACCTATATTTAACGATTGATATAGCATCAAAGTGGTACTATAAAAAGGTTGTGAGAATAAGTCTAATGAGTGATAGATACCTTGAAAATTTCAGGTGACAGTATTTTCATATACACAGATATAAAGAATTATCTTGTGGCGATAAAAAATATATTTGTTCGATTAAAAATCAAGGATATAATAATCATTAATAATATAGTTTTACATAATATAAAATATTACGTAATATTTATTTTATTACACTTAATGGAGTCGGAAAATTTCATAAATTAAAATTTTTAATGAAGTAATATGAACTACCCAATGTTGTTTTTAGATCGTCACAGTTAGGTATACATTCTGATGTTTCAAATTCAAACCTTAATAGCTATTTTGTTTCACTTGGTCCTAAAGTATAAGTTTACTTTCTTTTTACAACATTTGAATTTTAACTGCCTTACGATGCTATATTATTACAATTTATTTATAATTTCCGTAATTTTTTAAAATAATGGTATCCATTTTATGTATTATTTACCTAGCACAAGTAATCTACCAGTTACCCGACGATAGTATCTGACCATTATCTGTTTTTAAAAATATATCTATGGTATACATGATGATCATTTATTATCAATATAACTATCAAGATAAATAAGACTTGGTAATATTTAATTCGTCCACCAAAGACAATAGGCTGAAAATGTACTACAATTCAAAAATTACGGTAATACAATAATATTCTCTGTGCGTGATTTTTTTCCATTTTATGTGCTTTTAATAGGTTATTATATAACTTATATTAGATTTTTTTTTATAGAGAAACATAATAAATGACAACATTTAATGTACGATTATTAATTTATTAATTATTTAAATAAACATATTAGTAAAAACCGATACGTAGTAAATCACAAGTAATGACGATAGCTGATGGGTAATAATTTCTCGTAATAATGATAACCGATAGGAAGATTTCACGTAACAATGATACCAAATAATGGTATTTCTAGTTAAGCTATGATGACAACAAAAGTGTCTATACCTATTATATTGATATTATAATAACTAATTACTAAGAAATTTTAAATTTCAAATTTAACATAAATTTAGTATGCTTTTTATAGTTTTAACAGAGTTTTAGCAGTATATCCGAATTTCTATCGTCAGTCGTTTCAAATCACAGTAAAATAATTCACGTGCATTCTTCTATGCTTTTTAATTTTGTGTATAGTTAATACTAAAATATTAAAGTACATTAAATATTAGTGCTAAATAAAAACTGCTTACGAAACATGTCTACTAAGCAATCACTGAAATACCATGAAGTAAGTTCATACATCATCAGCTACTATAAATATTATACCATATATAAGATCCTGACTGCATGAGGTATTATATTATTGTAAATTAATGGTCACTGCGATCACTGCTATTCTGGCAATTATCCTAAAAATCGAGTATGTCAAATATTTTACTAAAATATCTTGTGTAATATCATAAAAATATCGTAATTTATTCTTCTAGAGGAGCAAAAGTAGTTGATACTATAAAATTACGTTGTAGACAATTTAAATTAATATTATTTTTAAATAAATATCAACTCATGCTGCAATTTCAAAAGTTATATAGGAATTTCAATGCTTCTCTAAAGTTTATTATTTTTATTTTAATTGATAGATATTTTATTTACTTGAACTGTTGAAGTTAATGTAGTTTTTATTTCAATAAATTGTTTGATTTTCAGTATTTGTAGATATCTGTTAAGTTATATTATAAAAATGTTATTAAATAATAACATTTCTAAATTATTGATTTAATTGTATCATTTACGCATTAATGCAAAATTGATTGACATGCTTAAATTAAAAATACTAACTAAGTGCAAGGTACACTTAATGATCATACATTTTCGGCGACTTTGATTATTTGTTTTTTTTTTTTTTATTTTTTTTTTTTATCCGACTAAACTTGTTACAGTTTTGCGGTGAAATGAGTAATTGAGATACGTATCTGAGTATAGTAAGTGTGGTATTGGCTGGGTAATACACTAATGTCCAGTGAATAATAATTTAGTACCTAATTACTACGATAGGTAGTTCAAAGTATGACAATAAAAACCCTTAATCGGGTTTGGATTGGATTGAATAAACTAGCTTTTGAAAAATGCCAAATTTACCAGTACGATGGAGTGAGGGTCGGTGACATATTTTGACTCGCCTTTTAACCACTTGCACTTATATTCAAATATACCATTATGATTTGTAAAATAATTTAAAATTTTTGTTTAATATAATAAGTTTTTTTTTACTTTTACCATGTTGGTTCAGCCATATAAGCAATGGGTTATTGTTATCTTCGTGGAAACTAATGATTATAGTGTAATACCTGTTAATTGGCTTATTTCACAAACGGAGGTAACAATATTAAATATTCTATCAGTTCAGTATTGTCGATGGCCTTCATTTAATGTTACCAATGATGAACTATTGAGAGCTGATGATCCTGGTGATTTATGGAATTCGTTTAAAATTAAAATTTTGGACGATAATCTATATTGTAAGAACATATTTAGAACATTTTACATTGACTGTAATACATTTTATTAGATTTGGATATTAATAATTGAAACAATAGAAATAAATTACTTGCAATTTCTAATCCATAAAATTTAAATTTGAATTATATCTGTATACTTAGCAAATTTCAAAGAAGCATGTGATAAGTGTATTGAATTGGAAAACTTTATTATAAAAGCACAAAAACAAAAAAACAATAAACGTCGTAAAAGTTCATCTGATAGTGATTTTCAAGGTAGTTATCTAATACTTTTATATTTTCTTTAAATATGTAATATTAATTAATTTTATTCTATAATTTATTATTTAGATAGTAATATATTATACCCATCGACAAAAAAATATAAAATATGTACTTTATACAGGTAAAAAAGCAGTAAAATTTTCCGAATTTTCTGTTACATTGCCACCTACAATACAAATTGAAGCTAGTACTTCAGGCATATCTGACGTACATGAAGTAATGCAATTCTCATTTTAACTAATAAATATAAAACAGTAATAATTACATTTTAATTACAGAATATGTATGATTATGTAAAAAAAAAAAAAATATTATTATTAATATAGATTATTTAATGAAAATAATAAACAAAATAATGCATTTTTGATAAAATAGTAAACGTTTTAAGTTTTAGTTAGATCAGAACTATAGTATCATTATATCAATTTATTTGTACTTATAAAATAATGACAAAAACAATTAATAATTTAACTAAATAATGTTCACTTTGATGCATTAAATATTATTTAATTGATGGCAAGCAGTACTTCAGAATAAAATAAATATTAATGGATTCCAGTTATTATGCTCAAAATTAATAAATTAGATGAATTTTCATCGATTTAAATCAGTTACTTTTTAGTATATAATTTTGTAACAAGTATTCAAATGATAGGTATAACACAAAGGTTAAGTAATACTATCATTAATTGTGTAACTATATAAAAAGTAATAAAAAATATCAAATTATTAAAAAAAATTCGAAAAAATAATATAACATTATTAATTTAAAATAATCTTATAGGTATTAAGATAAATATACCATTAAATTATGATAACAATTCCGAGGTTATCTCTATATTTTTTTTTTTTATTTACATATAATATGAATACATGAGTTATTGTTCTTGGTAAAATTTGTACTGCATTCAAATTAATTTTTATTATATGGAACTATAAAAATCATATTCGTATCTTTTTTTTATTTTATTTTTTAGGTGTATAAAAATTACATAATTATTTTTTTCAGATTTACGATTTTAAGGAAAAAAAAACAAAACCATCAAACCGAATTACTGCATTAATCCACCTGTTAATACTTATGATGATTTAAAATTAAGAAATTTTAACATCTTGAATTCTGTAGTAGAAAACGATATACCAAACAACTTATGTTTAACAAAAAAATTGCGTTTATTATTTATAAAATATAATATATCGTATAATATTTGTAATAGCTTGATTCAAGTATTGAAAAATGAAAATTTAAACGTTCCAAAAGATATTTGGACATTATTCAAAACTCCTAAATTTAACGATATTGTTGATATTTCTGGTGGGTCGTATATATATTTAGGTTTAAGAAATATGCTGCTACCTATTTTAGTTAAAAATAACGTACATTTATATATTAAATTTCAAGTGGTAGATATAGGTATTAATATCGACGGACTTACTTTATTGAAAAGTCCTAAACGTTATTTGTGGCCAATATTAATTTAAATTTTAAATTTTAAATAGTTAAAAAGAAATGTTGTACCTATTGCCTTTTTCCACGGATTTCAAAATCCCCATTATATCGAACAATTTTTAAATCCATTAATTATAGATTTTTTAGAGGTGTTAGATAATGGAATAAACGTAAATGGTTTTTTTTTTACCATAAACATTTCAAATATTACGTGTGATTCTCTTGCAAAAGCTTTTATACTGAATGTCAAAGGCGACAACGAGTATTTTGGGTGTACATTATGTACAGAAGAGGGTACATATTTAGAACATCGAATGGCATATCCCGGTTTAGACGCACCATTAAGAACCGACGAAACCTTCAGGAATAAAAGAGATAAGTATTATCATAAAGGTAATAGTCCTTTAGTTCGGTTACCAATTAATATCATTAATACAGTAGTGTTAGATTACATGCATATTGTATGCCTAGGTGTAGTAAAACAATTAAGTACAATTGGAAAAAAACAAAAAAAATAAAATAAATTATGAGTTAAAAATAATAAGACCTTATATACCATCTGAGATAGGCCATTTACTCAGAGCGATTGATGAAATCGAATATTATAAATCTACAGAACTACGAACATTCTTGTTATACACTGGTCAAATTGTTCTAAAGGGTAACTTAAAAAAAAAATTGGTTTATGCAATACGAATTTTAGTCTGCGCTGAAACCTGCTTAAAATACAACGAATTAGCTACTCAGTTTCTAAAAAAATTTGTTAACGATTATTCCAGTTTATATGGTTCTCAATTCATATCTTATAACGTACACAGTTTAGTTCATTTACCTACTTATGTTCTTATTCATGATCCACTAGACAATTTTAGTTGTTTTCGTTACGATAATTTTTTACAAGAAATTATAAAATCTATGAAGTCAATCAAATATCCTCTGCAAGAAATCTTCAATATTATATCACAAAAACAAAAAATATACGGTAAAAAATATCGGTCTCAGTTACATTATACATTTTCTGTTTTAAATAATGAAATAATACACAAAAATAGTTCACCATTTTTTAAAGTCAATGATAAACTTTTTGGGACAATACATTTAACACTAACAAATACAGTTATACATGTTTTTAAAGAAAAAGATAGATACATAATGCTTACTAATAATAATATTGTTATGTTTCAGCATATTGTTCAACCACGAAATAAACCTTCTACTCGTAATTTAATTGTGAAACGGTTCCTCAACTGTTATGAGTTTGGTGTTACACCACTATCCTCATCGAAATCGGAGTATACGTTGTTGACACTACTAAAATGTCAGAATTGTATTGTATTAATTTAACTGATATAAAATATAAATGTTTTTTTATTGGTCTAACAGAAAATTTGGCTTTGGTGTCATCACTGTATCATTCAGATTTTTAAGATTGTAGTATTTTTTTTTTTAATTATATTTTTTTACTCATCTGCTATTACCTATATCGTTTTAAGCTTATTTTTTTAATATTTATATAAACACACGAATACAATTATGTAATTATAGTTATTTTTTTTATTCGATCATATTATATTATTTTATACCTAATAGACCTTTAATTTTGATCATAATAATATAACATTTGAAATATTATATTAATTTGTTTAATATAATTTTATTTGTGTTAGTTATTGATACGTACATTTCTTAATTGTATGTTCAGCTAAATAAAGTGAAATTAATAATAATTATTATGTTTATCAAAACATTAATATTTATGTAGCAAATATTGATTTATATTGTTTACACGATTTAATAAACAAAATGTATGTATATTATAAACAAACATACTCTAGGAAAATTATGTAACCATACCAGCATTGTATATTTTCCATATAGTAAAATTTATATAGCTCGAAATATTACAGATATTTTTGTAATGATATTGAAGTGTATTGAAACATCCATTAAACATTAGACATAATAAATATTATTATGTTTAATTAAAAACTTTTCATAGATATCGGATTTTAATATTTATGGAACTTCATATTGTTCTAGAGATCCAACAAAGATATGTTAAATAAGTGTCTTTTAGTGACATTATTGTTGCTGTACGAATACGGTTCCAGCCGAGGATTTTCGTATATTTGTATAGAAACACAATTTGTAATGGTCTGTAATCAAACAAATTATTCCACAGTGGTGTCTATTATATAATGGACTTTAATAAATTTACTGTGCTTTATCTTTGGAGTACATATTTAACGTTTAATAACCTTTATAGCTTTTAAAATATAAACATCACTTGTTTGAATTTAAATACAATAATAATTATTTCATTATTGAAAGAAACAAATTTCAATTATACAAAATTAAAAAAAATATATTTAATATATATATAAGACTATTATCAGTATATATATAATATATATACAGGGTAATTCTTTTATCAAACAACACTCATTATTTCCAAAAGTATTCATGTTTTTGAAAATATTTTTTTACATAGTTTCAAATTGTTAAAAAAACAACATTTTTATGAAAAATTATATTTTTAAATATTTTTTATCCTTATAATATTTTAAGTTTTTTACTTTTTTGAATGACAACATAGATTTTTAATTTTATATTCCAAAGCAGAATAATTTTTTGAGTATTTTGATACATAAAAATCGAATTTAGGGTGAGTAGTTTATGAGTTATACTTATTTAAAGTTTAGTCAAGCGGAGTAGTGGACAAACATTTTGCGGGGTAACCCCGTACCACTCCACTCCGCGTAGCTAAACTTTAAATACGTATAACTCATAAACTACTCACCCTAAATTTGATTTTTATGTATCGAATTACTCAGAAAATTATTCTGCTTTGGAATAAGAAATTAAAAATCTATGTTGTCATTCAAAAAAGTAAAAAACTTAAAAAATTATAAGGATAAAAAATATTTAAAATATAATTTTTTTACAAAAACGTTGTTTATTTAACAATTAAAAACTATGTAAAAAAATATTTTCAAAAAAATGAATACTTTTGGAAATAATGAGTGTTGTTTGATAAAAAAATCACCCTGTATATATTAATATCAATCATGTAACATTATATTAATGAGAAATATATAAAAAGATAGATGTACAGTAATATGTATAATGTATATTGTATATTTTATATTAACATTAAAATAAAATATATATTCCATGACAATTTAAAATAGAAATAGATGATTCACATTTGAAAAGTAGAATGTATAACAGCATCTAACATCCCTTAATTCACATAAATAACATATAATTTAGATTAAATTTATATAGACATTAATCCATTAGACTCTTAGAGCTTATTAAGGATTTTTTCCCATTTTTAGAGACTTAGGACTCTAAATTAACTTAAACTGGTATACAGATATGTATAAATCTTATCAGTTATAGTATGGGGAATAGGGATGTTACTTCTCTTGAAACCTACCCTGGGATTTCACACAGTTGTATATTCAAAAGTTCATATAGCTCACACACAAGGCATACACTTTTTTTTTAACTATTATTCATTAATTTAAAAATAATTTATGCTATACTTGATTAAATTTTGGGCAATTTGCACAAATTAATAATGTCCTCTCGAAGTATAGCCACTCAAAAATTTAAAAAAAAAATCGAAGAAATTCGTTATTATTGGATAAAGGGAGTAAGCATGCTTGGTGAATCATCCTTTTTATTATATTAACGTCTAGCACGATTTAATTTAAATCACAATAAGAGCCGCGAGGCGTACTGTTAAAGCGGTGCCTCACCATTTCGCGGAGAGACCTTCGAATTCGAATCGGCATGTACCTATACGGCTATACATGTTATTATTTATGACGGACGGACCGCGAAAACAATAATCGATGAAGGCGTAATACAAATTCCCCCTCAGGATATTATTATAATCGTGTACGATTTATTGATGAACATTGTAAATAGTCGATACAACCGATAGTTGTGTGTATGAGAGATCTAAATAAATCGTCGCAACTTCAAAAATTACAAAACTTCACATTGAAAAACTATAATATAAAGTATAGCAATACATTATTTTATAGAAGCTAAGCACTTTAAAGTTGTCCAAACAATAGTATTACAACTAGTGTTAAACTGTGCGTCTAAACTGAGTTTCAAAACCGTTTCAAATATAATGTACATTATTAAACGCAATGTACATTTTTAATATGACATTTTTCTTTCGAAATGATAATTATATTATCATAATGTCTACCTAGCTGGTTTGCTCAGAGGACTTATGGTTAGTAAATGATTTCGGGACTTATAAACAGCTTAATTTGCTTTTCAGTTTCTAAGCAATAGGATCGTGTGCTTATTTTATACAAATAAATTGTAAAATTTTTGAACACTGTAATTTCGAAATCCTATATGTTACCAATAAATTCTACATAGTAAAATATAATAAAATTATGAATTCGATTTCATACGAAATCGTAAATATTATACATATATGTATCCATGTTACCTATAAATGTGTACATTTTGTATTTATTGAGTTTCTCGCCACCACTTTTTCGATTGGAAAAACGTTCGAATGTATATTATAATATTTACTATGAAAAATGTATAAGTGTATACTGAATACCTTTATAATATGTATAAACCTATATCGTGTGTCTGTACTATAATATACGTAAAAAATATTATCGTATACTGCAGTTAACGCAATAATTAATAAATCTATTCATCCCAAATATGTTATATGCCCACAGCGTGTTGAAATTTATTATACGATTAGTTTATTATTCACTATTTACCGTATTTTAAAATACACTGAATTATTATACTGTGACCGGTGAAACAAAATAAATTAAAAACGATTAAATTTTATAGACTCGATGGTAGAAAAAAAGAAACGTACAAGTTGAAAATTATTGCATGTTCATTTCATAATTTCCATATGGTTCGGAGTATTAGTATATTTTATTATTGCACCGTATAACATATTGGACACGAGAACATCGCTGCACGTTTACGAATATTAAATTTATTTTATTAACCATATCTTCTTATTATTTATAATACGTAAAAATGATCGTGTGTTTGTTGTTCTTATTACTCGTTAATTTCAGAAACTACTGAACCAATTGACACTAAATTCCACACATATATTCCTAAGACCTTTTGGAGTGTTTATTTATGGCTTTTTTTAGGTTAACATAAGGCGATTCTCACAAAAATTTGGTTTTGACTCAAGGAAATAAAATATTATTTTGTTTGTATATATATAGTGTAACGTTTGGTTACAGAAATAAAAGGAACTTTTACATACAAATTAACGTTGTCTACGTTTGCAGCTTTATTATGTACTTGAAAACTAACTAGACCGATTTCAACGAAAGTTCCAGAAATCGTTCTTTGAGATATCAGTAAAGTGTACATAATGTTTAAACACGTTAAAAAATATACCAAGTGTTATATTTTATTCTTCGCATGTGGTTTTCGGTCGAATTAGTTCATCAAACAAGGTTCACTAGTTTGACCATAAACTGAAATCAAGATATTCCTATATATGGTAAAACATTTATATTTGTTCATTTTTTCCTGGATAAATTCGAGTTATACATCTAGTTATTTTATAAAATGTGAATTAACATAAAAAATATATATGTAGTACAATGTGTGTGAATAGATAAGTGTTTATAATTTATGTGTATTATATATTATCTATATAATATTATACGTGTACAAATTCACAATACATTTAATATGCTTTGACGTTTCGATCGAAAAATAGCAAAAACAAATGGGTTATGAATATAATTCATATCACCTACATATTATCATGTCGTAGATATGCAGTACCTACACTTAATAACGAAAATTTAATGATAATAATAATATAAAAGTCGAGTTCGTTTGCCAGTGTGTTATGACATTTGACGAGTCATACGAACGGTACAGAGCCGGCGGATACGCAAATTACCTATTGTAATATTAGTTTTTTTTTCCTATCAATGTCAACGAGAGCGAAAATGACTACATACAAAAACACTGTGCGATTCTGCAGCAGACGTATAAAATGGCGGTCGTGTACCTATTGTCTTGCACGATTAATCATTCGGTACGACGGTAATTTTATCGACAAAATATAGCAATATTATTATTATATATTATGAGGCGTGGGGGTTGAACTGTATAATCGTCGACTCGCTCGCGACGTGCAATAAATAAGGTTGGATTGGAGGGAAAAAAACCGAAATCATTAAAACGCGAATAACAGACAAATGTCATATATACTGAAAACATTACCCCTACTCCGAGAACGACGACGACGGTAATAATAATTAATGATAAATAAACCGAAACAAGAACGGTTTTACGGCCGTCTATACAAATAAAGACTTGTGATAGTCCAGTAGTATAATAGCATACGTATAATACGGATACGTATTATATAGTTGTATATAGCGGCGGTTGACTTTATATTGAATTACGCAACGTTTTAATGTTTTTGGTTATCGCCCGGACAAGAGAATAAGCCACGCGCCGAAGACGACCGGAAAAGTTAGTCGCCCGACGGTCGGCGTCCGCAGTAATAAACACTTCGAATTCGGGTCACTGCGGCCGACAATCGTTGCGATGGTTTTATATTTTCGACATTTCTTTTCTCGGGCCGACGCCGTTTTAATTCGACTTTACTGCAACGCTATAGTGTACGGCGATATTATGCAAATATACGTCGGCCGTTGGCTACAAGTTGATAAAAAACGACACGCAAACGTCGAGTGAAAATGACAATATCGACGGGAAAATCGCGTGTCAACGAAATTCGGAATCCGAATGATAACGAGTGAACGAACAGGGATTCGCTGGAAATGATTATAACAATATAGGCTTTCATCCGACGTGACGATACAAATTTGTGTCGCCATTCTCGCTGTTACACTCCATCCAACACATACGCAATTTTGTGTACAAGAGTATGTACTATATTATTATGTATGCGCCATCAAATAATATATTAAAAATGTCGTAACGAGATTTGCAGTGGATCTGACGTCGGAGTGACTTCGATAATTAAATATCACTCGTGCTCAAAACGAGCAACGGCGTCGTCTTCTGTAGCTGTCTCGCGTGTATTCGGTATTAAAATTTTAATATATTTAATAGTATTACATATTATTACATACGCACATACGACCGTGATGTTCGGAAAAAAAGTCGCGAGTGACGTACTACAATGCAAGGACAACGCGACGCGCCCACGACAAGTAAAATAACATTTGAACGCGCCAGTACGATATTAGCGTGCAGGCGAGAACCATTACAAATAATATTGCCGTTCGAGTGAGTACATTTTTAGAATTTTACCCTGAGGATATATTTCGTCGCGAAAATCGTATATAATATCCGCTATGTACCGTATACCTAAGAAATAATAGCTAATATATAAAATGCTTAATGCATATTATATATGGGACACCGTCGACGCGAATCAAATCGATTGGTTATGAGTATACGACTTAAAATAATAATATAAAACCGAATCAAACTAAACTCGACTGTAAGTCGTGTATATAGGTACCCATGTATACAGTATATAAGAAGTATGTGATGGTTTGGTTTTATTGGCCAGGCACAGCCTGCAGTGTGTGTATTATACGCTCACGTTTGACGACGACCACACATAGATATAATATTCGTCGTTTATAGCGATATACAGTTTTATGCTATTCCTATATATATATATGTATTATAATTTTCACTGCACGTGTATAATATATTGTACGATTCAGTGGCGTGTTATATCGTATTTATACAGAGTGATTCATCAATAATACTCACCCCAATTTTTCCCTTCATTAATGCAGTTATTTGCAGAAATTTGATTTGAAATACTATTTCAACGTACTTATATACTATACTTAAAGACCATATTTTTTAATTTGCTGTAGTACTCAAGTTATGTCCTGTTGAGAACACATCCACCACCATCACATTTGGTATTATAAATTAATTAGTAGAGTGTTAGAACTGAAAATGTTGACGGACCAAAATCAAAATTTTAACTAGTAGTTTTTGAGTTATTTAGCTAAGAATATATAAGGACCACGACACGATTATGGTTTCTGAACATGTAATGGTGACCATATGGTAATTCGATTAGTAATTGATAATTTTATTAACGTTTATAATTTGAAAAAATGGGCCGAGTATGATAAACACGAGATCCAATATTACATATACCTACTGTGTAAGACTTTTTAGACTTTTACTAGGACTATTTCAAAAGAACAGCATTTTAAATGAAAAAATTAAGGTTCGTATGTCCAGTGAATCATAATATGTGTGTGTGTGTGTAGTTGACTGTATAACGTGTAACTATACAGTATACATGGAATAATATATATAACTATGTACGCGTCGCGTCGTGAAAACAGATTTGACGAGCTCAAGTGGTTTCAAAAACACTTGTTGGAAAAAGAAATGACGAAAAAAAAAACAAAAATATCATTAAATTTATATTATATTATAATAAATTATTATTATACTTAATACAAAACTCGAAATCGTAAATAAAACGTATACGGCGCGTAACCGGTAATCGTGAAATACGACTGCGAGCGGGTTTTCGACTGGGGGTTATAATATCTTGTGCGCAGTGAAGTTCTCCGTAGGGTAAAGCCCGAAGATCGTGTCTACCGTCCTCGGCGGTTAAACGACCGTGTATATAGCGCCCTATCATAAAATCGTCATAATATACACATCATGTGCAATATATATATGTATATGTATACACGAGCTGAGGATCTGAACGGGACTCTGCGTGTACAGAAATTAACGGCCAAGAATCGAGTGTTTCCGGACCGAGTGAGTCTTCGAATTAAAACGCGCGCGCGCGCCGTCGTCGTATAAATTATCGTTAGCGCCCGTAAAGGCTGCACCGCCCGTGGTTCGAACGAATTTTTAAGAGGGCTTTACATCATATTGTTATTATTATTATTATTATGCTTTTAAAAGGACGATTTTATTCGTATTATAATTTAAATATTTTATACAGAGTGATTCACCGAGCATGCTCACCCTTTTTTTTTTTTTTTTATTCGATAATGCAGTTATTCAAAATCTGATTTTTGATAACTTTTTAATATACGAGTACTTAAAGACCGTTTTCAAAATTCTTAGAACTTTATTGTATTACCTACTACAAAAGTGTCCTGCAGAAATACAAACTAAAGTTTTCCAAACGAGAACCCCACTTTTTCTACCGTAAATTATTATTCAGCGAATGAATAAGTTTTTTGAAAATGTGGAAAATCAAAATTCGGACGAGTAGTTTTTTTATTAAATTAACTCATATACTAAAAACATAATCGACCCACGACAATAGGTTTGGAAGACACGTGAGTGGTTTGAAAATATAAGTACTTAATATTCATCTAAAAATGTTAATACCTAATAGTTTATAAAAAAATATGGTCAAAATCCAATAAAACATCATCTATTTTATACTTTATTTTTAAACTAATTTGTAAGAATTATACTAAATAATATAATATAATATAGTATTCGACATTTTAAAAATTGAAAAAACTACTCGTTTGAATTTTAAACTATAGATATGGATACATTAAAAATGTTCAAAAAAATGATTTACTAAATAATTAACAATTAATTGGAGGGTTTTAATTTGAAAAAACAAAGAATAGAAGTTTGTATCTCTGCTGCTGGTCACTTCTTAAGTAAGAAGTAATATTAGCATTTATAATCAATGGTAATCCTAAAAATCTCTAGGATTTAAAACTATTATAGTCTAGTAGATGTGTAGATGTAGACATGAATACAAATTTTCAAAATAAATTCATTACTAAAGAATAACTACGATTAAGAATACTTGGTGAACCACCCTGTATACCGAAATATATACAATATAATATGTAATGTATAGAAATAAAAGTCTTTGCAGCCGCGACTCTCACGACTACGGACAGTGGACCGTGAGCTGTGTCGCAGAAATGTATAAATAATATAATATTATGTATACATCATACCGAATACAATGGTAAGTTGTAATACACCAAATATACCATAAGCATCACAAAACGTTTTTTTTCTGTTTATTATTTTTTTTTTTTTACGGCGTGGTCGGTGTGAACAAAACAAAATACAACGAATTTTTTTACGACGATCTTTCGTATTTTTATGGAGTATCTGATTGCAGGTTTTTATTGTCGTAAAATTTCTCAATTTCGTGTATGTAAGTGGTATATGATATTAATGTAGATCTATCATGGTCTTAGTATACGCTCATCAGCTCTCTGTTAATAACGGAACTAAATAGGTTCGCCCACAATGATATTATAAGCTATAACTAAAATATATTACCGTATATTCGTATATGGTAGTATACGTAGTATGGTGAATTAGTGAGTAACGGTGTTAATGACAAAACATTGAAATTTTAGATAAAGATTTCAATTTAGACATCTCTCTTCAAAATCATTAAAACTCCAGAATACGTCATAATCACATTCTATTTGAAATATGTAAATACGAAATATTCTAAAATAAATATGCAGACAACCATGGGGCATTCGTATTTCTTGTTCCTTAATGGTTGCAATAAGAGAATGTGATAAATAAAAACTCAAAGTATTCAAAAAGAAAATTTACAGATTTTTCGTTTGAAAATCACTAGATAATATTTATCTCACTAATACCAAAGATATCTTGGAAATAAATTTAATCTGTTATTACGTTCAACGATCATGCAAAATAATTAATTTTAACATTTGTTTAAAATACATAAATGAGCTAGAAATTTTACAAATATAATATGTTAAACATTTTAATAGACAGAGATGAAAAATGAACAGTTTTAATATATTTACTGAAGAAACAACAAATTCTTGAACATGTTTTTTCTGAGCTATTGGTGCAGATATAAGTTTTTATTCATTATAATTTATGCTTGGTACGCACTTTAGGTATTTAATAGAACCTCCAGGTTTCAGCTTTCCTTTGGTAGTTATGCGTGGAATTTAATTTAAGTATTGAAGTTCGTACAACACTTGCTATATGATGCGCTACTCAGTTCTAAGTAGTTGTTACGTTGAGATTATAGCCGGTAAAATTGGGCGAAAAGTTTAGGTAAAATACTTTGTCAGTTAGCCTAGGCCAGAGTCAAGGTGCGTGTATCTTTCATAGTTTACAAATACACGAAGGTATATCGTTAGAGCCCCTGTAACAGTGTAACTACATATTATATATGTAGTAAGTTTCTTTACAAGCTGAACATTAAAACGAAATTATAATAAATATTATAAAAACATTTTGTATTTAGTATTTTTATAATTAACGATCTCCCATAAGTCCATAGGGTAGTCAAGTATGCAGAGTATGCTTATGTAGTAGGTATGTTTAAGCAAGTAACATTTAAAACAAAAATATATAAGTACATATATTATATATTATATATAGGTATATCTTATATCGTAAATTTAACTGTTCAGTGTAGTAATTTGTGTAATGCGTTTTATTTTTTAATGTCAATGGACATATTATTATCATTATATACAGTTTTTTTTATTTAAATGCAACTTCCCATACAACGCGTAAATGTTTTGTTCGTATTAAATATTAATTAGATATTAATATAATGAAAGTTACACAGGTAAATTCATACCGCATCGGGTCATAAATTATACGCCATAAACTGTGCGTATATCGCAGTGTATATACTTACATAAGTTATGACTTATAAGTTAAAAACATTATGGCGGTATATCGAAGTCATTCGCCGTATAAAGTGAAATATTATACCAATAACGCATGTCTATATTATGTACAAAAATATATGTATGATTGTGGCTTAATATAAAATGAATATAAGTAATTTTTTTCTAACTTCACAGTATAAATCTATTTTCCATTTATTTTTTCGCAGGAATTTCATAGAATTTTCTGATTGTGAAACCGATGCCGCCGCTGTATACGATATGTATGTATTGTGACATTAGAATAAACGCGTATAATAGCTTGATGCGATATTATAATATACCTATATAGTATATATATATTATGGTAAACCTCCGGCGAACAAGCTCAATATAATATAATATTCAATAATATGCATTCAATTTTACGTCTCGTAAATACGTTTTTGCATTTTATCCGACTCCTCTCGACCCGCACTCGGTGCTGCAGCAGACATCTGTCGCAAATTATATCGACATATTTCATTACAGTATGCCCGCCAACTATTACGGCCGGACTGCAACTACCGCGCCAAACGATGCAGTATAGATACTGCGAGTTGCGACTCATTTATACTATTATTATTATAAGAATATATTACACGTCGGACGGAGGTGTAAATTGTAAAGACGATGGAAAAAAAAATACGTAAGCTCGCGAGTCCCCGTCGTCTGGAGGCACCGTATAATAATAATATATAATATTATGATACGGCGGTGTATGTTAATAATAATATTTCATATAGTAATTGTTAATATATTATTTCATATTTGTATCGGAAGGCAGCAAAAATGCGGCTCAGAGCCTCTGACTCAGTGGCAATATATTTATTGTGACGGCCGTGTGCAGCTAGCATCGTCAATGTCCTCCGGAAGATTAAATTATTATTATTATTATTATTATGCGATTATACGGTATAGGCACCTACTACCGTAAAGTCGTATCTGTATACCGTGTCGAGTACTAAATCATATCATATCTAATATATGTAGGTATGCACAGACGAAAGACAATCTCCGCGAAAAGTGTGCTGTCTGTGCTCATTTCGGAGGTTAAATCCTAACGACCGACATCGTATAACATATTTTATAATTCATATTATTATTACATAGACGGTATCCGACACAGGACTGCCCGCATATGTAGAATATAATATTGTAAGCGCGTCCTCTTTATGATATGTATAATATAATATAATATACGTAGACATAATAAGGCGATGGATTGTGACAACTTGATATGATTTATCGAGAGAAACGAAAAAGACGGTCGCGCGTACTCGTTGTTCGCCTTTCGAAACAAGAACGAAGACGACGCAGCTCGGCTATTATAATGATATTATGGTGTCGAGGCCGAAACTATAATATAATAGATAGTAGGTATAGGCACCTACAAATGATTTCGAGGATTTTTAAAAATAAAAACCGAGATTAAATCATTGTGCAAACTTTAATTTAAGAAAACTCGAATCCCACACCTGTCTCCCACACTCCAACGATACAACGTTTACATAGTTTACGATTAAAATGTGAGCGTCTCTCTCTGTCTCAGTGATTGGATATTTTACAGTCTTTACGGTGTTACATTCGCACTGTTCTCAGTGGCGACATCACAGTATAATGACCATCAATCAAATTATGTATCTTCATGATTCGGATTCTGGAACTTAATATACTTAATGTGTGTTACGAAAATTTTCGAATTTACAAGAGTTCGTTGAATTAATATACGAAATATTATATTATTAAATGGGCGAGTAACATTCAAATAAACATGGTACATCATAATATAGTGCATAATCTGCAAAAAATTTTATATCAGTTCATTACACTCTATAAACTGCATCATGCTATTACAATGCTTTGAAACGTATAATTTTAAACCGCTTATGATATTTTTATTTCTATTTAAAGTTCGAGTGGTATTTTTTCAAATTCAGAATGAGTGTGCCTATATATTATATTTGTATACATGATATTTGAATGCGTTATGCGCATCATGATGTGTATTACTACGTATGTATAACTTAACACTGTAGATATTTTATTCATTTATTTTCCAAAACGGATACCACCATTTTACAGCTTTGTTGAATTCGACCTATATGTTCAAGACAATGAATTAGAATTCATGGATATTTTATGATTGTGATGATTTCATAAAATTGTATTCGGAAATCATATTAATTCAAAATCATTATCGATTTGGTAAATACTTTATTTATTACTTTATTTATTTAGAACTTTTATGAAAAAGAGATCTGCCATAATATACGATGTAAATTTTAATTGATAGTTATAATAAGTAAAATCTTAATTTTTTATTTTACAAAACAAATAATTAATTATTAGATCGTTACTTTTATTATTTATAATATGGTAATATTTTACTAGCACTGCATAAATAA
Source organism: Aphis gossypii (assembly GCF_020184175.1). Taxonomy (NCBI): domain Eukaryota; kingdom Metazoa; phylum Arthropoda; class Insecta; order Hemiptera; family Aphididae; genus Aphis; species Aphis gossypii. Next base: position 60,942,212 of record NC_065530.1, read on the forward strand.
AATACTTTCCAATACCTAGTGAATTCGTTAAACAACTGTATTATCGACAAAAATATACACGTGTTTAGGTACGTAAAGTGTCAATATTGGACTTCTTTGGAGAATACGACATTGGTACTATAATATATTACTATTATTTATATGGGAAAATAGATAAAATTTTTTGCTCTAAAATGACCATATGGTGCAGAACACCCATGTCGAAACCGACGGTTTCGGTTTACTCGGAAATAAATACCATTAAACAACATAATATTGTATCATATATAGATATATATTTTTTTTTCGAAGTCTCCAACCCTAAATCATCGTCAAAACGGCGCCTGCTTGACGTGGTCAGTATGTAGTACGGTAGGTACCTACTATTTGCAGTTCGTCCATCTAATGTAAAATCCACTACACAATCAAATCTATATTATGGTAATTTAAAGTAAGTAGCTCACTTTTAAAAACGATTATAAACAATAATTATTGACTTACAAGTAGATTATATAGTGCTAAGTCAAGTACTGCTGTTTATAATATAATATTATACTATAATGTGTTTAGTGTTTACGCTTATTTAAAATAAATTATTTGGGGTGGTAAAGGTGCCGTTGCGCCCGTCTCAATAACAATATTATCATTACAGAACGCATAATGTAATAAAGTATCATATCTTATGATATACAAAATACAAAATATTATATACATACATATAGACGTGTGTAAAAAAGCAAAACAGATGTGTCGGTCGCTGTGTGACAAGAAACACCCCTCGCCGGGGCGTCTAATTAATAGTGTCAACCGACGTCGGTATTTTAACTTTATTTTTTTTTTGTCCTCCGAAAGACTGTTAAAATACAAAAAAAAATGAAATAAATAAACGTACATCACACAAAAACACATACACACACACATGGATAAGACTAATTTAATTTTTTTTTTTCTTTGTGTGCTAGCTAGCGGGCGCGTCTGTGTGGTGGTCTGTCGAGTTGCACCCGCTGTTGCCGCCGTTGGTTGTCGATGTGTCGGTGGCGGTGTTGCTGCTTCTGCTGTACCGGACGGAGAAAAATGTCTGAAACGAGAAGTGTATTATTCCTCAACGAGTAGTCGTCGACGTCTTCTGCCGTTTTTACTCCATTTCGCGAACGATTTTCGACGGCAAAGGTGTGGCTGAAGGGGTTGAAAAATCCGAAAAATCCCTCTCGTCAAACACCCCTTTGCCAAGACTACTCGCACACAAACCATTCGCGCCTCGTCCCATCGCCGCAGCAATCATGCTGACGGGTGTTTTTCTTAGTTTTTCTCCGGATGGTACATATCTCTCTTCGACGGTTTTCGCTTCCGTTTTTTTTTCATTACATTCTTAGCCCATTTATATTTTGTTATTTCTGTTGTACGTTTTATTTTTAACTATCTTTTCCTTAAATCTGAGCTATCCGTCACTTCACAATATCAACTTCTCGCCAGTAGAACAATATATCAACGAAAAGCCCGACGGAGGAGATAACATATACCGTTTAGTTTTTCCTCATTTATACAATTCATTATACTAATTATGTGCATACAACATCATTTATGTATCTGCAGTTATTATTAGTGCGTATTTACCTACGTAATAATTTAATATATAATTCTATTATTCACTTTGCAGACAGTAACATCATAAATACACCGATATTGTAGGTACCTATTAATACACTTATTACAATTTAAAAAAACATGTACTTACATATGTGCACGGGACAACGGGAAGGCACAGGCGGGTGGTAGACTTGACCTTCTTTTTCAAACGTTAGTTAATTGATTTTCTCGGCTGACATATAATAATATAATACGTTTTAAGGGGGCGCCGTTATTGTAGGTTCTTCAAAACATATAATATAAGTACCTACAATAAAACATATATTTTCAAGAACCAATAAATGTTTTATTGGTTAACCTTATTAAATGCGTTTAGTATGACTAGAAAATTGACATACATGTAACTTCGTGAAGTTGTTTATTTTTTATACTCTGGTAAATATATGTGTATCCTACATATATATGTGTGTATAATAATCCTGTTTTATGATTAGGTATTGCATCGAATATTTTATTTTCCTGGTTTTTATACTTTCATGATTGTATGTAGTGTTCATAGCGTATATATACTATTGTATATATATATATATATATATAAATAATATATAATATAATATATACTATTATATGGATCACGATGAAATGTATCAATTAATAAAATTCAGAAATGGAATAGAGAGTGAAAAAAGTTGTTATGGACATCGTATGCAGTTTATAAATAAAATTCACTATAGTATCACTGCATGTCTCTATAATTATATCTGTGAACTAATTTAAAGAAATGATTATAACAAATTGTAAAATTAATTAACGTTTAGCAGTTATAGTAAGTATAATGCAATATGCTTAGTGTTTACATTTAAAATAGGGTATTTCAATATTATACTTTTGCATCTCTTAAACATAATACAAACATTAAATTTTTTCACATTATTATTTATACCTTAATTATTAACCGTTAAGTTTTAACAGTTATAGTTTGTTTGAAACTTTGTTTATGCCACACCTATAGAACTAAAAACAAAAAAATCCATAAATTATAATATTTTTTAAAATAATCAAGCGAAGTGGAGCTCTTGACACGTATGTAACAAGCAGGTCTGTTTGTCTTGAATTGCTATAATTTAACATCCCAGGGGTGTAAACAAACATAGACGTCGACGTTTTTGTTGTTATTTAGATCCATACACTTTTGAAGTGTTAAATCGTGCAACAAGTTTTTAACTGTAAATTACGACCTTTTAAACGTCCGCTACATCCTAGCTCTTAACATTTTATGACTCTATGTCGACCTTAAAAATCGAAAAATCATATGCGTATATTATACATGTCACGGAACCGTAGAAAAACACCGTTTCAAATAAATTAAAAACTATATTGGCTAATAAATATTCTTATATTCTAATGATTTCTAGTCATTTCGATTAAAATTGTTGACATTCTATATATGTGCATGTATTCAAATTAAATCGTCTTTTTGATTAAAAAAAATAATATGTATTTCGTTGTGAACAGATTATATATTGATTTATAGACATTATTTTGATGGCACATTAATTTGTATAAAATTGTTGATTTTTTTTTTTTTTATCATTCACAATGTTCTATGATATAAACGACTATTATTAATAACGGCACATTGTATTTTTTTTTTAAGACGTTTGTAGTTTTATTAATCTTTATTTAAGTCATAAAACTTGAGCAATTCAAAGAATAATCATGACTCGTATTTGATTACAGATATAAAGAAAAAATTGGTCTTATATTTCGTAAATAGCATAAAAATTAATTTGTTCGTAAAAAAGTAATGATAAGGGAAGAAATAATACAATTTTTACAATTATTATAATTACGTAATTATATATGAAGTTTAATCAATAATTATGGTTATTATAAATAAATAAATATTAATAATTTAATCATAACTGTAATAACTCCAAAAATAAGTACAAAGTTCAATAAATATATCCCTATAGACTGATTGATATTTCAGATAAGTGAAATAATAATTTTTATGACAAGCCTGTCAATAGAAAACACTTGTTCACTCACACATACATATATTATGGGTGCCTACTTATCATTAAAAGTGAAATAATAATAATACTCAATTTGTACTCTATGTATAAGATCGGTATCGTGGATTATTTTTTAGTTCGCAGATGATAATATGATTATATTTTATCAAAAAAAAATTACGGTTAAAAATAAATGAATTTAATTTTAATTTTATTAAATGCAGTTGTTTACAATAATTAAAATTTTCTAGGAAATAATATTGTTAACCTTTGGTTTCATTAAAGTATGAAATAACTTTTAAGAAAATTCATAAGAAATCATATTATGTCTTATAAAAAAAGACCTTAAATGTTTTGTAATAGGTATCTTTGAACATAAATAAATTACGCAAGAAAAACAATGTTTTATCAATAATTTTACTTGGAAATCTTAAAATATATTTTAAATTTAAAAACAGCATTAAGTTATATAATATAAATAATAATAGCAAATGTACAATATACATGTTATTATTTATGTTTAATAAAATATGCTTTTATATAATAAATACCACCAAATTTGAGTTTGTTTTAGCATTTTATTTTTGTTTTCGATGCTGTAAATTCATAATCTTAATTAATATTGTATAATATGCATATAAATCTTTTGGTTGCGATTAAAATATTATAATAATAGTTATAAATTATAATATTCTTAAAGGAATAAAAATATAAGAAGAGTATAAATGTTTTAGTGGTCCACAATTCATAATATTAATCTTTTAATAGGTAATGCATAAAAAATTAAAATGGTAATAATATTTATGTAAGTAGAGTGGCTTCGTTCATGCGTTTTGCATTAAAATTCAAAACGTATAGTTACTTTTGTGAAATTTTTTAAGTAAGTATAATATAATTTACTATGGTATGTGCAATTCAAAAATACTTCAACGTTCGTGCTAAACGTCCAACGGGGCATAGTAAGTTATATACATAAATATAAATTGTATCTACTTACGTGCCTATATAACATAATATTATGACGTGAAATTAAAAGTTTCGCGTGATGTTTGATGAGGAAAAATAAACGAAATTTCTTTATAAACTTTTGAAATAAATAAAAATTATACAATGTAAGTATTAGGTACATATTATTATACTCCGAGTTACATAAAAACATCATATATTGTGTTTCAGGCTACAGTAAAAGACGTCAAAGTATGGAAAACTATACGTTCACGATACGCTCGGGAAATGATGTCTGTCTGGCATCTACAGAAATTGAAAAATTATTAAAACTTGATCAACAACTACTGACCTGTTACACGTGTGACTCCTATTCACGAATGTTTGTTGGGTATCGAACACATAATAGGTATTGTTTCAAATGTTAGACAAGTTTGAAGTTTTGACCACTAACACGCTGTTAAAATAATTATCATAATTATCGGAATAATAATTAATTTATAATAAAAAGTAGAGTAAAACCACGATTATGCGTCAACTTCTGTTATACCTCAACGCCGTCATCCAACGTCATTATAGTATCGTAAAGTATTATAAATAGAATATTGTATGCTAATATCATTGGTATACACACGTACTTTTAGAAAATTAAAACTTATCTATGAAAAAAGCTCGATATTCATATAAACAATAACTAATATAACTATTTAATTATATTACCTTAAACAGTAATGCGTATACGATATATTATTAAAACTAAATATAAGTACCTATTATAACTATAAATATAAATATTAATTTTTATTTTATCCATCTAATTAAATTACCCATCAATCTCTTAGTCTCGTTTAAGGTGGTTAATTGAGTTTATTCTGTATTTGATTTTCGGTGTGTTTAAATTGACTTCGTGAAATCCATATAATAAAATACGCTATAATGGCGTAGATAGTCAAATATTCTAAAATACGATATTTTTTTAAAACTATTCATTGCATTAATAACAATAGATGTTTTAGTTTTCACTCTTCGTCATAAATGACGATAACACATGAATAACACCTCACAATTCACATTCAAACGTAACACAATTACAAATATAAAATATGAAGTCGTTATCCGAATACTCATTATATATTATTATAAAACAATAAAATGTTCCTATTGAATTACCAATAATTGCATACGATTTTATTTATATTGTTGCATAACTCGTCACCATTATATTACGCATTTTATCATATAAAATGGTGATTACCTCGGAGCATCCAACGATTTACAATATGGCACAGTCAGTTAAGCTTTATTCAATGACTATTGACTGGGATAACATATAAAATGGTATAGGAACTGAAAATATAGCAAACTTGACGCTCTTCAATTAAAATTTTAACAAATTTTATAAATAAATCACATTGGCTATAAACATTGATTTCTCTGTAATACCTACAATTGTAATTTAATATGTAACACAATAATAATAGTATGGAAAAAATACAGTTGAATAGTGTCCATTTTATAATTGTTATTCAGTATAAAATATATAAAATATAAATACGCTTGTTAGTTTTAATAATTATACAAGTACAGATTGATTTCGTATTCAACAATATATTCATATTGTATAACCATAGATTACACACTGCTAAGCCGCTCTCACACGAGAAGACTAGGTCGAGACCATTGTACTTATATAGTTATTATAAATATAAAAAAAAAAAATAATAACTAGATATGGTTTGCTAGTATTACATTATATTACTATATAAGTTACTATAGCTTTGCAAACTCGGCTACTGCAATATTACGAAATTGACATGTGAAAGCTGAAGACATTTCAATATATAATATGTATATTTTAAAAACTATCTTTTTCTTGTGGTATCTCGTGCTTCCCTGGAAGGGTTATTGCGGTTAAGATGAAACGTAATTTATTTTCGAGTAAAAATTCGATCGTTTTTCGTTCCGTTATCGCACTATTATCGTTTTCGTTTTAATTACACCAGAGCAACGAACAATCGCATGTTCACCGTAGCCAGCGGTCCACTTTCGTCCGCGTAACAATGGTCCGCGCCAGCATATTCGCGGTTGTTCAGAGAGGTATACGTGTGCATATACATAATATTATGTATTTATGTCTAATAATTATACGGCATGTGCTCGTTATTACGTCTTCATACGGCCGCAAAAATGAGAAAACAATTTTCTCGTAAACGCGGTCTAGTTTGTTATAGGTACCCCGAGAGTTCAGCTGGTTCTATAAGTATATGTTATTATTGTTTTTTTTTTTTACTTTTGTCGACAGTAAAGATGTCTGTGAAACAGATTACATCATATTATTATTGTAATATTATATTTTTAAATCACAGTTCGTGTACACGGAGAACAAAACAAAACGCACAGAGAAAACCGCGAATTTTGTGCGCGGGAGACGATAGAAAACCAAACGAAAACAAACGTACACAACGGAATAATAACTACATGTAATGAATAGGAACGCGTATCATCGTTTTATTGAACAGTAAAGTTAATCGACACTTCCGATACGCAAAACGAAAGGGCGGCTGCCGGTGTACCTACGTGCATATAATATATAATTATTATAATATTGCTAAATGATAATTACAAGTGTGTATCAAATATATGCGTATCGGACGACGAATGGTCGTTAAACCCTTTTGTTACACACGCGACCGCCACCAAACAACGCCAACATATTCATATCATAATAAAAAACCGTATGCTATACGCATTAAAATAATAATAATAATAATATATTATGGTTTGATTTCGAGTGGAGTCGTTAAAAGGATGGTGGGCGGCCGCGAAAAGCGAATAAGGAAAGAACGAATGAAAAAAAAAATAAAAAGGCCGCTGGAATATATAATAATAACAATAATATACGATGAAAGCGGTGGACACAAACGTCGTCGTCGTCGTCGCCGTCGACGGTTTTCCATATACCTATATGTATATACATATTATTACGTATGCGCATTATAAATATATATATATATATTATAAATAATAATATATTATATATATACGGTTCTATAATGATGGGCTGCGATGATCGTAAAAACAAAATATATATAAATATACGAAAATTCCGTTCGAGGGAAGCGTTATAAAAATATATTGTACAATATTGTATGTATATATATTATACTCTTCTACTGTTTTTTGTTTTTGCTTTTTTTTTTTTTATTTTTTATGAGCCTATTTAACAACTGTTGTTTTTCCATACGGCGGCGACTTATGGCCGCGTACGCAAACAACGATAATTAGAGTGCCGACTGAGCGCGCGTTTTACGACTCGGGCTGCTGCGGTCGAGTATATATTTTTATACATTTATATATGTATATTATTTACACGTAGGTACTCGTGTGCGTACATAGATATGTTATTACTTATTATAATATTATGTTCAGTAGAACAGTATAATAGCTTTATACACAGGCGTAACGGTGTATGCAGACCGTGTGATAAAGTTATTTTTTATTTTTTTTTTTTTTTTAGATCTCTAGCAAAAAATATAGTGCTTTTCTTATAATATAATATACACGTCGTTACGATACCACGCCGTCGATAGTTTCATATAATAATTAAAAGTCCAAACATCGTGTTGACTACTTGTTCGTGTTTTGTTTTTAGAACCGCCTTAAATCGCTCCTATGTCACTGTACTACTTCAACAGCACATAGTATAAAGCATAAAGTTATTTTTATTTTCCTAATTTTTGTGATTTCAAGTGAGTCTTTATCCAACCGTTTTCTACTCGATAAGAGAAGAATCACAGATTTAGTTTTTTTTTCCATATAAATTCTATACATATATTCAATATTGTGTGGTACTAAATAATTAAATGATATGACCTAATTTAAAGGTAATAATTGTTTAATTTGTTTGAGTATTGACAATGTATAAATAAAGGTATTGTTAAATAGGGTGTAGATTAAAAAAACATATAAATAAGCTAGTTTATTACTGTGTGTGTTTATTACTATGTCTCTGTAAAAACAGAATTTATTATTTATTTATATATTTTTTTTTTTTTTGTTTAGATCTCTAGCAAAAAATATAGTGCTTTTCTTATAATATAATACACGTCGTTACGACGCCGCGCCGTCGATAGTTTTATATAATAATTAAAAGTCCGAACATCGTGTTGACTACTTTTTCGTGTTTTGTTTTTAGAACCGCCTTAAATCGCTCCTATGTCACTGTACTACTTCAACAGCACACGATAAAGTTATTTTAATTTCCCTAATTTTTGTGATTTCAAGTGAGTTATATCCAACCGTTTTCTACTCGATAAGAGAAGAATCACAGATTTAGTTTTTTTTTCCATTTATGTTCTATACATATATTATTCAATATTGTGTGGTACTAAATAATTAAATGACATGACCTAATTTAAAGGTTATAATTGTTTAATTTGTTTGAGTATTGACAATGTATAAATAAAGGTATTGTTAAATAGGGTGTAGATTAAAAAAATATAAATAAGCTAGTTTATGACTGTGTGTGTTTATTACTATGTCTCTGTAAAAACAGAATTTATTATTTATTTATATATTTTTTTTTTTTGGAAAAACTGTGGGTTTTTTTTCTATGTATATAGATACTTACTTACTTTTATCAGTTTGGGAACCGCAGTTTCCATTGTTATTGGAAATCATATAAGTTATGATCTTAATATCTAATTATACATTTAGTTGAGTTATTGTTTATCAACGCCAGAGTGTGGATTGTGTGAAAGTTTTGACTTCACTCATATTTATTTTTAAAAGGATCATCAGTATCTGGAATCTTATTAAGACACTCTGAAAATCTTGGAAACAATCGAATCACAAAAGACACGTCGTATACATTTCTAATGTTTCTAAAATATTATTATCAATCAAAATATGTAACGTCACATGAATCTAAACAGTATTTGGACATCTCATGATACGATATCGATTATAACTTGACGAAACAGTATTTATAACTTAAAATTTTTTCACGGATAATCTTACAAGCAAAGTCTTACAGGAATATTATTGTGAATTGCGTGTAACATCGCTGTTTGATCAGCTATTACGTTTTTATATTTTTCGGAAAAGTAAATATAAAACACAGCTGCACCTTTCTGACGTGCTTAATTTCACTACAGTAAAATTATGTAAGTATAAAAAGTCACGGCCGTCGATTCTTTCGTATTTTATTTTTCGAGTTCACTTATAAGGTTTTTTTCCACCTCAAAATAAATACACTCAACAATAAAATCAGGATTGACGTCACGCGAATTGATAAGTTCGTGGTTTTCAATAGGTGTTTTTACAATAAGGATTTTACGATAATAATAATAATGAGAATAATTTTGTTATTCTGTATACAGTTTATTCTATACCCAATTATAAATGAGTATACATGCCAATTATAATCAGGCACAAAAATCTTAAGAAAATATATGAAATAATATTATTTAATATCAGTAGCTTAAATAACACGTAAAAAACATAAGCCACTTTGTCAATATTATTCATTATAACCCATAGAACCTCAATGTATGTTATTATTATTATTATTACAGTATTATGTTTAATTGAATTCCAAATATTATGTATAGCTATAAGTAATTTAATAATTTTATAAATACATATCTAAATACAGGTAAAACGATTAACAGCTTGCTAGTTATTATGCAACGCTTGATTTTCACTCTTTAAACTCTGCACTATACGCATAACATAATATAGGTAAAAATTTTATTCAAACTATTTTTTATCACAACACTTTTATTATTAAATTGTATAGGTTAGGTTTCTTATAAGTATGCTTTAAATGCGGATTCATTATAAATAATTTATATTTGATAGCTTAGTGAGTGGAAGAATATCATAAAGGATTCTGGAAATTCGTATTTTAAGTTTGAATAATTAAAACATTAAGAGTTCATTAAGACGTTCGTAATGAAGAAAACTCGAAAAATGTTTGGAAAAGAAACAATCTTATGAAATTTAGTAGGTACAGATATTCCGTTTATAATGAAATGTAATCAATTTTTTTTCCTAAAACAATGAGTGATTTGTATACTTACAGCAATTATATACTCAGCTAATTAATCGTCCCGAGACATTATTATAATATGATGTGCATAATACGCATGCACATTATATCGTTTGAACCGTCGTAGACCTGATGAATATAATAATTAAAGTGCGAATGGGAACGTCACGTAATGCATTCAAATCGGTCACGTTATCTATTAGAAAAATTAAAATCGCTTAACCTACCTATATATACACATTTACATACAACCGCCCCGGTGTACCGCCGTTAAGTATAGTCGTCCTGCGACGCACTTGCAGTATACGTTTTTTGCAAATCTTTTCCTATTAGGTTTACGTACGTGCGGGTTATATTTATAATGTCAACGATATATTATATTACTCCGGTGAATTATGTACGAGAGTGTTGCAAAAACGTTCTATTAAAAACGAATCGGCGGAGTTCTTTAACGGCGCCATCCTGGCCGCACGCCAAACAATAAAATTCAACGCGTATATATACGCACTGCAGGAAAACGATATTCTTCCTCGGCAGCTGGACGTACATATATATGTATACGGACGTACCTACGTGCTATTTTATTTTAACGAACTATATATTATTATTATTATTATGTGCCGGAGTAGGATGAGTTCGTCGAGTTCATATTTTTACACGCCCCGAATAGAAATAATAATATTATACCACCGAGCGACTATTATTTCGCGCCGCTGTCGATGATGTGTCTGCCAACAGTGTTTTATATACGATCGGCACGCATACTTGTATAATATGCATATATAAGACGTATCTGTAAATCGTATAGTGGGTCTTTGGATATATACATATCGATCTTAATAATTAAGTTTGATTAATTTAACAACGGAAACGATCGATTTATATACGATACGGTGTCGGTCTTACTAGAAGCGTAATGTCGTGTTCTCTACGCGAATAATTTTCCGTAGCTTTAACACGATTAATCCGTTTTTATTTTACTCCCAGAAAACCACCGTCGATAACAAAAAACGATGGACATATCGCTTAAGAATAATAATTATAACTCGTAAAGTATACTATGTATTATTTTCTGAAGAAAAAAATTTTATTTTTACATATTAATAATATTTTATACTGTGATATATTAATGTAGTTTATTACATTGATATAAGCGAATGCAAATCGATATAGGTATATACATCTCGTTGATTGAATTTATATATTCAATATTCAATATATGTGTTTAATAACTCTTCATGTCTGTTTTCATTAATAATTATAAACATAGTGTAATAATATCACATCAATACGTCGTACGCTCTTTGATAGTAGCATTATACAACGGAAACCCATAATTATATATTATAGCCTAATAGTGTCTTAATCTTAAAAAACATCCATGTAGAATGAATTGGATGCATACTCTTTGCACATTATCAACAAACATTTTTCATTTTAATATCCCATTGGATTAATCACAAGACAGTAAGTATATTTATGTTTTACTATTTTTTTAAAAAAACATCTTCATTAATAAAAGTATGGTAACACGGCGTATTGGGTAGGCATTTTAAGTACAACGTCCCTGCTGAGGGTCTGTCTTCCTGGTATAATAATATGTAATATTGCATTTCATTATTTTTCAAACTGAACTCAATTTTTTATGATTTAATAATTTTAAGAATAATAAATATTATTAATTATTAAAAAATATCTACCAACCAGAAATAAATAAATTTACGTAATCATCAGTTTGTACCTACATCGACATTATTTATAATATACATAATTCAAGCATAATATTATGCAATATTAAAATACAGTTTTTTGGAAGTTCAGAGTCTTTAAATATTAAAAATTATAATAATCATACATTTTAATTATAATAAGTGTAAGAATTACAGATCAATTAAAACTATAAACATCGAAATACACAGATAGGCATATTTGTAATATTTGAAGTCAAAAAGTTCCATTTTAAAACTCATATTAAAATATATTATTGATTAATAGATTAATAGAGTACTTAAACAATTAAATTATTGATAACAATACTGACGGTTACTTCAATTTTTTAAGAATATTATTGTGTATTAACCATTAAGTTTAAACAAAAATCTTCTTTCGTGAAAAAAGGTATAAATATATATTCTGTTGATACATATATTATACGGTATACCGGTATACGTATAACACGCAATCGTCACTGGTAACTTTTATATAAGGTAAGACGTGGAAAAAGGGAAAAAAGGTCAATTTAATAAAAACTTTGCACGAATAGAATACATAGTCGAATTTCATTTGGCCAAATAGATATAATTGCAATGGACGTTTTTGAGTATACTGAGAAATTTTTTTTGCCACGAAAATCGATGAGACATGTCAGCGTATTATTTTGTCGAAAACTAGTAGGCGGGTGGGTAAAGAAAAAAAAAAGAAGAAATTCGCCGCGAATGAGTTTTTCCGAGAGACTGACGTGTTCGACGATTTGATGCGACAATGAAATTTCCACTATGCCGATGACGACACATGTATACAACAATAATAATATATTCGTTGTAAAAACTCATACACTCGTAATATAAAATTATGTACATGTGTATCCCGAGGTACGTGCTCCTTATGAAATTCGAAGACTAACATGCTTCGTAAGTCTGAATTTTGACGTATTGCAAAAATACGGTATAAACTCGGTGATTGTCTATTTCATTTTCACTCCTACGATTTTTTTTTTTTTTTACCTAACGTTGCGTTTATTGTGTCTGTCAAGCGGGTCAACTGTACTTACACTGCACGGGTAGTCTACCAATCATTGTCCACCGTTTTTCGAGGTACAATATTGAATTTATTCTAATTCTGTTTATTTAAATTTTTAAGTATATATACGTAAAGACCCGAGTATTATTATAATAATGTAAAATATCAACATTCTTTCTTTGTAACGTACAATATTACAATGTATGTGCGAACAACATGTATAATATTAGTGCATTACTTCATTACACCTAAATTCATAATCTTCAGCTCGGCGATTAACGCTTGAGGTCATTCGACGGGCGAGCGAACCGAAGCGTACGTGTGAAACTTTGCGTGTCCCATCGAAAATGCATGTATATATTATAATGTGAACTGCATATATAATACATAAACCTAACGCATAATAGCACTGCGCATCACACAATACGTTTATAATAATGTGTCGATGACTAGCGCCCCGAGCTCCTGTCGAGGACATCGTCGTCATCCTTTCGGTCATGCGCCTTTACGGACCACGTGGTGGAAGACAATGGTAGACCGAATGCTCGGATAAATATTGTCAGCTATAATGATAATAATAAAATATTAATAATCGTATATTATACGATGTTATGACAATACCAAATATATATATATATTGAGTATAAAGCGCCAATAGAAATAATACGGTCTGCCTATGCCCTATATATATATGTATACAATATTATTATATATGCTATACAAAACTATTTATGTATATTGGACGCCCTTAGCGTATGCACACAACGAAGCATAATAATAATATAATGATAACAATAATTTAATATCTTAGTGTATCGACAACAATGTGTCTCCGGTGGATGGCAAAACCGAATTTCCACAACGCCTTCCGGGCGAACGGTCATCACTGCAGGTTGTCCTTCGTTCTGGTCTCGTGATGTATAATACATATATAATGCGTACCTCGATGACGAATAACTATAATACAACGTATATAGGTACACGGTACATTGTTTGACGTGGAAATAAATGAAAATCCCAACGGGCACACACGGACCAGGCGGAAATAGACTGAGTCAAAAAGTCTAGAACCATAGGCGAAATTAAAAGATTCCGCGGGATCGACGCATACGTGGGATTATTATCTCGCAGTATATTACTATTAAAGCCGTTAAAACCTTTTTACCGTCTTTTTGTAAGCGGCTTATGGTTTTGGCGATGACTTTTTTTTTTTTTGATCGACTTGAAAATGCTTTCAACATTTGAATAAACGTCGATACAAACAAAAAAGTATCCTAAAATTATTATCCTGACCATTTTACGATCCGAATTTAAAAAATTTAATCTAACCTACAAAATGTTTATGTTGTACCTATCTGTTAACGCTGTATATTATTATAACACATCAAACAATATTTTAATAGCCTAATCGATCATATTTATGGCTCGAAAATCTAAGTATAAAAAACGGAGAGAAAGGAATTTTTAAAATTCTCTCGCGAAAAAAAAGGTTTTAAAACTATAATCATTATGCAAAACACATGTTCATAATATTTAAGTATTAAAAATTCTTGAGAATGTTAATTATTGTATAATAAATATCGGTATTATAAAAATTGTTCGAATTAGGAGGAAAATTACTGTGATTTTCTTTTGGTAACATTTTGTCGTTTAGTATTAAAATTTATTTATATATATCATAATAGTAATATATTACTGTTATAAATACTGATTAATTAACCAACTGACACTTACCAGTTAAAATTTTTTCTTGTATCGATTAAAATACATTCGTTTGGACTAACTCCTCTCACTAATATCTTATACTTCTTTTGTACCGATTAACTGAGCTGAAATAATTTTCTCCTCGAGCGTAGTGGAAAGTGATGAGATATGTGGCGGCATAGTCGCAATGATGGCCATAACATGGTTATAGTTGTTTGATCGTATTTATGATTTTTTAGTCTAGTTTATCATTTAAAAGTAAGAAAGTTGATAAAAAAAAAAAATACAAATAAATGATAGAAAATGTAAAACAATATAAAAATATGATATATGATATTATGTTATATACTATGTGTATAATATATATTATTATTTAACTAATTTTTCCTTTTATTATATGATGATGATGAAGAGGTATTGCTTCGCTTTCCTCGCCCAACAAACAATCGAGTGATTGTTATAATAACTGAATATAATATAGTATCACAATAGTACACATTAACATTATACATTCGTGTACTCAGACCAACGGCGTATCATTATTATTCAATTTTGTATATCGAATCCGTTCGTATATAATATTTACCACAAACACGTGATTTACACTTCTGTTCGTGTGCGGTATAAATAATATGGAATAGTCTATGGTTTTCACAGCACGTGCGGATCTCGTGGGAATCCGCTCAGTGTGTATTATATTATATTCCTCTATATTATACGACATATTTCTGTTCATTACGACCTCGAGCCTCCGGGGCGACCGATATTTTCCACGGTAATCCTAAATATTCACGTGGACCGCCTATGGACTGTACACAATGACGGCGTGATTTTCATGACAGGATATTCGGAAAACTTTGCGTAAATTATAATCATATAATAATATTCTCGACGGACCCAGCGGTGCTGCAACAACGGTCGACGTTCTTTTTTTGGCAAAACTTCACCGGAGCTGACCATTATAATTGAATAGTAATTATTACCGAAGAGATACCACACATGATCACGTATGGTATACCTATATACATATATACGTTTATATTTATTATTTTTTTCGAGTCCGCCTGTCATTTTTACTTCGCGTCCGCCCATCTGCAGGCCGGGCCCGACGGTGGTGGTTCGTAGAGTTATTTACCGTACCAATGTGTATATATGCAATATAATGTATAACGCGTAAATTGTATGTTCACGTGCGGGTAAGGGGGAGGGGGGCGGGAGAGCGAGAAGAAAAAAACGGCTTCGGAGAACTCTTGACGCGTGGAATGACGGAGAGACGAGTACGGTTAGACGGCGAGAGAGAAAGAGAGACGGACAGAAAGAGACCGACTAATAATAATAATAATAATAAGCAATGTTTAAAAATCATTTCCGATGGCGCTGGCAGGTAGATACGGGATAAAAAATAAATAAATAAAAAAACGTATTTAGATCCAGCGCCGGTGATAAGTGGTTTTCTCGGCTAGACTCTCATTTTATTATTATTATTATCATTATTATTATTTTTTGTTCAAACTTCTTCTATATATATATTATATTATATATTATTATTATTATACTCGTTCTTCCTCCGTGGCGGACGAGAACTCGTACGCGAACAATGGTAAACGTATATAGGTACACGTTGTGAGCGCGCGCGCGCTCGCGCACGGCCTCGGGACGCAAAGAGAGATACGTAACAACGCGAATAAATAATCCGACGGGCCGACGAAAGGTGCAATTTCAATTAACCCGCCGCCGCCGCCGCCGTTGCGGTGGGAGTTTTCGCCAACTACAGTACACTGACCGAAGTACTGGTTTTGTTTCGCTGCTTTTTCGTTCCCCTCGCTTTGCTCGTCCGACTACGTTATATTTATACATTAATTTCATCTTTTTTCCTCTTCTTTTTCTACATAATAATATAATATTATGCTTTGATGCGTTTGTGCGCTCGCGAATCACATAATAACGTTATGCCGCGAATAAACAATGTAATATATACATATACATATATATATATTATTTATAACACACGCATATTTGCCTGTAAAACGCCGGACCTCCTTTTACTATAAACTATCCACACATAATAAAAATAATAATAATTATATCGCGTACACGTATATTATGTATTTTATTACATATTGTGCAAAGTGGCCGACCAACCTATAATAATATCAACAATACGCAGTAATAATTTGTGCTCTAATCGACGATATAATAGACTTCGCGAAACGAGCACGCGCGCTCAAAACGCATAATAGTATACTATTATACAATACAATATTTAAGCTCGTACCTACGCAGACGACTGGTTCAAGTCGTAATATTATCATTGTTATTGTTGTTGTTATACACCGGAATAGGTACAACTGTCGTCTTTCTCCCATACGGCAATCATGATTATCATATAACAATATCTCTCCACCCACGCGCCATATATTTTGTACTATACATTTA
Source organism: Aphis gossypii (assembly GCF_020184175.1). NCBI lineage: Eukaryota > Metazoa > Arthropoda > Insecta > Hemiptera > Aphididae > Aphis > Aphis gossypii. The sequence continues at coordinate 60,959,672 of NC_065530.1, forward strand.
TCAGGCATATATTATATTCGTAGTAATAACCGCAAACACTGTGTACGTTGGTTGCCGACCGTATGTCTAGCAGCACACTATAATCATAATGTGTGTGTGTGTGAAGTTTTTGTGTCATTTTATAATTTAATAAAACGAATACACGTCATGATTTATGCATCGAGATCGAATATGTTTACTCTATGATAAATAGATATTATTTTTTGATATAATAAAAACGTTTTTTTTTCGACCTGTTATTTGTATAGATAGGTAACCTTGATGTGACGAACGATGGTTATTAACTCCATCGCTCGGTATACATACATAATACATAATATGTATCTGTATCGTAGATAGTATAATATCTATCTGTTCGTAGAATCCGCACCATGGTCACCCACGAGCTGTCGTCCGTAAAAATGTGTACAACCATACATTTTTGAAGGAATAATGAACACAGATATTGAAGCAAACTCGTGTCATCGCACTACTCTAAAAATAAAATAGTTTCTCCCCAATTAATTTTACAGGAGAGAGACCTGCATTAGCTTGAAACGGGCGAAGGTAAGACGATGATGGGTTTAGCACACGTCGCTCAAAAACAAGTGATATGCGGAAAATAGCAATTGAAATAAATACATAATTGACAATATTATTATAATACGTGTCACTGCACTCGTATAACAGTCGAACACGCGTTCAATACGAGACTGGGCATAACAAACCATTATAATTGCATGTGTATCAGTTAGTTATGGCTATCGTATGGTCGGCAGTATATATGAGCGGTGACGCACAGACGCACACGCATCCGGGCGAATCGTTTATAATATCATAGTTTTGACGTTTTTTTGCGTTTTGCGCGGACAAGGGCGTTAACCGTTCCGCGGCGTAATAATAGTAATAATAATGGTAATGATAATAATTTTACGATGCCCACAAAATCCGTTCCAGTAGATCGTATTTGTTTTTGGCCGGCGCCGAATAATCGTATGCGTCGAGTTACGCCGCGAGTACAACATTTATATTTTATGATAATATTATTACGTTACAATAACGTTATAACCCTTGAATATATTAAGTGTTTTAAATAATGCGTCATTGCCGGACGGATGCGTTTAATAATGTACATACGAAGAAAAATACTTCAGACCTTCGTATAATATATTATAATACCGACCATGCCTACAATATGTGTATTGTATTAACTACCGCGTGAGCCAGGACGACGGAGGGAACTGTATAACTACAAGTGACCGAGTGACCGATGCTGCACGTACGCAATCTCTATGCGCTCGGCACTATTAAAAAACCGTGTACGCGTTACATTGTGTTTTTTGTACTATGTTCATTGTATTTTCTACTGCCACCGTCAGCGCCATCTATCGCGGATCCGATTTAATATATTTTAATATAGTGTTTTCGAGTTGTCTATAATAATAGTCTACGACTGCATACGAGTAGACGGATTGTTGAATTTTCTCAAGTCAGGTATAGGTGTTAAGTACAGAATTATACACGATTTTTTTGTGCAATATGTGCAACTATATGAATTGTCGTTTTTAGTTTTTACGTATCTGTACCTATATATTAGTAAGTTCAACGCTTCAAACGACGCGGACCGTTGCCATACAAACAAAATACTAATCTTTCCGGTTTCCGCGAATACCTACAACGACGAGTATACAAATATCGTAGCGACGATATTATTATCGACGTGAATATATCCGTTTCCTCTCGTACGACCATCGTGAGATGTGATCGTCGTGCCTCCATATTGTGACTTAACTCGTACAAATCGTACATAGTAATATATATATATATATTAATATCATCGTGCGACAAGTCGTTTACTCGTTTACTTCGTATCGCCGACCAGTTTGTCATATATCATATATATTATGTATAAAATATTTATTATATAGCGTGGAGACTTAAATTCAACAATGCACGCCAGCGGACGGTTTATTTTATAACGATTTCCATTCACCATAAAGGTATACGCTTACCTACGGTTTGAAAACATCAAAAACAACGGCTGTCGACCGTCGCCCGTCGTCATATAATCGTCCAAAATATATAACTTCCACACACACTCACGCTTACGCACGCACACTCGCGTACGACTAATATGTTTTTATTAGTTTTACGTAATAATAATATCTTTACCGTCCGTCCGTGTCCGTCCGGCAGAATCCAATCATGTTAACAGGTATGTGCCCCCGGGGGCGCCGGGCCACGCATTCCGTAGGTTCCTCTCCGCCGCCTCGTCCGCCGCACCCGTCCTATGTATATAGGTACGTATAACGCAGCATCGCTCTCTTTCTTTCGTTCCCTCTCTTCTACATTATGCGTTTATAATAATAATAATAATATTATTATTACTATCGGTCCTATGCTCTATGCATCGCACTACACGCTTGTACACATGAGTATACTACAGCTGTGGTGGTATTGAGTCGTTTAATATTATTACTACGTATTCGTTCGAGACGACGACGGAGACCGATTTATCGGATCGGCGGAAAGGTTGACGATCGCGAGGAGCACGCGGCGTGTAGCAGCGCTAAACGTGACGCAAAGTAAATATGAATTAGTGGTATAATATTGTGATGGGTGTATCACGATAGAGAGCTAAGATGTGGTTTATTACGATACTGCAGTTAAGACGCTTGTGAACGCGAAAATAGAGAAGACGCGATCACGCGGTGTGCGGTAGAAATGGTCATTCGCGTAGTTAAAACACAATATTTTATACGAACATAAAATAAGATGGTGCTAAGATTGCACTTATTGGTGTCGTGTTGTATAGAAAAAGGTATTTTTCGAATTTCTCTCACTTTCGATGATTATTATTTTTTAATTATTTTTTTGTTTGGATAAGGATTGCAGTTTGACAATCCTAGCCACTGTGATAAGATAGTAATCCAGAAAGAGAGAGAGAGAGAGAGAAGTGTGTTGGTGAAGGAAAGCGCGTGTGGTAACGACGGCTGGTTGTTACGAAAAAAAGGGGTGGTAAATCAATTTCCTGTTTGATAAATATAGGTCCGGTGCCACCGCCGCAGTTGTCACCTTGTTAATCGTAACGACGGCGAAAACCGTGGCGGTTTTCGGATATTGTGTATAGGAAGAATATTACCTATTACTATACAATTATAGGTAGTTCACACCGCCCGAGGCAGCTTGTACACCGGGTGAGGTGGATAAAGTGTGAACACGACGTGTGTTATTATATTCTTTGGTATATTGTACTTAGGTTGAGTGTACGTATTGTAATGGATAAACAAAACGCTTTCGATTTTTTCCCCTCGTTATGTTCTATGCATCTCAGAGCAGCCTCGAATTGATTTATTTATTAATTAATTAACCCCCCGCGAGGCTATACGACAGCACAGCAGATAATTAAATTTAAATGTAGAGCCAATTAGAAATAGTTTCATCGACGGCGTTCAGAGATATATTATATACGTATTTAGTATATCTGAGTGCACTATAGAAATCAGGGTTTTCTTCTAATTACACATTATTAAAAGGCTTCTTGACAATATGTCTTGATTTCAGTGTTATACCACATTTGCACTAAAGCAGTTTAATTAAATATATATATGTATCTATATGTGTGTGTGTTTTAAACTCGGCTTCAACCGTATAAAATAGAAACTTGAAAAATAATATATAAATACATTTTAATTTATACAAATATATTCATTAATTTATTATTCTACGTTCGTTACGATACAGTAGTTAATATTGTTCTGTATTTAAACGATTTATGTATTTATCTGAATATGTTTGAGTTAACTGTTTTGAATTTTTTTATTTATTTCATGAATCGTTTTTAAACACACAAAAATATCAATAAATAGTAAATACCTAAGATCTTAATAGCTATTATAATCTAAACGAACAAGTTTTTTTTAAGGCCTATTAAAATTTTGAATTTATAACACTTATGCATATATTTAAAATATTTTTTTTATATAAGATTTATAAATCGTAACGCGTAATTTAAAAAAAAAAGTATTTGTACAATACAAACTAATATCAATTTATTTTACATATGATCATTATTAATATAAATTATGTATATTGAATTAAATATCATCAGTCATTATAGTGATAATTGCAATTAAAATTAAAATTTAAAAATAACTATATCTATACAACATTTTTCAAGTGAAATTTTTAATGCATTATAATTTATAATATTATATAAACATGAAATGTACTGTTTTAATATATAGATCAAACATCGATGAAGCTGTGGGATTGTTCAAAATTTAGAATCTATTAATATTGATTTATTTGACTGTCATGTCTGTATCGTATTATTATTATTGACACGAAAATTGTTGTAAAAATTATTTTTCCAATATCATAATTATAATATAAATTGTAATAGTTAAATCATAAAAAATAGATTTAATTTATTAGCTGTCAATAACTATAGAAGTATAAACAATTTTTTTTATACATATTAGAATAATATAATAATTTTACATTTGACCAGTAATTTTCATCTATACTACTTAATAATTATAGAAATGGCTATTTTTTCAAAATTTTTATTTAATATTATATATCATAATAATAATGACTTATATCTTGGAACCGTTTTATTTACAAAATGTTTTAATTAAAAATATTTTAAATCAGTTTTTTTCTCTTTCATGTGCTACTATCTAGGTCAACATTGACCACTGTTGAACATTTTTATTTATACTGTGGAAGTTTATAAAAATACAATTCATATACCATACTAATTTACCACAGATGGTTGTGTAATGATTTATTTGATTCCGTGCGCGATTTATATGCAAATATTAGCATAAACACACACGTATATTGTAATATTTAATAATAATAATGTTATACATACATGTATATTATATATTACGACCACCTGTAAAAGTATAAAAATAATATCTACGACCGTACAGGTATAATATTATAATAGGAATAGCGTGAAAACCGTTATCTAGCAATCTAGGTTAATCACATGAAAAAAAAAATGTCACCGTTTGCTCGAAAACATTTTTTCAGTGGGATTCAGGTAAATATGCGCTCCAGTGTTATTATAATAAACTATATGTTGAGATATTTTGTAGCATATACGTTATACGTTATGTTTTAAATATAAATATGTAAAACCGTTTCGATTGACAGCTGATGTGTGTCGTCTGTTTCGTGCGTACGTATATTTTTCGTCGCACAGCATATGTTTATTTTAAACGAGTTGAACGGCCATCACGTGTATAATAATCATTTATATATATTATATATTATGTATATATAAAGTTTTAGCCAAGTCATTTCTCAACAGTAGTGAAGCCAATTATCTGAACATAAACTTCACTAATCCTTTCATTTGTGGTCGGAATCTCTACCGCGCTCAACTTTCAAAATAAATACACTCATATTATATAATGCGCATCCATGCCAATATACCTGTATAGTATAATTATATAAATTTACACGTATTATTTTATAAAAGACACACTGAATACCAGTTTGGTATTTAATATTATTTCATAAGTATAAATTTGAAATTTGAATACACAATTTTTATTGTTTTATATTTCGTTGTACACTTTATGCATATTATACAGTGCAGTATAATACTTCAGTGTAGGTATTCTTGTATAGTTTTTCAAGAAACCAATAAGAGACCCTGCTAATAGTCGATTTTGTTTTCCTGTGGATCGTCAATATCTACCTTTTCTTTAATAATTTGGTGAATTTAAATGTTTATAATTTTTTAATTTTCCTAGTTTTTTTTATAATATGCATTGAACATTATGATAGTTTGGACAGCATCTGTTCCATATCGTTATTTATAGCAAGACTGCAAGAGACTTAAGTGTTCAGCTCTTGTACAATATGAACTCTGAACAGTCTAAACGTGAACTTAGAATTTGTACTATAAATTATTATAGATCGATTAAATGTACTATAAAATAGTAAAAATTAATAAAAAGTATAAAATTATCCTAACAATTATGCGACGTGTGTGCGTGATATTGGCAAGAGCACATTTTGTCGTATTTCCCACGTTTATGTATCTATACGTACGAGTATCTATATCGTATTTGTCGGAATGTGCATAATTCAACGAATCGAGAGGAACCCGAGAACAAATGGCCAGCAATACTGTTGCCGCAGAGTAGGAATGATAAATCGTATAATGTACGCATTGCATTGTATTACACGTACCGAGACTGTTGCAGATGTATAATACATTATAATATGTATGAATAAAATAATGGTTATGGACGTCACAGACCGTATACAATTTCTATCGGTTTTAATTGGTATCGCGATTTACCGAACTTCACACGCGTCGTTTGACGAGTTAGAGATATATTAACACACGTTCGGTCGCCCGTTCGAACGATATACGACATAATATCGGAAACAAGAATAGAAATTTAATATTGTCTCTATATACACCGTAATACAAGAATAAATAAAGGTATATCAAAGTTGCAGAGGACGATTCGAAAAAATTGAATTTTTAAACATTTTAAACGTAAGGACATTTTTTCGGGCTTGGCGGAAAACGAATAGAAAACTTTTAAAACAAATTATCGGTAATTACACGACTTTTTACAAGTATCGTGTTAATAGACAACTATAAAGATAAATTAAAATAACGGGGCTGCCTCAAGCGAGTGTATATTGAGTGTATATAACATTTAAGGTATCCTTGAAAATAATAATAATATATAGGTTCTAATAATTGTTTCTAGACAACGATAAATTTTCCAAACCATCGGTATATATTTGGTATACTATACATAATAATGTATATCTATATATTACTGTGTTAGAGACGCAGAATTGTTTGAATCGATGACCATCAATCGCCGTCACTGTTGTAGTTGTTAAAACCGGACACCGTAGAGGTAACCCGAACGGCGTAATTATAATTGTTGTTCAATCCGAATTGGTCAGTTTGATTAGTATTAACCAAAAAAAAAAAAAAAAATTCAATAACGACTTCGGAGAGTTAACCCTTATCTTTGTATATAGTATCATGGTTATATGATTGAAGACCTGATCCTCGTGCATCATAGGAAACTTTTTATTGCATGTTTAAAAACCTATAGAAACAAGTTAACAAGAAATAAATAGTAGCAATAATAGTGAACTAGATTAATTTAAACAAAATTGCACGTTTCATGGGTATTGCACGGGTAATGCATATTACAAAATTTAGTTCAATCATTTATAAAACAACGGGTTTGCGGCCAATAGATAAGTATCTATCTAGCGTACCTACAAGCAAAACACGGATAGTATATAGGTGAAAAGTAAAAATCGGTATACTGTCCGGTACGGCAGCACCGGAAGTCCTAGAGGTGTGTACAGAAGACGAAGATGCGTGTATCAGACGACGAGGAGGTATAACGAACCATATTTTCGGACAGTTCTCGTATCAGTAATAATAATATATGGTTTAGAGGGGCATTATCGACTTCGACGGTGACGACCGGACGTGCGGGGGCTCCGTTTAATTGGAAAACCATTCGCTCATTGTCTAGTTATCGTCCGTTCGTTATTCGGATCTGCTGTCGTCGCGGCTATAGGCACCTATATATCTACAACCTACAGCAGGACGGAAAGATTGCAGAAGACTCTTGTCCGGAGCCAATGAGAACAAAATACTGAAATACGATATATACACACATGTTCCTATTATTATTGTGTTACGTATAATATATATTATAATATAGTCGCTGTAATATTCTAATTTACCATACGGCGGCGGCGGTGCAGGTAGACGAGGCGCGCGCACATATACGCCGAATAATATTAATGGTGCTCGGGGCGTTAATTTATCGTCCACGTGGCGACGAGAGAAAAAGGAGGTAAAAAAAAAAAAAAAAAAAACGAAAAGAATAATAATAAAATAATAAATAAAATAGAGAATAAATGGTCGGCGGCGAGTAATATATATGTATATAAGTGCGTGCGTGTGCCAGTGTTGAAACAACGACTTCGGGTTCTCTTCACGTGTCGCTGTGGAGATTGTGCGTGCGAGTGTGTGAACGTTTTTCTCCGTCCCGCACAAATTCCTAAATAAATATAAATCTAATTGGATCCGAGAGACGTTATGATGATCGGGTTTTATTTTTTTTTTTTCAGCTGTTTCTCCAATAGATAATATAGCACAGCGTCGGTCGACGTGTGATGGTATATAGTCTGTGCGATGCGTTCGCAAGTGGGAGTATACCATAATCATATCGGCACTACAGCCCTCTGCGTAGGTATATTCCGCGCGCATACCGTATACGCGGTAATTGCGAACGGTCGGGCCAATAATTTTTTATTTCCCCGGAGCGCACATCACGTTATACGGATACAGACGGACGCCCGCTCCTCACTCCTGTTCTTCCCGGACGTCTTCACCGGCCGCCGGACATTGTTATCGTATTTTTCGTTTTTTACGTTATTATATTTTTTCGGCAACGACGTTTATATACGATCGTTTTCCTCGCTGCCGCCCGCCCGATTACATATTATATTATTATTATTGTCGTCTCCCGAAAAATACCGAAATAGTAATATAATGTACAATGAAAGGTCCATAGTCCGCGCCGTGATGCGGTGGCTGTACATCAAAATAAACGAGAACATATTTCGCGAAAACGTCTCGTAAAATATACACACAATATGCTAGCTATACCTTTTATCGACGTTTAAAATGAAACGTTCGAGATTATATTCGATAGGTCGGCGAACCAACTCGACGACGACGGCGGTTACATTGTCGTTATTGTTCCGAGCCGTCTTTTCCTATCCGATAAATAGTTGTTTTTAAACGGTGCCGTTTAAAACAGTTTTTAAAGAATATATCACTCGAATGTCGGTCGTCGTCGGGACCTCTGATAATATTATTATCTATTTAAAAAACAGTCATATTCTTGGAGTGTGTTTCAAAGTTGTATCTGACAGCAAATAAATGATTTTTAATAAGTTTTGTTTAAAAGTTTACGCCAAAGAGGAAAGCATTTATTTTCCCAACTTTATATCGTAAAATAATAACTACCGAGCACTATAGTAATAATAACTGAGCATACACGAGAATGGAATAAATAGTGGTAACATTTAATTTTAACATACATTACATGGATGAATGAACGCAAAAATTGTATAATTTGTTCTCACATAAACTCGTATATTGTAATATATTTATTTACATTTATGTGAATATAATATTGAGGGGACCTACGAGAGTTTAGAAAAATCAAAAATCACTCACAGCATAACATTATTAAAAACACTACTGTGAATTTTAATCAACTAAAGGAAATTCTTGTTCCGAGATGAGGAATTAAAATTGAACTAACTTAAAATATCCGAATAATAATCTTATATAATATTATATTTATAGCTAGTATGTATTATATAATAACCGAATTCCTGAATATTTTCAACTTGCGAATTATATTGAAATTTTTCCCCGTGATATTAGAAAAATGTGGTTATTATAGAATCAATGAATAATATTTGAATATTTAGGGTACCTCATAATAAATATCGGAAATCGCCAGTCTAAATATTTCCATTGTCTCACCCACAAAAATGGTATAGGTACCAGCCATTTCTTTATAAATAAATAAAAAAAACAACTTCTCATAATATTATCACAATTTTTTTTTAACTCGGTTATTTGGTACTGCTGATATTGTTCTCACACCCGCGCGTGTGATAATAAGAAAACTTTTTTTTTACACAATCGCTGATATATTTTTCATAATTTGATTTCGTAAAATACCTACGACCTAATGACGGGAAACAGAAAAAACGTGTAAGAGCGCCTACCTGTGTGTTATATCTTTGCTTGGCAAGTACACTTCTGAAGTAAACGCGTGTCGTAGCCCGCATCATAAATACGCAACAGTTATAATATGATATAAGTTCGTTTGTAGTACATTACTACCACCATAATATATTTCACAATAATGTATGTATAAAAAATGTAATAACAATTATAATAATAATAAATATTATAATATTATATTACGTGTATTATACGTCATGTTGGTCGGCATTAACGATTCGGTCGTTGGTGAAAATTGTTATTTACAGTACCCGCTTCTCACTCGTCGTCTCGCGGACGTGTTTAACTCCGATGCCGTAGGTCGTAATGTCAAACGACTAATTCGTGTAAGTGTATTATTGTAGTATGTTATCCATATAAATAGGTACTTTACTGTTTTATGGAGGAAAAAATCCACCTACCTGCATCGCATCACAAACTATAAAAACCCATTAATAATATAACATAATTTATTGTAACGACGACGACTACAACGACGACGACGATGATGATGATGATGATAATAATAACGATATTGTATTTTATTATAATATGACATGGTGTGCGACTGTGCTGTTATACGCCCGTATGTGCTGGCAAAAATATGATTAGAGGTGGTCGCACGATAAATTTCAATACGGACGATAATGATACGCGGCGGTCATGTGAGGTCACGTCTTGTCGTAATTTGGTATACAAACGATGCACCAGCACTGCAGTGCTGTGGTTGCAGTGGTGGGCTTAAACGATACCTTGTTCAGAGCCGGTCCCAGTACAACGGTGCCGAAATCACAATATTATTAAGTATATAATGCCGAATCCCGCAGCTTCCATCATCGACCAGCGCCTAAATATTGCCAGCAGTCAGCAGAGTGGAATCGTACTTTATTATTATTGTTATAACCTGACCTGAAAGGCGCGTTATCCCAGCTGGCACGAGCGCGTTTACATTAAGTATTATACTCACATATTTTGTTTACCGTTCACCGTATACCTTATACCTACGCCGTGAAAGGTGTATCTCATCTGGTTTCTGGATCTTTACCAAAAATACATTTCCAAAAATTTTTCGGTGTAAAAGTTTTGCGATAAACAAATCCAGAAATCGGTGTTAAAATAAAATTACGATATCTATACAAAAATAAAACAATAAAGGAAAACGTGCTGGCACCTCTAACCGATTCGAAACTTACTACAGCACGTGAAATTCATACGATTATAATGAGCGAGGCGGATTGGGTGGCAAAACAACTGTGACGATAAGGAAATAGTGTTATTATATCGTTGGAAATGTATTTGAAAAATAACGTTTACAATTTTAAATTTGATATGTACTTATATCGAGTATAAGTAATTTTCAGAAAATGTTAAAGGAAAGACTGCAGTCCGTTCAAAAAATATGGGACATTTTCATTTTTCACCGATGAATATAAAATATATCATACAATAATTATAGACTTAATATGGGTTGTGAACTTAATATTATGATTTTATCGAGATATTTTTTAGATCACGTAATAATTATTACATTTCGCAATACATTTTCTCTAACAATCACGGGTTAAACTTAAATTATTGGGAGTCAAATAGATTTTCGTCGAAATACATTTTTATCGTTAAGTCGTAGATTAGAACTTATTTTATCTCACGTAATTAAATTTAGTACTATATTTCCTCCAATGATCTCGGGTTGCACTTAAATTGGGAGTCAAATTGGTTTTCGTGGAAATGTGTTTTTAACTACGTCATAATGATTATTGTGCCTCCTAATAATTGACATTGTTTAATCACATATTCTATGTTTAACATATTATATAATAATATAATAATATACATCATGCTTGGTCTGGAGTTTACGATTTATATTTACTGTTTTCCAAACAATATTTAATCTGTAACTATGATTATATTATATTTGAAATGGATTGGATCATAAAAAAAATTAAATTATTATAGCGTTTAAAGCATATTTTGTGCTATAATATATTATACTTTTACTATTACGTTTAATCTACAATTTATTTTTTTATATAAGAATATAGGTATTTTAAAATGCTTTGAGATAATATATAGGTAATAACAGTGTTTGATGATCCGAAAATTAATACATTATTTATTGCCTATATGTTAAAAATATAATATGATACTAAAAAAATAATACATGGGGCGATAATAGTTAGGTTGCTGAGTTTGATGTCCACGGAGATGGAATTAATAATATAAAATCCAAGTAGATTCCAAAACTTTTTAATCAAAACGACGTAATTATTATATAACTACTTTATAGATGATTACAGTTAATTTCAAACGATCCAGAAACCAAAATACGAAACGCGCTCTATTTATCCGGAAGCCGGCAGTTATATTGTTTGTCGTACTCGTTAAAATAAAATTATATTATATCTCGGCGGCTCGACGCACCTTTTACGTAGAAGGTAGAACGCTTTAAATGCATGTCACTACAGTGTATTATTCATAATTTAGTTAGACGGAAAACTTTAATTCCGTAACCGAACAGAAGAAGGTACACAATAATTGTTATGCGCTAAACTTGGCCAAGCAAACCATTACAACATGAATACGAATTAAAAGGAAATTGGAGTGCCCTGTTTTCGTCTTTCAGATTCCGAGTGACTTTGTTTGCTCTAGGCGGCGGCGGCGGCAGCGACGCGGGTTCGAAGAAATATTATGTTATGTGAGATCGTAAAACTTTTATATTATTTTCTTACTGGATGTCTTTGCAAAAGCCCATAATAATATTATATACATATTGTGCATTTGTGCAATGCGCATACTACGACATTTCCGTGTACGGTAAACACAGTATATTTACAAACGTTACGTGAACTGCCAACATTAAAATTAAATTACGCTAATAATAATTCGTTAAAACGTTCTACAAATTACGGTACCTAATCTTTATCATACAATTTGTTTATTCAAAGAAAACCGTTATCATTCATAATTTTGTGAATAAATACGCTTATATATTATTATAATGAAAATTACACTAAATAATTATAATATACCATATACGAGCTGTATAATAATGACGAAAAAATGACAAATGTCAATACTCGCTGCACAACGCACGCGTGAATATCTCGTTTTAGTTTACGGACTACCGAGTGTCAAATCAGATTTTGACACATGTCGCTTACGGAAATATATCCTGACGGATAATTTGCACAGGAACAATATTATGTTCAGCTGTAAAATAATAATATAATATTACCTATTATTATACACCCATATATTTCTTGCGATTTCACGGCTTTCGGTCGATATGTATAACCGTGTATGAAATTTAACTAGGTTTTTATTATTTTTTTTTTTTATGTATCTATGACGTATAGTACAAATTATATTCTGAGACATGCGCAATGTCGTTTAAACCGTGATATTCAGAGAATAGAGTCGGTTTGATAGTTGTCAGTTATACATAATATTATATTCTCACTAATTATTAATAATGAATATTTAAGTTTACGATCGATTAGACCGAATTACTACCTCCCAGGACATATGGCGTATCATTTATTGTGCGTATACGGGATACAAGCTGGTTCTATCATTTGCTATGCGAATATCAACATAGTGTCGGAAATGTGGTCCAAAATCAACTTTTTTAGAATTACAACAAAGGTAAAGCAAAATTATTTTGTATTTAACGACTTTAATCGAAACACAATTATATTTAGTGTATAACATCGTGCAAAAATTATATGAAAAATTATGTCATTAAATTACCTTAGTTCCGTTGTACACCGAAAAAACAAAAAGGGTTCAGCACATGCTTATGTATAAGGACTTCTATCAAGTGCTGGCAGATACATCGATTGTTATTGAAATGTATAATCGGATAGAACTATGGCAATGACTAACTTCCTCATCGATAACCGGTGAAAACCGATCCGTTAGCTGATCAAAACGAAACACGTTGATATGAATATTATATAGGATTACCATATGCTATTATATGTTTGTTGTGCAACGTTCTGTAGTCTGTCGACTGCAAGACCACAATAATGCAACATACTGCATACCGAATGGTTTCTACATCATATTCGGTTCATACGTATTGTTTTTAAATTTCGGTGGGCACATTATCCCATGCACGCTTATAATAAACGAAAAAAACGAACTGAGAATTCGTTAAGAACTTTAAATTAGGTTTAGTTTAGGTTTAAAACGCAACGATACAAAAACAGGTTGCAAACAGATAACGTGAACTGGCCCTTATACTTTTCTGTAGCACATTTTCAGCAATTCGAACGCTTTTGAGCACATATGTGGTATGGAAAATTTGTTTTTGAATCGTTTTGCTAAGCACCTAACTTTATGTTTATCCGGATCGCGATCTCATCCCCAAAGAAACACTGTGTATATAATATTATAAAATAGACACTAAATAAATGGTTCGTAGTTATATTATACAATTTAATAGTATATTATAACGTATAATATTATACACAGCACATCGTATTATTATTATTATTATCACGATAGTATCTCTTCGTACATTATTTATATTATGCGAGCCAAGTGTGAAACGTATTCGATTTTCGGGACACAAATTAATATTATAATGTATAGCGTGCGGTCGCCGATACCGTCGCGCGTATCATTAGGCAAACCGCAAATTGGATTATATATCCGCCGCCGCCCTGTGTGTATACGCATCATATCGTATCCTCAGCTCTCTCGTGACGATTCGTGTAGTATAATAATAGTAATATATTATTATATTATGCACATAATATCATATATTATTATTATAATGCAGCTGCGTCCGCTGCACCGCCACTGCACAACGTGGCTGCAATAGTAATATGCGTTACTATAATATAATATATGAATTCGATCGACGGATAAAAGGCTTATGCGTGTTTTATTGTTCCGGCGACACCCGTTTGCATACACCGTATATACCGTATATATACGATATACTCGTGTTATATATACTCACTATATGGGTACACACCACGTACACGACGCTCGCATAATGATTATTAACCAGCTTAAAATTATAATATATTATTATTATTGTTATTATTATTATCGTCATCGTAATATTATAATTATTATTATTATTATAATATAGCGTGCTGGGCGCACGACGAGCGAACTTTTTGTCGTCTACTGATAACGTGCGACGCGACGGCGGCGAAGGAGATACGCGTTCGTACAGCACTATACTCTCCGAGAGGGAAGCCAAAACTGTTATAGGTATATGTGTACATATTATAGTATACCTATAGTATGTGTTTTGCGGTTTACGAACACATTCGTGTAGTCGGTCGTCGAGTTATCATATATCATTATAATATTATAGTTAAGTACTCTACGATTTGCAGCCCAGTAGCAGCGGTGTGCGTATTTGCAATTATTTTAATGCCACGACAATTACATTTGACGCTTGCGGCGATCGTGAGTTTACGGAACGAAATTTTTGTAGACAAATGATAACAATAAAATATTACAAAGCGAGTGGTGGTCTATCACAGCGCTGTAAAGTGTGCGCGACACTGACTGATGCGAAAATAAAACCACGCGGTAGATCGCGCAATATACTGCCACTGCTTACACGAGACGATGACGGTATTAGGTATAATAATATTATGTAATAACTAATAATGTACTATACAAACGCGATTTATGTATTAAGTAACATAATGATTTGTGCTCGTCTCGGTATATCAGAATGTATTTCTGTCTGCTGCGGTCGACGAGTAATTAATTAATATTAAATAATAATCGGATTTTTTATATATATAGGTAAGTAGTTTGAATTAGATTTTCTTTATTTTTTTTAATTTTCTTTTTAACGACCAAACCGGTAATGACAAAATGTAAGTACCACTCCCGCATAAAGTCAAAGGTGAATAGTTTTCCAACTGTGTATTCCTAACGAGAAGTTTTTAAGGGCTTTTCTCGTCGTCTCCATCGCGACGCACAAAGAAAATAACGATGTGTCCAATTTTCTCTACAACATTATTTATAACAATTTATTTCGAGAAAATTCGACTCTACCGGCGACCGTGGAATCGAGTGTTTCGACTAATTTATAATTTATCCATACGAATCAGTTTTGCAGTATAAAATAGTGCTCTGTGATATAAAACTCTTTGTATTATCAAACAATACTGCTTTCTTGTACCTATATACCTATTATTGATTAGTATACGTCACAATTATTGCGGTTGGTTAACAATTGTTGTTATTGTTGTCAGTTGTGAATAATTACGAAATCGTATCCTAAAATCACGACAAACGTAAACAACCCCGAAAATGGCGTAGCGTAACATCAGTCGTTGCGTATTGTATAATAGGTACTTATTTATGGCAATATACACAGATTATTATGTATATCATATTTTATGTTATAATGTAGTTAATACAGGTATTTTACTGGTACCTATGGGTGTACCTACACAATATCACAGTATCATATCGATGAGAAAATATTTAAATTTTCATTTCGAGACCAACGTTTGCGGTAACGACCGTAGTTCCGAGCCGGTCTCGTTTGGACATGATTATATATTATTTGGCCGACCGGAGCGAGACCCGTGTATAATTAGACCAAATGGCATTCTGTGCGCGGATACACGTCACCGTATACTTTGTATTTAATGCAATAATAATATATACGCGGAGACGCGAGTATTATAGGTACCTACCTATCTACCTGTAAAAATATAATATATATACATGTATACTTGTGCGAGTTCGAAACTCTTCCGCGGTGGCGGCGGACGATGGCTTTTGGGTGTACGTCGTCGGAAACCATATAATATGACCTAACCTATTGGCGGTGTGTGTGTGTGCGCGCAGTGTTTCCTGGCACACGAAATTACTGTTTTGCATTTACAACGACCGTGTACACTCGGTTCTGGTGTAGTTATTATAATGTGTACACGGTCAAATGACGTATGATGTGTATTTTTAAACCAGAAAACCGAAAACAGAATGGGTATCATGTGTGTGTGTGTGTGTGTGTGTGTGTGCAACAACAGTTACATTAACATAATTATTATGTGCCGAAATATTTACAATTTTTAAACGGCTCTATAATTTAGCGAGAGATTAGGAAAAAAAAAAAAAAAAAACGTAATTGACCACCTGCGCGTCTGTTCGAATTTACATTTTGTCTAAAACAAACATCGTTTAAAGCCTCCGTAGATCGCCGCCGCCGCCGCCACGCCGAGTAACTATATTACAGTGTATTATATACGTATAGCTTATGTATAATATTATAATATTATTATTATGTACGCGCGTATCCCGTGGACTATGAAAACAATGCGAGTGAGATTAATCTGAGCGTTCAGACAACCCGTCGTCGTTAAGACGAAAAACGACGCTTCGCAATAAATACGTATAATTTGCCGGGCAGCCATTGTGCAGTATTTGTACGTTTATGTGTGTGTGTGTGTGATAATCACAATATTAATAATATAACTATAGGAAGACGTTTTCGATTCGCTGTTGCGCGCGTACATAATATAAGCAGAGTGCAAAATCTCATTTAGGCGACGGCCAACGGAAACCCCGGGTGGGCTCCTGCAGGTTCGCCATCGAGTATTTTTTCTGTTTGGCTGCACAATATTATTTTAATGTATAATATAATGCACACGAGAACGTATAAAGTCGAACGAAAACCATTTTTCGACTGCTGCCGCTGCTGCTGCTATATGTTGCCGAACTCTGACACGATTATAATTATAATAATGTAATAACAATAATAAATCCTGCAAGTATATGAAAGAGCTCAAAAGTTGTCGGGAATATCAATAATAATATAATACACAGTGCAGTAAAGATACGCATATATATATTATCAAATTATACAAACCGAAGTGATTGGTGTGCGCAATAATGTTCATAATATATAATATATTGGTAAGTATCTATACGCCGAGTTACAGGTGTTCAAACGAAAAATAACAACCTACTAAATCGAACGAGACGTTTCCATTTAAGATAACGCTGCTTTGGAAGATAAAATATACGACCCGACCAAAAAGCAGATTCATTACTGTGTATAATATACAGAGTGATACACCAGACAATATCGACCCTTTTTCTTCACTCGATTATCGATATATATTCAAATTCTGATTTTTGGAACTGTAAGTATACTCCTGAGACGATATAAACTACTTTTTTCAAACGAGAACTACTCTATTTTCATTGTGAACTGTAAAGCGTACGATGATTTTTTTTTTTGAAAAAAACTTCTCTTGTATTTCAATTTAAACAAAAAATGTTTGAATTATATTTAACTTTGTGTTATACTTAGAGTAATAATAAGATCACGAGTTGAAAATTAGAGTGATTTATATTAATCAAAAAACATTTTATAAATTATAAGAAATTGTTATGGGCACAATACGCATAAGCAATAACTATAAATACCAATCTAGTATCGTATTACATAATAATATATTGTATGATAATTGTTATTAACAATTTTATCCTTAAAGCACATATTTTAAGATTTTAAAAATTAATTGTTAGAATTTTATTTAGATACATCAATTAAATTTTTAAAAATTAATTTGTTTAGCCAATTATTATCTTAAATATTGGTGATTAAATAAAATATTTGAAACAAAAAAAGTATGTTTGTATGGCCCAGGATCATCGTTATTCCTATAATGGTATAGAAATCTAAATATTTAAAAATATGGTTCTTAAATACATTTCTAATTACTTAAAAACTTCAAAAATCAAGTTTGAATATAAATGTACCTAATACTAAAGGATATATTTTGTGTAAGGCGATTGTGCTTAGGGAATCATCCTGTATACAATATACGAGTATATTATAATATTGTAGTACGTGCGCACGTGTACCTATATGCTTCGATTTAATTTTGTATGGTTGTTGTTATTATTATTATTCTTTTTTTTTTTTTTTTTTTACTACTAAAGTATTTGAATTAGTAGTCGGCGACGACGGTGGTTTAAACAGGTGCAGTATTTATATGATGGGTATACCGACTGGCCGATGGCCCATAATCCTCCCCATCAGTGATCTATTCCCATATAGGAAGTACGTGTATGTATAAATACATGTTCCGCCGGGCCTATTACTGTCCGAGTACATTAAGTAGGCGGTCTATATCTACCGACAACGGCAGCAGCTGTCCAAATGGGTTTTTAAATATATGTTTTTAAGAGCACTTTGACATAACTCGAGAGATCCAATAATGTGTTACGGCGGTGGCGGCGGTGGTTCGTTGTTCTAAGAAAATTAAATAAAAACAAAAAAAAATATATATTAATTACCATTTTCTCCATACCTACTGCCGTAAGCGTATCCGATTTAATGAGTTGTACTTATCATCATTATATTTTATTGAATCTGAAATTGTATTTTAAGAGTACTCTACTACAACATATATTATTTGAAAAGTTTCCAAATAGCTATAATAATTTAAAATACCTAACATCATTCGGCGAGTTAAGTCACCAAAAACTAAACATTTTTGTTTTTTTAATTGGATAGAATATTTTAAGAATTTAAATATAGCCACAATATATATATTTAAAATGTTTAATCTGTTACTATTATTTATTTATTTTTCGCAGTATTGTTGAAGTGAGACGTTTTATTACTGTCTGAGAATACCTACGTCAGATAAACTCAATCTCTCGTCGCGTTTGTAAAAAGATATATATTTGGCACATGGATGTCAGACGTAAGAATAATGGTCTGTTGACAAACAAGTCAATTTTTCTCTTTTTGCGTAACCGCGTCTACTTATATTTAAAATATTATGCATAAACGCTGTCAGAAATTGAAAGATCTGAAGATCTAAAGATACTTTACACACTGCTGTACAAGGTCGACTAAAACCCGTACCTACTCTATATTATAATATGTTATTATATATATTATTTCCACTTGTATAGACTCATTGAGAGATTTTAGTGTATTGAGTAATTGAAAAACGCAACGCTGTAACATTTGATATACGTTTTAATTATAACACCGCAGTAATTTGCCGTAAAAAAATTCAAACTAGTCGATAAACGTTATCCAATCGTGCGTGTTTATATTTCCAAAATTACGCCAGATAACGATCAGAAGGGAGTTTATTGCCCCTGATTTTTAAGTTAAGACGCATCCAACAAATTGTCGATTATTATTAACTTCCAAAATATTACTGACACCGTGATAGATATACCTACGGTCGTGTTATCATCGCTGTAATCATCTCTCGCGATTATACAAAGTACGATATTGATGAAATTTCTCATGATTAACGTTTTTTATTATTATTATTACTATTTTTTTTACCTTTTATACACATTTCGGAGATCGTTTATCAAAGATTATGAGACTGTTGATTCTGCACCTGTTGTAAACTCGTTCTTTGTTTGTTTTGTCCTTGACGAGGAAAATTCTCTGTACACGATTTCTCGAAAATGGTCGTGTGGAATTTTTACGAGATTTGCGAGGAGACGTGTGACTAGTTCTCAAGGTGATATTTTTTTTTATGGGACATTTTTTTTTCTAAGTCAAACATTACACGATGTACACAATATAATATCTACCTACGTGCTCGTAGGCTAATAATTTCGTCATAATATTATTAGGTACCATCATCATCATCATCCATCTCCACGCGTCCTCACGTTTGATGTAAACTTTGACGCATCGCAATAAAATATAAGCCAATTACTTGCGTACACAGGATGATTAACCAAACATGCTTGACCCTATTTTTAATTTTTTTATTAAATAATGAATCTATTGAAATTTTAATTTAACAATTTTTAAGTGCATACAAGTTTTATGAATTTAAAATACTTTTTTTTTCAAACGGTATCTATTTTTTTTCCAAATCAAAGTTTGAATGCAGAGTAGTTTCTAATTTATTAAAACTATTTGCAGGTAGGTACTCAAAACAAGTATATACGATAACTATTTACATTAAACATAAAATAGGTATAGGTAATATTAAATATATTATTTATTAATATTAGAACAATATTTTTTATAAAATGTTATTAATATTAATAGGTAATTATAACCTTTTAAAAGAGTGGTTTTTATTAAAAATAAGTTTTTATCAACTTTTGGGTATTAAATGACACGAGAAATAAAAGTGTTTGAAAACACGATTTTTGAATATCCAAAAAAACAACAAAATTAGGTTTAATTTAGGATTTTGATAAAAAAATTAAATTAAAAATTAAAAAATTAAATTGGATCGAACATGCCCGAGGTTTAATCACTCAGTAATCGGTAATATACGTTTTAAACGAACGCTCTATTCCTGATTTAAAAAATATACAGTAGGCGCGGAATGCGAATTATACTTCCACGGGAAATTTATTGTTTTAGTCTGCCGGAATACCGTTTAAATGACGCCAAGACAATAAATACTGCGTATGCCTACGGTAATTCTCTTAAGATAATACCCCCGACAAATAATAATCGTTTCCCACTATCGCGATCAAATTAATTTAATTCCCGTTTGAATAGCTGCGACCAATCCACGCTCGGCTGTGTAGTATATTATATAGGTAGGTACTTACGATGTTTTTTAATCGCCATTTTCCAGCGATTGTTATATCTCCTGGTATTATTCATTATAATTAGATGTGCGTATGTGTGTCCGCGTGTTTGTGGGATGGTGTGTGTATGCACGGCAAGGATGGCCTAAAGCCAACTAAAAACAATCGTATAATATATATATATATATATATATACTTACATCTGGCAAATATCGTAAATCGTACTTATATTATATACTCGCGACTAATGTTTATGAACACCTGTTTGCGAAATACATGACAGTTTCAATTAATGAGATCTAGGGCCGCCCACCTAGTCGTACGCGTTTAATGCTTGTTATATACACAGTCAATACATACGATATTTACTAGGCGAATATTGTGAACATCATATTTTTTATAACTGGACAAAACAAATACGATTTTCACACTAAATATATAATATAATACACCAATACGTGTTATGTCATTATAACTCTCATACATAATACAAGATATATATATCACGATGTAATAGTGTCAGAAATGTTTCATTTTCAACGCTCGTATAATATTCTAAATGAAAATTAATTTCGGAAACTTCTGACACGATTTATGTTGTGCGGTAGAACTGTGAATGAAAATATTATTATATCACATACACACACACACACACACACATACACATACATCTATTTATCTATATATTATGTATATATATACACAAAGGCACCTATTATAGTAAGGTGGATCACGGCCACAACCTAGTTCTATACACCACGAACGACGGACGAGCACGGAATGGCCGTGGCGTACTGACTTAGGTTTTCAAACGATTTTAATGTTTTTATAACGTTTCGCGCTATGTTATTTGTTAACCATGAACAATTTGTTACAGTGATTTATATTAAGTGAGCCCGCGTATATTAAAAATCGTTGTTGCGATGATTTAGATACGTGAAGTGTGTCCAACGAAAGATTATCCGTGGCCCAAAATATACTGTGTTGACATTATCGCAGTGCTATAAAAATAACATTATACCACCGCGTACAATGCAATATATAATTGCATATTATGAAATCTAGAATTAAATCAAAAGAACATTAAATTATGGGAAGAAATGCGTTTTTTCGTAAATCGAATAAAACGATCTTGTTTTGATGTTTCGTTTTAAAAGTAAAACTACGGTTTTGTATTTTACGACGAGGCCTGTTATTTTATTATGTGTGATATTTTTCGTATAATATTATGAAGAAAGTGAACTATGGGCACAACACTAAGTTTTTTAATTTATTTATTCTACTCATCACAATCAATACATTTACATAGAAACTTTATAAATTCCTACTATCAACCTATTATACCTATACATGTAAACATATACATACCCCGTCAGAGTCCATATTGGTCAATAGTGGTAGGTAATACTTGCGGGACGGCGTATTTACCAAATAAATGGTACTTACACTGCCGTTGATTACCTAGTTTATAAGGCACATATATATTTAAGTATAGCAGACCCACAGGCCGTGATTCTGCACTGCTATAATTTACACTATAAATGCGCTCTGAAAACTAATTTAAAATACGTTAAAAAAGTGTTCTTAGCGTTTAAAACAGAAAATAACGATTATATATGTATATAATATATGCCTTACGTTTAGAAAAAACTCACATATACTTTAAAAGACAATTAAAAACCATTTGAAAAAATGTTTATTCTCCATTAAAAATTGTAGTTCAACGTTTAATACTTAATTTATAAATACCTAGTTTAAAAAGTAGTATTTCTCTTATATAACAAGCACACTAGTTTCTTTAAAAAAACATTAACAGCCCTGCAGTTATTTGAGAATAAACACAATAGTACCTGTACCTACCTTAATTAATCATAGACTCTTCAAAGTACCTATTCAATATTTTTTGTAGATGATATTCGCTTTGTTTCGTTCATTGCTTGTTTGCTTTTAAAAGTATCACCTTAAAATATAATTTTTTTCAATCCAACAAAAATCCAAAACTAAAAAAGTAAAAAATCGAAAATTTTAAAATTGAGTGCTTCAATAAGGTTGAACTTAAATGTCGTACGTACTCCGGAAATTGTTGTAATGGTATCAAAATTTAAGTATACTATGCATTGTTTGGAACAAAAGATGATTTCTCCATAACAATAATAAATTCTCGGTTTCGCGATTAAGTCGTACGATTAACATTAAACTGTACAGTGTACTCACTACACACGCTATATTACGTAGTAATATACGATGTTTAATAACGTCTATTTTTCAACACTCGACGACGACGGTGAAATTATGTTTTTGACGCACCTCATTATATTATTATTATTATAATATAGTGACACACGACAGACGTCTCCGCGTCCTTGTTCACGTGCGAACGTCGACCACCGCCGCTGGCAGGGTGGTCCATCGTCGACACTGTTATTATTACCACATTATTGTGTCTTGTTCGTCGTTCGTACGGAAATTTGTCGCCGACATGTATTTTTATTGGTGCCACCAGAATAGGAAATTCATGTGGTAGTTTTATACGATGGCGATGATAATAATAACAATTTATAATATCAATACGAGAATAATGTGTCAAATGACAATATTACTTGTATTTGTTTTCATCACCGAATAGTATGTTGCACGCATTACTTATCCGTGAATCGAAACTATATACAAAACGTTTCATAATGAATATGAACTGAGTTGGCTAGGAAGATGTTCTTGTCTTCGATGTTTATATAAATATATAATATGCCACAGTTGGCTCTTGAAGAGGCTGATAAGTGTTAATCAACTTAATCAGTTCTGTCTTCATATTATTCATGTACAGTATTATAACTTATAAGTATTGTGGTGATGTATAGAATATACTTGTAAGATTATCCTCTAGTAAGTGCAATACACATTTTTATATAATATTATATGAATTATTTAATATATAAACATTATATATATATATATATATTAAAAAAAAATAATAACAAAGTTATACGATTATAGTAATATATAAAAAATGTTTTAAATTTTTAAATTTAAATTGGTTGAACTATGAGAAAATAAATTATTCAAAACTTCGATGGATATAAAGTATCGTACAATTTCGAATAACTTATCGCGGTTTTTCAGGATAACTGTGAAATTCAAATCCAGACATCCAAACATGTATTAGAACACTCTCGGAAATAGCTTTTTGACACCACTCATATAAGACGTTTATAAATATTATTTCATACTTTAACGTATGTACACTATAGTAACAATCTTACAGCGCAAAAAACGACACTTTCATCGTTTCGACACGCGATCGACAACGACCCTCATACAATTTGTGCCCCTTCATCGCTACTATATGCCGGTGGTGACGATGGTGATTCTTCGTGTACACAAAATTCGCGATAATAATATATAATATAATACATCCGACAGTGCAGCGTCTTTTGTAGTCTATCATTCGAATGTTGTGTACCTAACTCCAAAAATGAAACTTTTCCATTATATATACTTTTCTCATCAAACACACTCGGTTTTTGATACTCGCTTTTTCTTGTTTGTTTATTTGACGGTTCAAATCGTTTGACGGACCCTCCATTTTTCTTCAATTTTCACTACACAGTGTACAGTTCCGCATAACGTTATATTGACACTAAAAATCGTGTATCTCTTAAAAGTATTCCATGTTATATACATAATAAATATGTAATCGTATATTTAATATACAATTTTAATATTTTTGACATTTTGAATCGATCAACGACCTTATGGTCTATATATACAGTGTAATAGCGTGATTTATCTAAATTTTAAAATTTTAAAACGATTTTATCTAACCATAATCCGACTTAATGGTTTAAAAATACTTACAAAATAATTTGTTTCACAAATAGTTATTGTAAATACATAAGACTTCCCTGTTATAATCATCAAACACGAAGTTAGATTTACATTTTTTACACAATAATCTATATTGAATATTATACAGATAAGAAAAGATTAATAATGGATCATTTTAAGGAACATAAACAATGATTTATAAAAAGTAAAAACAGATCAGTTAATGGTCCTTCATTTCGTTTAGTGTCGTATCGCCAGACTTTTATAATATATTACCATCATATACGATATACGGTTATAAAACATGAATTTGTAAGAAGTGGTCGTTAAAGGTGACTAAGTAGGTTCGTTTTAAAATCCAATTAAGTTCTTATATTATATTATGATATATTACAATGACCTTATATATGTTTACAGATTTTGTATAAAACTAAATTACATATTGTGTGTTTCTTTTTTTTTTTTATTAATATTATGAAAATATATGAATAGTGGTAAATAAAACCGTTTGTGTATAAACGCAGTGACGACGTCTGTATATCGTCGCACTTGAAATTAATTTATGAACAGTAAAATATATACAGCACAAAAATTATTTGTTATATGAATCAGAACATATTTTTCATCCATCACATTTTTATTGTGATTATTAGAGGCCAATGGAGCTCAAAAATATGATCTTGAATCGAACTTGAATTGAACATTTTGTTTGATACTGAATTGAATCTGAACCGAGGCACCTATATGGCTATATGTAAATTTTAAGTACTAGAGTAATTTGAATTATTTTATATTTATAATTTTAATAATTTTATAAATTGTAATATTTTAGACATTTTTCGCATTAGTCTATTAAATTTAATATGGAAGTATTTTGTACGGACAATAAATTACATCGCGTGGACAATAAATACCTATATATTATATACATATATATATAATATATATTATTGTATTTATTTTAATATTTCTTACATAATTTTTTAATGATATTACAAATTTTATTATCATTCATAAATGGGTTATAACTTATAACAGTAATAATAAATCGACAAATATATTAAATAACTAGAAAAAATAACTTTTGATCCTATTAATATTAAAAAAGTGGTCAAGTAGGTTTCATTCTCCTGTACAATCGGCGTCCAGTAATTTACTGCAATGGATGATTTAAATTAAAATTAAATGATAACTTATGTAATATGTATGTGTATACAAAAACGATTCTGAGCAATGACGATCACTAAGTCTTGTAAGTATATTTCATAGCATATTTTTTGATATTTCTATATTAATGTAATTTATTTTATTATTGGTTTAATATGGTAGGTTGATATAATTAAAAAAAAATTGCATTTAGTTATTAATATTTAATACTACAACAATAATTTATAACTTACTATAACATAGGTATCATAGTAAAAATAAAAAATGTCTATATATATAGTCTATAAATAGTTTAAAACCGTTTAAATGTTTTTAAATTTCACCACACGGGCTACGGAGTATCCTGTAGTTTGAAGCTTACCAAATCTTTCTTGGTTCATTTCAAATTTCGAACGTGGTTGAGGAAGCTCTACGTGACCCGTTGAATTTCAAAAGATTATAAAGGATGTTCATAATATATTAATGGTGAATAGATATAATAATGTGCCATAGGTATTGATAAAATAGAATATACCTTCTATCCATTCAAAATGTATTCGTCATATTATAGCACTCACTAGACATTAATCAGTATGAAAGAGCAGTAAATGTGATTGATTTAAAATAAAGTCGTTATCAATAAAATAGTCCATGTTTAACGCACTGTACTTTAGTTTATGTAGATCAATATTATACAGCTGAATAAATGCTTTTGAGTAATTAACTAGCAGGATAATTTCGTATCTTGTATACGTGTCAACTTAAACTTAAAAAGATAACGAAATAACATTTAGTAAAAAGGTTTAGTATCTCTACTGTTTGGTTAATTGCGTTGTTCTATAGCAGATATCTGAAAAGTTTATCCTTTTATAACCTCTAAAGCCTGAGCACATAGTATTACGAACGGTTTCACTCAAACACGATTTGTGACATATATAAAAAAGAAAAACGAATAAAACATCAAAAGATTTATTTTATGAACCTAAATTGTTCTTTTGTTCCTACATAATGCAGTCCCGAAGTCGACATTTTTCCCTCTATTTCACGTCGTAAAATAAATAATAATGCTATTGTTTTGTCGGTGTGTTAGTATTCGTTTAAGGTTATTTTAATGTTGGATATATACATAATATAAGATATGCCTTATGTATACCCCGTACGAAATTTGGTAGCTGTTCTATTCGTAAAAATAAATAGTTTCGTTATGGTACGATATATTTGAAGAAAAAAAAGAAATCGCACGCAAATCTCATACATACATAAACGTATACGTTTAACACGACACTATCTATTTTACGTGAAAGCCGTACGACCTTTTTTTGTCATTAAATAATAAATATAATGTTCGCGTGCATGGTATATAAAAAGATTTGCTGACGACCGTCGATACACAATAACAATTATATAATACTATACGATAGGTATAATAGTACATAATGGCGATAAGGTTGAGGATGGCGGAAGATCGTGACCGATGGAGTTATACGTATATTCTAAAGCTGCAAAAGCTTGAAAAACAACATAATTATAATATTTATTAAGTAATAATAATATGTTATAAAGTATACAATCGCGTTTTAGAAACTCTTTTGAAACGCGTTCGAACAAGTTGTAGTTTGCATATATATATATATACATAATACCTATACACAAAACACGCGCACATTTCTATATATGGACTCAGGCCATTGGTATAGTATAATATACTTACAAGTCATATCGTGTTGTTTCGTTCGCAAAAGGCCAGCTACGGTGCAGCTGCAGCGACATAACCGTTTTGTCCGACTTTCAGGTTAATAAACGCAGACAAGAAGTAGAATACTATTATATACATACATACAGGCACCTTATATATAATTTATATTACACGGGTAAACGAGCCGAAGTCCTATTCAAATATTAATCAGCAGCTAGCGGACGTTTTTTTCCGTCATCATAGTATATTATTTATACCATAGGATCAGCAGTCTCTCTCTCGTTGTCGTCGTCGTCTATAATATCACTACATTATAATATCACAGCAGCTATACTATGCAGGTTAAGAATTATTAAGAATACGATAAGATTGACTTTGTGCTATACCGTTATTTCCGGAATAAAAATTATTTGGAAAAATAACATTGCTATATTTTAAGCTTTATCTAGTCGTCCTAGTAGGTGCGGCCTTGTATACAAGTTAAATACAAGTTAAAGATGCAGATAGGGACACGTTATCCTATGACAGGACAACTACCACCTGGTCGTAAGTCAAGGAATATCTGCAGTAGGAATGAAAGTTCGCAAATTCGATAATCATCGTACATATTATGGCACTGGTTAGCCAACGACTTGGTAAATTCGGCAGTACGGTGAGTCCGTTCAATGGGTTAAACGTAAGAAAGATAATTAATGACTGACTCTTAATGAAAAACGAACGAGTATAATAATATATACCATAATAATTAGCACCTGTAGTCGTATCGTTGATTGGGCTGCTCTTAAGAGAATTACTAGCATTATTCAGACGATGCATTTTTCCTAGAATCATTGTTGAAAATCTACGGTAAACAAACCAGCCTAACTGTGTACAGCTACAAAGGGGACAACAAACATTTATAGCATCGTCTTTTGTGCAACATTAATGTGTTGGCTTTGATAAAAGCCTTTTTATTGTAACGTTAGGTCGTAACAGTCCAAACTAATAGCTAAAATGATAAATATCTATAGCTATATAATATAATATAATAAGTTATTGTAGGTGTAGCAGTTTATATTGATAAATAACGCGTAAGTATTAACATTTTACTTTAGAATAGATATTCTAAAATTAATGGTATTATTTATCTCTTATGAATCTAATCATTATAATATGTATAAAATATTGAAGGTAATATATAGATAGGTACTTAAGTTACCAACTCTATAGTAGTTCTATTCGCTTTAATGGTGTAAATAGGAGCTAGGTACTTCCCAGTTGAGTATATGCGTTTTATGTCATCGGTGGTCAAGCTCCACCTATTAACGATTCTTTCACTGAAATTATAGCACAGTACAATAACGCTAGAAGGGTACGTACGTATAATATTTATTGAATTGTTACTCTACCGCACGTTTCATAATAAGAACTTGTAAATTTTATGTTATCAATCAACTTTAACCATCGATTTAAGACTGATAGCAGTTAAGCGACGTTTGCTTCAACGGCATTGAATAGGTTAGGTCCACGAATCGCCGTAACACGTAAAAAATAAATATTTTCTTATTATGAGAGTAGGTAAGTATAGTAAATTGTTATGGTATTTAAATAATAATAATTTGAAACAACCCAATAAAATTTAAAACATGAATTTTTTTTTTTATTAAAGATAACCATCGGCATTAAGGCCATTGGGAGAAATAACATTTTTTTTAATTTTTTTTACTTTTTTAATTTATATAGTGGTATTACATAATAATAAAAAAGTTATACAAATACTTAAATGATATGCGAGATTAAATTAGTTTGTTCTTCAATCCTGTCTCCTGGAAGAAAACGAATATGCCTGGTAATGGAAGCACAGATCCTAGTGTATTATATATGTCAACGCTTAATTGATAGCGGTTCCTTGCTTCGAGGAATGCGTCACATTCGGTAAGGATATGTTTTATTATGAGTTTGACCCCGCGAATTCATTAATTATTACTTATATTAATGTTTGCAATTTTATCAATATATAGGTCTATATTAGATAGACTGAACGATTGTACATATACATATTGTGAATATTGAAATGGTATACAATTTGAAAAAAAAAAAATTCTAAACATTTGTTTATGAGCTCTTATAACTTAATACTGTAGTTCCCATTGATTTATTAAGTTATGCATTGCTAATGAAGCAAAATATACCCAAGGGAAATCCTCCTCAGGGGTCCTTTAGATTTTTATCTTGCAGCATTTTCTAATTAAATGTATGACAATAATTATACATACATTTATATATTATTTGAACAATATTAAAAATTAAACAGTTCAACACTTTTAAATTACCTGCAGATCGTTCACTTAATTTGTTTGCCAATGTACTGCGCAAGAAGTTTTCACATGCCTTCTGTTTCGCTTGAGTCTTGGAAACATGAGTTCCAGAATATAATTGACCATTAATCTACATTTTTTTTAAAAATAATTATTATTCATTAGGTATATTATTTAACAAAGCATAAAATAAAATTACATCTTACTTCTATATTAGCTGTATAATTGCCAATATTGTGACGTCGGTACCCTTGTAAATGAATTGGTACACGATTGAACCACTCATGAAGTACTGCCAATGGTCTTTTCAGACTAACTAAACGACTCATTTGAGCGTTATTGTTAATTTTTTCACTAGTTTAAAAAAAAGAGATGAGGTTAAAAAATTATGATATAATGGATTGGGCGTATGAATTTAAAAATCACAGGTAACAAAACATGATATTAAATTTATATTAAAATTTTTATTACTAAGGGTAATAAAGGGGATGATATAGATATATATAGATACTGCATATTATCTGTTATTAAATTTTCAACCTTAACGATTTTTAAGTCATTAAAAAGAAATGTAAAGAAAAATGATATAATAGGTTTTTATCAATACCTTTAAAATTAAAGGTTAACATAAATAATATAGTTTAAGACGCGACAAAAATTACATTTTATTTTTAACAATATCGTTATGGGCAATACGTATACACCATTCTTAAAGCTAGGTATATAATATTATTACACATTATTGGACACACATGCCTATCGTAGAAGAGACCGTCTCTATATTATTCGGTATGCGCGTTTTGCCATTCGGCGGGAGTTTTTTCCACTTTTTATCTGTCGTCCGCTGCCGCCACCACCGTTGTCACGGGTACAAAAATGTGTACACACACACACACACACACTTACACATAAGTAGTTAAATTATAAGTATATATATATATATACTTTTTTTTTATCGCGAATACGAATCTATCGCGGCACAACCCGTTTCATAGGATAATATATATTATAATATACAGTCGTGTTACAAGTCCTGAATAATATCATTGTTGTTGCAGGCTGTTCCACGCACTAATAATACAATATTGTAGTGTAATATAATAGGATAACACGCGTGGTTATAATGAAGACGTATTTCACGTACACGTATATTATAATATTATTATTTTTATTATTATTATTATTATTATTATTTGTGTTCCTACTACGTGACGTTCTAAAGATTCCGCGTCGCACTCTGCCCACTGTTTTATGATTATAATAATAATAATAATAACAACAATAATAATAATACTAAAACGTCGTATAGTCTGCCGTGTAACCACATATTATTCATATGTGTTTTATCAGATTTGTTGAACCTGTTTCTGGCGTATTTTTCGTATACGTTTTAATATTATAATATACATTATATGTGTATGTGTGTATATGTGTTTTTGATTTTTTCTGGTAGTATAGTTACTGTGGGCATTCCAATTATGGTATCCACCAATTAGCAAAACTGTTATTTTTAAAACGACTTGTTTGCTCGATTACTTAGGAGGGTCAAGGGACCGCTCCTAATATCAATTGTAATTAAAACAAGTGCGGTGTCCTGTGAGTGACTTCAATATTTCCAAACCGTAACTAAAGCTGTAAATGTGAAGAAATCAACGTTAAGAAAAACGAGTGAAAACGTCTGTAATATCTACTTATATATTATAATATCTTACGCAAATTTTACCCAATTTTTTTTTTTTTTTTTTGGAGATTTTGACTTGCAAGTGTATAATATGTTGAAACCTTGGATAGTTCTAGTTACTATAAATTGTCTGTAAATGTATGCTCGTTGGAACTTCGTCAATCGTTATTAAATATTTTAGACATATTGTCAATTACGTCCTTGAAACTTGAATATAAAGACTTTAATACCTTTTCATAGTTTCTAAGCAATAATAACCACCAATTCTCACCTGAAATAATATTATTATCATTACCATAAGTAATATAAAAATAATGAATTAATTTATATTATTTTATGTATAGCTCTACAACAATATCTGAAACATTGTGATATCATCTCTATAGCCTTTGTGTACATTGGTTAGGTGCTAGAATCGAACCGTATAGAGTAAACTTTTGCTGGTCTATGTTTTTTTAACAATCGTATACGCTTATTATATATTTTTTTCAAAAATAATTTTCGATATTCTATTCATGTAAGGGCTATTATAATAGGCATATAATAAAATGCCGGATTCAAAACATTGCAATTTCCTGGTAACATAAAAACCATATTAATGAATTTCAGCGTCTTTATCAAAGGAAGTACTTTTTGTTTTATCTGAACTCTTTAAAATACTTTACAACGCTTTACGTACGTAATACCTAACTCTACCTAATTTTACCTCGTCTGTTCACCGACAATGGCCAATGTTCTTTTGTCGCACGTAATTTTTTGTTGTTATTATTATTTTGTTGTATTATAATAAGATTAATGTTTTCTTTGGTGAAAATATTAAAACTATTTTAAAATTAATATGCATGTTACGACACCACTCGTTGGTTATTCCGTCTGCAAAGTTTTTTTCTTTGTAATTTTCATGTCTATGTTTACAATGTAGGTACATGTGGATACTGTCATAGTGGTTTCTAAAAATCGATTAAAAAATGGAAATATAATACTATAATAATATATCTAAAAAAATACATATTATTTTATCTATGTTCTATGTGGTTATTTTATAAATACATTTTAATCGTATTCAATCATTTTTAACTAAAGTAAATATAATTTAGACGTGAAACGATTACAAAAAAAAATACACTTTGTTGTTTCACTGTTATATAATATATTATATTATACGAATGTATTCATACAATTTTCGGACAGAAATAAAGCATGTAATGAACGCGTTTGTCTAATCAGTCGTTCCATTAAGTAAAATACGATGGAAATTACCATTTTTACAATTATTCAAAAACGGGTAAATGCGTTAAACCGTAATTAATGCATTTCCCGAAGTGGTTTACGTTGTAGTATCAACGTTTGTACTCACACACATAAAATACCTACACCAGTGTATAGTATAACTTTTCCGGCCAAAAACCGAAGTCGCGCGACTTAAACAGTTATAATATATTAATTATTAATATGTGACCCGGTCGAATGTTGTCCAATCGTCGGCGTACAACTGTCCGACAACGGACTGTCGCCGGTAGTCGTTTAAACGGAAATCTGGAGCACACATGCGCGTTATTGTTAATATGGTATACTGCAGCCGCGGCCGTACAACAATATAATTTTATAACAAAACGTCAACGTTGCCGTATCCGTGTCCGCATATATATAAATATATTATACTCATATTATACAGGTTAAATTATATACTGCGTGTATATTGTAATACACTGAATAAACGTATAACAACCCCAGGGCCAGTTCTGGATTAATAGCAATAATAATTATTCACCTCGTTATCCTATGCAAATTCGGACGTGCTTCTCGATTGGTAAAAGAGAGCGTGGGAGTGACGGACGTATGTTGTCGTATTATAGCGTTGTGTGCACCGTGTGCGTGCTGTAAAAAAACATACGTTCGGTCCACCCGGCGGTGTGTATAATACAGTACGATGTGTATACGACGTATTCGGCGTGAGCACACGTCGGTGCGAGGAAATAAAATTCCGAAAACCCGATGCATCGCATATTATGCACTGCACGTGTTCACGGGGGAGCGACCGCGCGAGCTCCTCGAGAAGGAAGAGAGGATACTGTGAAAAGGATAATCGGCGACGAAAGTTGTCACGGCGCGGTATTTATGCGGCGGCGGCGGCGAGGACTTATCCGTGTATCGAGATCGAGTTCTTAAAAGTCGTCGGCGTACGACGTGCAGCATCACTACGCTCGCGATACGATGATATAATCGGAGGGTAAAAATGCATTTTGGATCGACTTTCGGGGGGCCGGGAAACGGTAAAAAACTTTCGACCCTCCTCGAAAAGTGGGCACCAATACTCCAGATCGGTCTGAGGTGCGTGTCACCTACTCGATGGCGACCCTTTACGGATTCGCGTCACGCGCTCGTCGCGAACACATCTCACACACATATATTATACGTATATACACACCGTTAAAAGCATTACTTTATTACCGGTCCCCCCGCGGGCGTAGGAATGCTAAAAACGCTTCTGGCGCACACACACGTGCGCAAACTTACGAGGGTCGTATATATTACAGGCCTATATTATACGGCGTTTGACATCGTGTCTGATCGTGACGTGCGGCGTATGCGCCATTCATCACGATTCTCACGGCGACGGAGACGTCGCAGTATTACAATATATAATCTTGTAGGTATATGCGTGGTACCTCTACGCATATACGTATATTATAATGATATGCGCGCAGTTTGTCCGTTCGACAAAAGCGACGACGAAGTAGTGGTGGGCCCTCAAAGGCTGTTGCAAAAATTGTGTTTTTATTTTTTATCGCGTACGATATCTTGAGTCGTATAATATAGTCATGTTTCGGGATTCGATGCACGCGCTAAAAATTGTGTAAATTTACTGCGTGCGAATGCGCAATTAAATGTATACATTATCTGACATATTCGGTTAAAATTACGAGGACATATAAACGGTACACAAAAGTATATCTACGTACAATAAAATAAACTATATAGTGCTTAATTTTGTCGAATATGCCTTCGTAATATATTATATTTGTAAAATGTAACAATATATTGAGAGGAAAAGTGTGTTTTTAATTTTATCGTTTCGGAAAAACAGAGATTAACCTATCCTACCAAGACTGTTCTATAATCATTACGACAAATAACCTCGTAAATACAGTTTAAATCTCGTAAATGATAATTGTCGTCGTAGTAGCCATTATAATATAATTCAGTCTCATTCCGTTAGGTATTGTCGGTTTTATTTGAATTTTAACTGCTCATAGACAATAGTGTCGTCGCTATAGTGGGTGGTTTCTCCCATCAACTCTCTTCATGTCAAACCTAATTATATTATCATTTAAAGTTATTACCTATACAAAAATTAAATGGGTCATCGTGTAATCCAATTAAAAAACAAAACGGCGTAGAAATTATCCGCAATGTTTATATTAAACAAATTAAACACGAGGGACCAATTAGAAGTTTTCATTTTAGTGAGATTATACGATATGTAAAATAATATGCAATATTTTTAACATCACGATCGAGGTACATTTTTACACGACGATTATCGTGTACTTACGCTCGTGTGCTCTTATGTGCTCTATGTGCAAGCGTGTCGTCTCGCGGTACTCGTATGTTTGCAATATTATTATATTATTTCGGGCGATAAAAAAAAGTAAAAACGACGATTCCGACGAGCAGACTCGTGCGGCATAAATTTACGACGGCGCGACGGTCGGTCGGTCGGTCGGACCGGACTTAACGAACAACAAATTTCCTACGACTGTTGCCGACGGTGTTTGCGTTTATCGCGCCCGATCACCTGCGGCAATAACGATTTGGCACTCGGCTGCAGCGCAGCGCAGGAATAATACTCGTCTTCGCGAAAGCGCTGTCATCGACGACGACGCCGTCGACGCATACCGAATATAATATCGATCGGCCGGAGATTTACGTCGTCGTCGCCGCGTATAGTCGGTGCAACGCGTGTAATCTTCGGCGAATCTCTTCGAAATAAATCGTCTCTTCGGCCGAGCTCTGTATATTATATAGGTGTAAATGCGGAGAGACGAACACATACGCATATTATACGAAAAAAGACAATACCACGCGCCGCCGTCTGCCCCTCACACTGTCACCTCTCACGCTCGCTCTATCTTTATCACACACACACACACACTATGATTATGTAGTAGTGGATATACTCGTGTGTGTGTGTGTGCGTGTGCGTGGTTTTGTACACACATAATCTCTCTCTCACACACACACACACACGTCAGACTTGGTAGTCTCTCCTTCATTCGCTTTCGCGCCGCGTCTCTCACTCGCGATCCCCGTGCGTATAAATCAGTTTGGCTCCGGTTCAACAATTTGTACCAGTTTGCTTTCCGATCGTTAATAATTAACTTCTACTTTTTTCTTTATTCTCCCCCACCTCCCCCCGACGCACACGCGGCCGTCGGCCTTTTATTCGTCGTCCTCTCTCATTCGATCGGCGTGCGATAAATTTCCACCCTCTCTGCGGCGGCGGCGGCGGCCGAGTTCAATTTACTCGCACGTCCAGCTATACACTGAAACATATACACTCATATACTATTATATATACACGGTACTATATAGGTACTCGATTCTCGGGCGTTCGCTCTGGCCATCGATCACACAGCCGCCGCTCGTTCGTATATAAATATAATATAATAAATGCGCGCGCGAGGCGGTGTGTGCCCTTTTAATCAATTTAATTAACAGCCATTTCGCCTCCCACACCACCGCGAACGCGTCCTATACACATCGTTCCAGCTCGTATATTATATTATACGGCCGCCGCAGGATAGCTTTTTTTCCTCTCTCTCTCTGACTTTACACGCGTATTACGGTTCATCGCGCGAGAGCAGTAGCGGTGTACGACAATTACACGTATATATATATAGTATATAATATGTAATATACACGGTCGTTCGCGACGCGCGTGTAATTTTTCCGGTTAAAAACAAATAATAACGTCCATCGGGGTCGCTTTTCGTTTATATTTGTCATTGCCGCGCCGGGTTGTCCCTCTCGCCCGTCCGACAACACCACCCAAAATCATTGGCGCCCGTGTATTATATCACACCGACTCACAGCTGCAGCGATAGCACACGCACTTTCGACACCGTATAATATATTATTATTTTGTATGCGAACGTGTTAGAAAAACACATTTTCAACACGTACCGCACGTATTATATGTATATAATATGTGTTTTAATATCATCGGTACAGAATACGCAATACATATATTATTATATATTATTGCAATATATCATACATGTAAACACCTAAAACTCGACGGTTGCCCGACTCGGAAATCATTCGATTCCCGGAAACTGTGCCAAACTCAAACATCGACCATATAATTTACACCATATCTATAATCCATTTACATTTCCGCGCTGGGCGTTTTCGCGTGGGTGCCTGAAAGTTCGTTCCACGATCAAACTATTTACCGCATATACCCAATATAAATAAATGCACACATACTCTTATTATTGATTTGCATCCATAAACTAATCAAAACACATATCGGTTATTGACAATCCGCGATCATATTGTAATAATAATATTTTGTCAATCAATACAATCGTTTGGCAATTATCATTATAGATGTATGCACTTTAGTCTTTATTATTGTATTCTCGACGGTAATTTAAAAATTTAAAAATGGCATTGGATAATATCTCTGAACAGCCCAAGGAAATATCAATACTCGAATAATATTATGTAATGTTGTCTACAAGTTTTTAAATCGTAAATTATTTTTAGATAATATTACATAAACGGTTAGTATATATTTTATAGCGCCCGTTAAATTGCGAGTAGAATCGTGTTGATTTTTCATAATATATTCGTTGACCTCTCGATAAATATAATTGGAATCGTGCTGCCAAAAAGGCAAAACGAGTAAAGTCGTGATTCTCCATGGCCCACAAGTGTTAGCTCTCCAATTGAAACAGTAATATATTAGAAACACACTTGAAGTGGTAATTAATTATATCGATAACAAGATTACGGATAGTGTCATATGAAAAATAAAAGTCTATAAAATTAAAGATGCGTTTTCTGTCAAATTGTCTTAGTCATTATCTTATACGTAACAGTTACATTGTTATTTATAGTTAAATATTATCACGTTTACATATTACTATATTGTTTATACTTTATGTACATTCTATTTGTACTAAAAAACAAATAATAAATATATTTAAAAGTGATTGTGTGTTTTATTTAAAAATATATATTTAGTTATATTATCATTTTAACTGACTCCTACGTTCTTTCATAATAATATAGTAAAAGATACATAGACTATTATTAAAGATAATAGTATGCAATTGATTATATTATTTTGTTCCTATAAAGTTAGTTTTAATTAATTATTTAGAAGACTATTTATTAGTTAAGAGAAAATTAAGTTCACAGTATTTGGTCAGTAAATTTGGTTATTAAGATAATTGGTGTATTTTTTAAGATAAAAGTAAGTTTATTTGACGAGGGGAGACGGATAAAACTCATTTTGTTTCACAACGTAATTAAACAGATAAAAAAAAAATCACTTAGTATTTGTGTTTAGTGCTATTAACTGTCTCTCTTTGTACCTTATATATAAATATAAATTATATATTTGTATGTTTAATCAAGTTGCCTATATATATTTTTTTTCAGATGATTTTAAATTAGACTTATACGTTTTTATATTTATCAAAGCTTAACAATATGATATTAATTAAATGTTAATAAATATTAAATTTTGTTAAATTACTTTTAATTCCAATTAATGTTGGAACAATATTATTTGTGTTGATTATACATTTTAAGATCAAAGAAATAGATTTATTTCAAGTTAGCATTTCATTTTGAAGACATTCATGGTTTTCTGTTTGCTTTAAATTTTGAATTATATTACATAATTTATTATAAGTCAGTATTTTCTTATAAATAACAATATTTGTTGTAATCTGCTAAGTACATTAATTTTAGATTTTATGATTATTCCTAAAACCACTTTTAACTAGAATATACATAATTTATGTTAAAAATCATAATACACATAGTATAGTTTTTTTAGTTAAATATATTTAAAGAATAATATAGCGAGCGTACAATCACTCCATTTTTTTCTTTAATAATGCATTTTTTTAAGTTCAGAGTTTTGGAAGTTTTAAGTATACCTATTTAATGATCATATTTTAAATTATTTATATTTTTATATAATTTAAGAAATGTTCTGTAGCAATATAAACTTCTTTTTTCCTGAAGAGTATTAACCTTTTTTACTATAAATAGTTAAGCAGATGATTTTCTTTTTTAAATGTTTATGTATTTTAATCAAAATTCTAACATGTGGTATTGTAGTTTCTTAATAGTTCTGCAAAAATATAAGATATTTATAAGTATAAGTATAGGTTATACTTAAAGTATAACACTATATATTATGTAGTATTGATCTATAGTATTTATTAATTTTAATTACTAATATTTTCAATATTATAAATATCATAAAAACTGCTCGTTGAAATGTCGATCTATAAATATGTATAGTTATCCTAACCTAAACTAACCTATCATCAAAAGTGTCTAAAGAGTTTTCTAATTAATAGGTAATTCACAAAAAAAAAAAAAAGCGCTAACTATTTTTCAAAAAGTAGTATTAGTGTCGCTACAAAATACTCATTAAATGGTTTTATGTGTACTTATGCATCACAGTCTGCCACACACATTTCCACAGACATAAAAATAGTTCGGCAGAAGTGAATGTTTCGAAAAATCGAAATTTTAAATACTTATGTGATATATGCTTGAATAACACATATTATAATTTATTATAGTCTCTTTGCACTTTCGGAGTATTTAGGATGACGTCGCTAAGTTCTGATTCATATAGTTTGTTATCATAATAATATTTTATATTATCATTATTATTATTGTTATTATATATGTAGGTACATCCGTCGCCGCGTTCCCATACGAGGGTATTCCGATTGTGCAATCCGCGATAGACCGTTTTACCAATTCCGTTCGTTTTTGGTGTGCAGTTGACTGTAATAGTACTCGAGCGATTGGAATTCCTTTGCACAGACGCCATCATTCCATCCATTGTGCTCCGTCTGTCAAGTTTCTCTCCATATAACAACAATAATAATATAATCACTATCTCGTGATATACTGATATGTACGGTTCGTAACGCCGCTCGGCTATTGCGTCGAATTATGTTATATTGTATCGAAAACGTCAAAAATAATCTGAGAAACGGTGATACGGACGTATGCGTATATATATATTGCACAATAAACACTTCGACCGAGGTAGATGAGCTGCTGGAATTCTGGTGATAACGTTATATTATTCGTACGGCTCAAAAACCGCAAACAAAAACTCGAGAATCATATATTTTATAATAACACGATATTATCATTTGTTAGTTGTTGTTGTTTTTGTTGTTGTTGGTTTGTTTGATTTTAAACAAAAGTTGAATATTGAATTAACAATTCAACGACGAATCGTCATCGGTTTTAATTTATTATATCATTTACGTATCTCGTATTCGCTCTATTCTAAGTTTCGGCTTTATAATATAGTAAGGACAATATTGTGTAGGTGTACACCTATAAATAATTTATGATAAATTCTACTGTTATTACATTTATTGACTTCGGCTGTAAAGAATGAGCAACTATCTGATATTATAATAAGTTCCATTATACTCTTTATGGCCGTTTGGTTAATCATAAAAATATTATATTTTATAATTTGGTCGAGTGTATTGTGAATAACATAATTTGTATCTTATGAAAAGGAGGCGTAATAAATGTCTGTGCGATGGCGTCTCATTATTTCAGCAACACCCCAATAAAAGTTTTCAAGGAAGAATTCTGAAAGCCCCTTGACTAATGCTGAATAATAAAGTCGATGACGTGGCATGATGAATTTCCTAATCAGAGACTTTGTATTAAACTTAAACCATATATTGAACATTGCTAAATTCAGCCGATCCAGGATGGGTAACCACTTGGGATTTTAACTAATACCACGTATTTCATCCGATAACCAACTTATTACTAAATTGGCCTGGGAGAGGGTGGATAAGACGTTATACGAATCAAAATTACTATAATATTCTATGTTATTATTAACGTACATGATTATACATACACACACGTCATACACATATATAAATATTAAACACAATACATTTTATATTTTTCTAATTTTTGTTTGAACAATTATAAAATTATTTTTTATTAAACTCAAAAAAAAAAAAATCTTATTCAAGTTAAGCATTATTATCACATAATATTACATCTAATGAAAATGGAAATAATTTATTTAACGTCTTATAGTATAATATAGAATATTCAATGTTTTCAATTCTATCTAATGGCATTAATCTACATTTTTGGCTTAAAATAATTTTTTGTTTTTTAGTCAAAAAGTTTCAAAAATTTTATTGTTAAAAATAATCAATTATGTTATTTGAAAAAAAAAAATAAATTAACAAAATACGAAAACCCGATTTACCTATTTATATTATTAACCGTTATAATGCCAATAATTATAGTGATAAGTTTAAAAGACAATTTATTGCGTATAGTATAACAACATCCGCTTTCTGCTTACCTATAGCAATAAAGTTTTAAAATGGTCACAGTGAGGCCCATTTTATTTACTGAATATTTGACATAATCACCAGAATATTATTATAATATTATATAGTGTTACATAGAAACTCAACACTTATTCGAGTCAAAAGTATCAGTATCTTATGGATAAATTCAGTGTTGAAAAATCGTGTTTGCGCCGAAGGGAAAAAATAGACTGCCGGCACTTTACCAAACGTGACGTGACTATAGTTCAATATTTCGTCATTATGGTAAAAGCCCCGAAGGTTTGTCTCAATACTAAAAGGTTCGTTTATTTGGAGGAGGTCCGGACGTTGTTGGCATCCGTAGAATTTTTAAGAACCTTCACTGTATACTTTAACTATACGCACAGTTAAAATCCTACGGAAATTTGTCAAGATTCGACAGACGATGATTGATTGGGTACATCGGTACACCATTGTCAGTGTCTATTTATTTCGAAACGTCCAAAAAAAAAAAAAAAAACGGTCGCAGTGTTTCGATAGAGTTTCCTCGTTATAATCGAACTTTCTAAAAGAAAATAATAATTCTCATTTCATTTTAAAGATCTTTAGAGAGTAATTTGGTTTTTTTTCAAGTTTTAATACCGCGTACAGGAAGGAAAAGTGTATAATGTATAAATCTAGTCTATCGTCTTTTTTTTAACGATTTCGAATCTTGTAAAATGTGTTCACAACTTTCAATGTTCAAAAAGAAAGAAAGAAAGAAAAGAAAATAATAATAAAAACCTTCCCAGTGTAATCCACAAAGGACATCCTAACACTGACCCAAATCTCAGAAAATAACCCGTATGAAATACAAAGGGTATAAAAGAAGGGCCTAAACAAACATATATATATAGATATATTTATATAGTATTATACGTTATGCGGTAATGTATGTGTATAATAATATGGTATACTGTCTGTTTTATTCACTCGCGAAATGTATACGTTATTTTGATATAGTAGACCGACATTTTAGCATAAATATGTGTCTTCTGTCTACCATTCAAAAAGGTTTATTTTTTGGGGCATTTTTGTGGTTCATCCACGGGCCACGGTTGTATTATTATTATTATACCGTATTCGGGTGCAATACATAATACACTCTCGCGTATTGTCCGATGAATAATGTCCCGAAAATACAGAGCAATTGCAGTGGCAGCGATGGATGGCTCGTATATATCTTAATTTATAGACCCTTATAGATATTATGCTGTATATAGGTATATTATGCCTCGGATGCTGTGGTTTGGACGTTTTAAAAATGTATTTTATCTCTGTCTGATAATGGTTTGCAAAAAAATAAGGATATACTTGTGAATTTCGTATTACTGTAATTTTGCTGTGGGTACGAAGAGACAATTTGTAGTTGTAATAAGTATACTATGTGTGCGTATATATATATATATATATAGGTGCACGCAAGCGCTTAAACGACAATGCTAATAGTTGTATGCGCCTAACACGGTATTTTTGAAAAGACGTATGAAAAATGTGATTGGAAATTTTAAGCACAATACCGGATATCGGAACGCGCCGGGCGGTCCAGTACACTCGGGAGGAGTTTTGGATTAAATAAGGTCGGCGTCGGGAACGCATCATGTCGGGCTCGATACGATTACGTCGCGGTCTTCCTAAAAACGATTCTACCGATCGACCTGTTGTTTGACAGTACATAATAACGTATAAACATATAGATTTGTGCTTAGACGAATGGCGGTGGCGTGGTGGCAGCGATTGTAATTCGTTTTTTCCCTCTAAATAATTTCGCCCCTTTTTTTCGACCAAGACGACTCGCACGCGACTCTCAATTTCGAATTTCGAACGCGCTGCATGCGGTCCGTCCGTCTGTCCGGATTTGACGGACGACGACGACGGTGGCGGCGGTGGCGGCGTTGCTCTGTGAAGACCTATTTCGGACAGACGCGATAGTATTTATATACGTTTATACACCCTTTTCCCAGGCGTCACTGTGTTATCCATTTTATTATTATACGCGCAGAGTCTGCAGGTCGGCGGCGGCGGTGGCGTTTGACGTCAAACCGAAATCGTCCAAAACAAATAACCCCGGCCCGGACTATATACTATGTGGTCGGACCGTCTAATTTTAAAGCCGTCACTGGTATACTAAAAATACACGGAAAACGTGTGAAAACAGAATACACGGCGGTGTTCGCGAGCCCGGAGACTTTATCACCCCCACGTCCTCGTCCAGTGTTAGTCTACCATGTGCATAATCCCAAAACAGAAAACGTTTCAATAACTAACGTAAACGAACATTCGGTATTTGTGGTTATAGTATATTATTATAAGTTATGTGTATAAAATGATGGACAGGCCGTACGGTTTTGCTTAATCGTGTATATATATTTACATTATACCACGGGGTGTATCTGCATGAAGGTTTTAAACATTAAACGAGATAGCGATCGGTCGAATCATTCATATTGTATACCTCTCTAAGGGTAGGTAAATATAACATACGCCATCAGTGACGGCGCGAATTTAGTGTTTTGTGGTATGGTTTGAATACTTGTAAGGTTGGTTGGATGGATATAGATGGTGCTCATAGGAATACGAAAGTCAGAAGTAAAATGTTCATTATTAATAATGTATGTGTTTAATATTAGTATTTTACCTTTTTTTTAGTCCGGTCGTAGGGCGGGTGTCGAGTAAGAAATACTTAAAAATATTCAACTGCTCGTACGCTATCACAGTATGATATAGTTCTGATAGGCTATATGCATATCGATTTGTAAAAAGTAAAAATCCGTCGAAGAAGCTGACATGACACGTCGTGTTATAGTTATCGTACGGTACGGGTGTTTTCTGTTTTTATTTTTTTGTATAACGCGTGACAACACAGAACTGTTGTTATCGTGCCCATAATAATATTAACATGAATCGTTCCGTTTTAAATAACTTTTAATTTAACCGTCTGGATTCCAACAGGTGAACTTCGATCTCCGTTTTGGTTAATTTACATAATATATTTTATAGGTATAATAATAATATATACGCATTATTATTATTATTATTATTATAAGGTACCTACATACATTTTATAATACAATTGAAGACACGACTTATTTTCCGGTTTTTTTTTTTTTTTTTAATTTCGGTTTTTCGAGAGAAAAGAAATACACGTATTTTATTATTTACATATAATTTATTGTATATTATAGTAACGAATTGGTACTTAATTTAAATGAAACTCCGTTAT
Source organism: Aphis gossypii (assembly GCF_020184175.1). Taxonomy (NCBI): domain Eukaryota; kingdom Metazoa; phylum Arthropoda; class Insecta; order Hemiptera; family Aphididae; genus Aphis; species Aphis gossypii. The sequence goes on from NC_065530.1 coordinate 61,004,518, forward strand.
TATAGTTTAAAATTCCAATCATTTAAAAAACAAGTGCTTTTTTATTACATTCTAAAAACTAGTTAAAAACTCTGTATTACCAAACATCTTGATTTTCTGAGTTTATATAATATTACAAACTATAATGAATAATATTAAATATAATTCAATGATTCGTTGTTTCGATTATTATTGTTATTAGTAATAAGTAATAACTTATTACTTATAGCATTTAAACGATATAATCTCGGAGCGGGTATTTTTGTGAAAAATATATTTAAATATTAAATAGTACCACTTTTGGCTTACATAATTAAAACAATATATCAATGCCAAATAATGTGACTAAAATAATAAAATCAAGTTTATAGTGTTTACGCATAGTATCGAGTAAACTTATACCTAAAATAATAATAATTATCATAATAAAATAAACAATAATGCATTTAGTATTTAAATTTAAAACGAAAGCCGTGAGTCGTTCGACAGTAGGTACAAAACTGATTGTGGGTAATCGGATTACTGACTACCGATTTTTGTACGGCATCAGACCAATATGATTATTATTTATCTCGGGATTCGTGGTAAAGTCAGTGTTTAGCAACTGACCAGGTTATTATTTATAATTTTACTACCGGAAGTTACGGCCTACAGTATATTGTACTATATATAGGTACCCTCCTTCCCGCCTTAGCTCTACAGATTTTCAGCGTTTTGGCGGTTTCACATAAAACCATACTTCGAAAGAAGGATGAATAACAAACGACGACGTTAATGATGATAGGAACCACAGTTGTTCGATGCTTTTGAAGTACCTATGCAAAATAACGATTTTCGTTGAAATCTTGGAGACTGACAATGCCGGAATTACAGCAGTTAATCCCCTTTGGCTTATAAAACCGTATCGTTGTAAAGAAACAATAATGATATTTTTATTATTGTCATTATTGGGTGAGACTATTTTCTTTTATTATGATTGTATATAATAGCATGTTCGTAGACGTTTGTAATCTTCGAAATTGGACTTTATAATGGAATATCTTATAATACACACACAACAGTCACACGCGCACTCAAACACCAAGTCGTCTCGTAAACGGCGCTCCGTTATTTGTGCGGGTATTTGAAAGTACTGCAAAAGCACAATTTCGCAATATATTAAAAAAGGGCGTAGGTTTTTTTTCATCAAACCCGCCGTTTTTATCATTCACCATCTCTCCGCCACACCGTAAACTGCGAGAAGTATAATAATGTATATAGAAGTATTTCTATAAAAACAACAATAATAATAAATAAATGAATAAAAGCGGGAAAAAAAACACTTTTTGAGCGTGTATAATATTATTCAGGTTTATTTTTACGTTATGAAAGAAGATATTGTTCAATTTTCTATTAAAATAATAATTTGTAATCAAATTATTATAATCAAAAGACAATGAAAAACTGTATAATATTATAATCTATTGACTTTTATCAAATAATTATATAATAACGACTGTATAATTTCAAAAAAAACCGAGCAAAAAATCTATGTTACCGATTTATAAATATGATCAATATTGGCGACAAAGACTGTACCTGCATTTTTTAACTCAAGAGCAGTAACGATAGACTAACGGAAACGATGGTGAAATAATAATATGATTATTATATGTATGATATACTTTGTTCAGAAGTCTAAAAACGAAATGAAATTTTGTACAAACGACATGAACAAACGAAGAAGAATATAATAGGGTTGTCTGCTTTTTAATAACATTACGAAACGCGCGTTTCCGACTAGTATACCGTAAATAACGATTTCCGTTAAAATGTCGTCTAAATAGTAAACGCCTTAGGTACAATTCTCATTTAGACAAACAGAAACGATCAAATTTTCTTAGGTCGTCCTTTGTCATATAATTATTGATACATTATTACCATAAATTGTCTCGGAAGTAGTGTAAAATAATTTACGTAATAATTGTGCGTTATAACTATACATTTTTTATTGGTGTATTTTTTGGTTTTTAATTCGTTAGTCATTAGCTGTCACAAATCACTCACGTCCAGACGTTTCCAAAGAAAAAACGATGGTGGCTGTAACTAAATAATTAATATTAGTAAAACTCAAAAATTCTATAATAATAATATAATAGTAGTATCATCGAAAACTGGTGAACATCGTTGTATCACGATTTTAACATCGATCGAAACAAGCGACAACCTGTAATTATTATTATTCGTCTGCGTGCTTAAAAAAAAAAGTACTAATCAGTTGTTAACCTGATGCAAATATTGTCGGAGTGTATTTGTTTTACGTGTTATTAAAAACGCACAAATTGAGTAATTAAATTATATTTAGGTTACACGAACAAAATTTCTCGTTTTCTCGTAGAATATTGTATTTGTAGTTATAGAGAATGTTATAATAAAATGTACTAAAAGTTTTGTTTTATATAATTTATAAAAGTTTTAAGTGGAAAAAGTTATGAATACATAATAGGCACATAATATTGTGTACGCGTTAAATCAAAATACAAAAATATTGAGAAAAGTTCTTTAAATCAAAGTCATAAATTCTCTGTAAACATTGAACATATTTATGATTTAATACAAAAAAAAAAGTATTTGAATTAATTTTATAAGTTACGCAACTTTATTAACTGCAGGATTATTACAAAGAATGAAATAAAATAATTATTTCGACGTTATTGTAACAACGTCAATTATTACACAAACAATAGGTTGTTAATAATAATCGTTACCGGTTGTATATTATATTTTTCAGTAATGCCTCCAGGAAGTTATAGTAAATAAAGAGATTTTTTTTTATTATAGTATGCGTTACTAATTACATTACGACAAAGTGGACTCATTGAATATTACCGTCTGACGATGTTTATAATTAACGTATCCGAAAAAGCGAACAAGTCATTAAATAAACTAGAAAACTTTTACACGAAAAACGGATGGAAATGTAGTGGTTTTGATGCGATTACCGTTTCTTCTTGTTTAAATTGGTTATATTTTAATGGCAGATTTGTTTTACCTTTACACTCGTAAAATCTTATCTCGGATCCAGCTTTTTCGGCCTCGTGGGATAAAACTTTATGCTTATTAAACTTTAAACTCGTTAATTATTTTGTTGATTATATACAATATTAGTGTAAGTAGTTACTTAAAATCTTATAATTTTTTTTCTTTTTGGACATTTATGAGATAATTTTAAGATATGCTATACGTGTAGATTGTAAAAAATATTCCGAAATAATAATAATATAGGTACCCGGTACATTGATGTTAATACTACATACACTGAGTCTTGCGCAGTACTCAATTTAAAATCAATTAGTTACAGAAATGGTCCCATCTATCAATGCAGTAGTGTCATATTAATTATACTGTTATACTACATTTTTAATTTTTAACCACACCGTTATAAATACGTAATATTTTTATAGTTTTTTTCTTGTTTAATATATTCGAAAAAAAGAGTTAGTTATTCACTAAAGTCATTGACTGAATAAAAGTGTCTAGTTAAAGTGATTGATCGAATAAGCTGCGTTAGTTTATTATAGTTAATGTATGCCAATATACGATTAGCACCTACCTATATGTGACATATATTTTACTTGGTTATTAATATTAAACCAGTGTATGAATTAGTTTCTGGGAAAACATCCGAACACCGTGATTTCGTTGGAATTTAAATAACACACATTTCTGAATATAAATCAAAATTTAAATGTCTTAAATATTTTTAAATGGGTACAACAAAGCTTCGAGTTGTATTGTAATATAATATAATAATGAGATATCACGTTATAGAAATACTGCGTACTGCACTGCACTTTGCAAAGGCGGTGCGGCGTCTACAAATCTTAGGTGATCGACAATATCATTATACAACTCAAAACTAACGCGATATACAAGGTTTGAACTTCGAAGTTAACTAAATACATCAAACACCTAAAGTTTAAATAAATATGGTTTGCAGAAATTTATATACTCAATTATAATGTTATAATAATAATGTAAAACACTAATGTGTGTATAATAACGGATCACGTGAAAACATTTTCGTTTAAATCACTATATATAGGATGAAAATACATATACAAAGAAATTTAAAAGTAGTGCAAGTGGAAAAATTCGCATATAGTTGATAATAAGTATTATAAGTTTGGAGTGTTAAGTAAAAAGTAAATAGCAAAGCGAAAATATCCCGTTGAAAACCCATTTAATAAAAAAGTAGCCTTTTCACTTTAAAAAATTTACTGACCTACATGTCGGAAAAAATCTAAAAATATAGTACGTTTGGGAGTCTAATGCTTTATACATGGTGCATATAACTTTACTATATAAAGTAGACGATCCTATGTATGGGAATGAATAATATAATATAAAAGCTTTTGAAACACTAAGACTAAGCTGTAGCTATATAATAATGCTCTAAATAAGTTGAACGGATATGGTGGTTATAATGAATAAGTATTTAAAAACATACCGGACAAAAAATATCTATAGAAATATATTAAAAAACGAAAAACGTACGTAATGTTTGCTTTACGGTGGACTATTTGGATTACTGAATGTCGGAAGGTATCTTAAGGACCACAGTGAAAGACCGTGATATCAGAATAGCCAATGATGGGTATCTACTATATTGTACGATTAATTGATTGTCCTGCGAGGATGTAATCGCATTCGAAAAGTTAATCTCTTTGAATACTAGAAGTCAAGTATACAACAGAGAAGAGTGGAAAGTCGACGGCTTCTGCAGATGTCACAGAATTGGACGTTACACGGAAAAAAAGAATAAAATATATCGTGAGCCACATAAACGTACACACAAGTATATACTGGCTGCGCAGCATCTCACCCACGCGGTACCGTCTGGACCGCTGCGGTCTTCGGTCGTATCGAGTTGAAAATATAATATGTCAAAATCCAATTTGCGTCGATGATTTCCCGGAACGGGCTCGCGTCATAACGAGTGGCACGCGGTTTCTAATGAAAATATTGTCCAGCACAATAATAATAATAATATATCAATATATTATATGATACAGGCCGGTGCGCGCAATAACACATTTTTTTTTTTTTTTTTTAATAATTTATAACAACTCTTTTCCGACACGACACGGTAGTCTGGCCGTAAAGGGAATATTAGTTTCACATAACTCAGTGTGCCGAGTGCGCGAGAATATATTATAAACTCCGTATTGAAAACATCTGTACGGCAGCGTCGGCGACCGCGTGGTGGACGCGTCTGCAGCGGTTTTAAGTAATTCGTTTTCATTTCGTGTGCGTGAGATGCGTAATATAGCCGTTGATTAATGATTATTGCGTCTGAGATCGGCAATTGGAAACGGTCGTCGGTTTGTTGTTGTAGTTTTCCTCTTTTTTTTTACTCTCTCTCTACGTCTGGAATAATAATGTAACAATAATAGTAATACAATGAGAGTATAGGTAACGCGGTAGCGGCGGCGGCGGAGGCTGCGGCAGACCAGGTCGTGATTTAAAGGACACCTTATACACTATACATATATATTTATAGGCGTACGATACACGTGTATGTGAAACAATAATAATAATAATAATAAATAATACTATACTTACCATTATAATACTAAAACAATTAAACGTATAATATATTAACAATATAATATGTATAAATATATAATTTCGGTATGATATATATTGCAATGTTTTATTATAAACACGTTATACCTACAGTGCGAGGTTGCTGTCGGTGTCTAGCAGATATTTTATTCAAGACGTGTCCATCACGAGAAACGAACAAATTACCCCTGCGCGATGGAACTATATATAATATATTTTGCTCCGGCGGTCGATATAATATTATGTATATATTTTATTATGCGGCGGCCGATTTTTGGAACTCCAATTTATTATTGTTAAGCATTATGTATACATAATGAGATTATGATATATTTTACCTTTAAGCATAAACGTTTTATGATCGTTGAACTCTGATTTATAGGGACCATCTGTGTGAGTGAGAGAAGGTATTATCGACGGAGGAGGAGACTGCTGTGCTGCCATTAACGTTGTGTGATATAAGAAAAACTGCCTATAAATTAGCGATTTACGTTTTTACATAAGTACCTATACTTATTATTTTGCTTTCTTTTTTCCCCTATAATCGTCGATAACAACTAGGTCCAACCAACGGTAATCGTCGATAATTTAAAAATAATCAAATTATTATTACACAACTGCTATAATATACGTATTACGGTGGCAGCTGCGTTAAACTTACCAATATTATGACTCAATTTATATAATTTTATAATTTTCAACAAGTACCACGTTATAGTGTAACATATATGTATCCGGTTCGTATACGATTAAATGAATTATTGTAAAATTAAAAAAATAATTTACCAATTCCTTGGTAATAAAATTCGCATAACATAGGTACATGTCATTGCTCGAATTAGCATTGCGTAGTCGAACGAGCAGTTCTAGGAATATTGTAAAAATGATTTGAGAAACAGTAAGTATATAGCAGGAATACAAACTACTAATAATATATATAATTCATCATATTATAGTTTGACTAGTTTTGACTTCTAAGTGCGCTTGGAGTTAATCAAGTACACGAATTAAATATTCATCCAATGATTTACGTATAAAGTATCTTAATTAAATTCGCCGTATTTGTCCTATCCCTAAAGGTACGGAATGTGTTTTATTAATTAATAAGCTGTGAGATTTTAACCGCAATATTAATATAATATTGTGTTTGTGAACACCATTCGAAACAGGCATGTAATAGGGAAAAAATATTATACAGCACTTTAAACATTATTCCGATTTCTGTATTATAAGGAATGTTCTTCCGGAATTCTTGGATCAGTTAACAAGACATAATATTAGGTACAATGAGAGAGTTAAAAGAGTTTAAAAAACCACTTTGTACATAAGTAGGTAATATTGTAACACATAGAACTGGCCATACTGAACGCATATTCTGTAATTAAGTATAGGTACCTTATACGTCGTGTACAATGCGAAAAGTATTAATAGGTATTAATAACGTGGTTGCTGCTATAACGTACTCGTATAATAATATTATGAAAAAAAAAATAAATAATATTAATCAACAAAAATCGATTCAAACTTCTGCAAATATAATATTATATCGGAACTATAAAATTATTATTTAATTTTCGGTGCAAAACGACCCCTGTTATCCGGATAACTCCGTGGTATTAATAATTAATCCAAGCCAATTAAAGATTATCGGAATTGATGATGGAGAGGGAGGGGTACTCGTATGTATATTATATATTTTTTAAATGGCGTCCACATGAGCTCACGTTATGCAATTAATTTCACGATGTCGGAACTACCATGCAAACATACATGAAGCACTACACTGCATCGGTGCTGTGATTAAGCGCCCAACGGTATGCACCGCGTTTTATATACCTATGCAGGTATACGATATCGGTTAATTAGCTAACCGTGTACAACGATCGACAGCGGCAGCGGCGACGGAGTCTGCAACGTTCCACGCGATAGCTGCTGCAGATTCTGCTGCTGTGGTGACCCGAAGTTCGATTCACTGTATTATTATGCTATCGTGCTGGTTGATTAAAAACAATTAACTAGGGGCTAGAGGTAATTTCCCGATGTTTGCGTTGTTAAACATTATCATTGGACTCGACTTCCACTGCCGCCGCAAAACCGAGAACAATCGTGCAACAATTTATCCGAGACAAAACGCTCGAAACGGCTAGCATGTTAGCCCGATCATACACACATATAATATATAATATATATATATATATATATATGAATAAGTACGACCGTTGATACTTATCCACGCAATTGTGTTAGGATAAAATCTGACGGATTTCAAAAAATAAAAATAAATTACAACGTTTTTTTCCTCTCCTCAAAACGTATATTATGTTTTACCTAGACGCGTATTATAGATTGGTTACCTACCTAAATGATATGATATAACTTACTAATATAAGTAATACACCAATATTCTTCTTCCCCACATACCTATATGTATATTTGCTACGTTAGAGACTGGAGTCGTTAATCGGTAATTTTGTTGTCGGTCATATTATCATGGATTATAATATGATTGATAAAATTGTGCTCATGATAAAAACTGAGTAGGTTTTTTTTCTTGTATTTTACTCATACGAATGTTATTACAAGCCGTACACAGTATTTATATTTTATACTATACCAATAAACCACTAATTTTCGTATGTGTTTTATAAAATTTAAACCAAAATATGCACAATACGATGTTCGTGTGTTTTACAAACTATAATATTATATCCACCACTATATATTATAGGTAATTAGACGTACATCTCAATAGCAATCATAATTATAGAACTGCGGCGCACTAAGAGTTACAATTGGAATACTGATTGCCAACACAATATATAATATGTAACTGAATGCCAACTAATTATTGACTTCAAAACATAATATATATACACTTCATTAAGCCGGGCCGGGTGTCGTGCAGCACGCGAGTCATTGGGAATTGGATTTTCAAACGAGAGATTTTATTTGGAATTCCATAAAGTAGCGTTGATTAAGGTTAGTCGGCCGAGATGACTATTAATTACGGCAAATATTTGTTGGAATAAAATACTTACCTTCACAATACTATATACGTTACAATATAATATAACATTTCTGCAGATTATTAGTATATAAGCGTGTAATGTATACGCACGACGGTTCGGGATTCGGGAGACATCAAAAGCCGCCAACGACGTGAACGTATAATTAAAACCGTATAGTCGCATACTGGCAAATCGCATTACACATAGAGAGAGAGACACAGCCTTTCTCGTGGCGCCTACACCATTTTATCAGAAAAAGAGCCGCCCCCGATCGACCACACAGTCAGTGCCTACACCTGCAATTTCAGTCGTCTACGACCGTTTCCGAATTATTTTGTCGAATGATGTCCGCCGTCGTATATCGAACGGCTGCATCAGGCACGTCGTCTCCTCCTCCGGATAACGAGATGTGTACACTTCTAATGATACTAAGTATATATTATCCACCACCGACAGTCAGAAATCGCTACCACTCCCAAAATTACCCGCCAAAAACAAAAAATGAATTGTATCGTAGGTAATAATATTTAATAATAATAATAATAATAACAATAATATAAAACAAACATTGTAACCAATTTATATTGCGGGCCACGAGCGGCAAGACGAAAAGAGACTCGACTATCGTTTGGGGGGAGGGGGGTAAGGTTGTTTGTTTTAAAACGAAAAAAGTATGTATAAAAAGCGCACGTTTGTGTGTGCTGGCGCGTCGCTGAAAGACAGGTGCCCTGGGTAGGCGTGTCCAGTGTATCTTATGCTGAAGATTGTCGGCGGCCAAATCCTCCTAATCATTTCTACGGCGGCGGGGCCGTCGGTCCGTGTCCGCCGAGTTCTTTAATTTCGTTTATTATATTATTAAATGTATGTACCCACTTCCCTCGGTCAGTGTTCGTTTCGCCGCCGCCTGCAGGTTATTAGAACGCTTGGCCGTGTGTGTGTATAACATTGTGGAGGGCGGGCGCAAATGAGCTACACGGACATTTTGACGTTGTTTGTTTGTTTTTTTTTTTTTTCATTTATAATAACCTGTTGCGAGACGTCAAATTGACGACGAGGCGAAAAACAAAAAAAAAGACGATTTTTCTATATAATACTAGTATAATAATATATACTACTATATTATGTATTATTATATTATTTTATTACGAAACCGAAGATCCGAAACGGTTCAATTATAATACTATATATATACTCGTTATTCACGATCCTCGTGCGTGTGCGTTAACGCGAGATGAACGGACAGATGTGTGAGAGGAGGACGGACGATAATACGTTTTCTCATTATAATATTACTATTATAATAATTCGTATATGTTTAGTTTTTTTTTTTCTTTTTTTCTTTTTTTTCTGTTATTCGTTTAATTTTAATTGTATTACTATTGTTTCCATGTTCCGTTTATTTATTCCGCGTACGCAGAGACCACGCGCGCTTAAACACCGACAACATTAGCGAACTTATCGTGACCGGTGTAAAAACAAAAGGGTTCAGTGGTTATATTATAATAAGGCTGCAGTGCCTTGTAATGTTATAATACAATATTTTGTCCATGCGTGTTTTACCTAATAATATTATTCGACGTTATTGCAGTTGAGATATTTTCGATTACAGATTGCCTATACCTAATATAGTTTAAAACTCAAAACGTATGACAAATGATCAGTAGTTAAATTCACCCTTACCGCATGGCTGTGTACGATAATATAATAATTTATTTGTATATCGATACAAACGTTGATAATATTGTCAAGTACAAAAGAAGGAGTTCTAATATACTCGTCGTAATTATTATTCAATCGTTTTGAATCATATTGGATTATAGTTTGTTTTCTTTCATACACAACACAAAATGAATTTGTTTTTGTTATAAGTAGTTTTTTATAAGTCGTTGAACGTAGGTAGTACGTATATCCTTTATTTTATTTTTCATTTCCAAAAAATATTATCTCTTAGACATTCCGAGATCTATCCGAGGAATACATTAAACGCACGCACATACTATTACTACGCTTATATATTATACACAAATTCGTCTTGCTTTTCATTGGGATTTTGAACCTTTATAATATGGTGAAAATGTTTCCGACATTGAATAAAATGAATACTGAATTAGATGTTTAACAGTATTTAAGCCCCGTGTTTCAGAATTCCTCGGATTACATCATTCTCTTGATTCGTATCATTTAATCCGACATAATAATACAGCTTCCATTTGTTATGTTATAGCTCTCGAACCTATTAACTAATGGGTTATATGTACTCGCCCCGTCGAAGTATTCTCGGGCGTTTAACGAAAGACGATTTAAAATCGGGTGTTTCATATTATTATACCGTTCGCGCTCGCACGCATGTGAGAGTGCTGTATTATACCTATAACTATCTCGAGACAATATCAATCTGCCCGCACAATATAAATCATTTATTATTATCATTGACCTGTACAACAACAGAACCACTTCAACAATGTACATTCATTGACGATTACGGATGTGATTTACGTATTGGTTTTAGAACACACCTACACGATAATAATAATATTATACTCTTTTTTTAAATCTCTTCGGATTCAGATAATATACCTGTGGTACATATACCCATTTAAAAGTGTACATGCGTTTGAGTTGTATATCATATACCAGTATACAACATAATAATATGATATGTTTCTATACAGTGTGTGTGATATATTATAATATATATTATACTATTCAGGTTTTTAAATTTCGAATATCGTTTTGAAATTGCCTCTTTACAATAATATCGTTATCTCAAACGTATTATTATTATGTACGCGTAGGTTCGCTGTACAGTTATACACACATGCACACGATACAACAATATTGTACTATATCATAACGCATTGTAATCCATTGTAATTTTATGTATATATCTCGTCGTAGTTAGATTTTTTCGATTGCACGCTTCTTACCTATGGGTTAGGTAAGGTTAGTAAACAGTACATACAATAACTCCGTTTGGGGGCTGTAAAACGTATTGCCCTAAACCAAAGCGTTGGTGCATTTTGTAGTTTAAAGACGCGTATGTGCATGTAGTCACTGCAGAGTACGAAAAAAAATCAATTTTTACGGCCCACGGTAAACGGGATAATATTATGATGACACTGGTGCAGTTCGTGAGGAAAACTGCGCTAGAGCTCTCTCTGTAAGGTACCCCGACGTCAGACGACTTGAAACTTGTTGGAAGTTTTAAACTTATAACGAACGTAGTCCGTGTTTAAGGATTGCACGGCATAAAATAAATATATTTCAAATAAGAATAATAATGTATGCATCGAGCTCGTCAGGCGCAAATGTCCGCAAACCCGTTTTTAATTAGACCCGTTACGCACTTACGGCGACGTGAAGGCGAACGCATTTCGCACACCTCAATCTATATTAAATTCATTTCTTATATCATCACCGTCTGGGCGATCGATTTGTTCACACGATCATACGATCCGCTTGTCCGTATCGTTGCGCATTGGACAGAGCGAGTACTTACTGAGTACCGACTACCGACGATTTTCCATGTTAATTAAACGAGAAAACGTGAATACGCGATTGCCCATTCAGTATATTATCATATATATATAGACGGAAACCGCGTGAGCTTTCTGCCTGCTGAGGTATAGGTCACGCGCGCGCGGACCGTATAATAATAACCGTATAGTAATAATAATATGTGTTTTTAAGTAAGTATAGAAAATTCGCCATGGTTATTACGGCGTTCAATATTAAATTGATTTTTCCCCCTTTATTATTATATACGTATACGCTTATTATAATGCAATGTGTGTATATATACAGGTACGTGTATAAATCCGGACAAGTGGACGACAGGCCACCGGGGCGCTGTTACGACGTCATCGTCGGACGTGCAAGCGTACAACATTATGAACACTGCTGTTATAATAATAATATAATATGCGGCGAAAAAAAAAACTAATAATATAAAACCGAAAAAATTAATTGAAACGTTGTGGTGTTTTATCATATTTATTATTTATTTAATTTTTTTTTTCATATCGGACAAATACCGATCCACGCGATATGGAATGTTAATTTTCTGTCGTCGTAATAACGTGTTCGATTCGTGAACACGAATATGAAAAAAATATACATATATAGTTAATAATCTGCTCTGCGCGAAGGAAAAGACAACCGAAATGTCTCCGAAAGACGTGTGGGTCGGTAGTTTTTAATTGCCACGGTAAAAAATCAAAAGCTAAATCGTTTGTATACTTTCAACGATTTTTGCCATCCAAAATACAACTGTTACATTTTTAGAAAACGAAAATGTTTATAAAAATGTACACATATCACTTTTTTTTTTTACAAATAATAGTATGCATTTCGTAAACGTTATTTATCGACACACTGCAAAATAGTACTCCATGCGAAATGTCTTTGTACATAAAAGAAAACTTAATACCAAAAGTAAATCATATATTTTAATGAATCAATATAATTTATGAACATTTACGAAACGTCAAGAAAATAGGAATTGCCTGATAACTGTTTTTTTTTTTCAACCAGCTTTGTTTGAACATTATTGTAGTGCAACTCATGGGGGTGTTATTCGTGCGAGCGAATTGTTCGCGCCATTTTCCGATTGATTGAACGCGTGTCGTGTTTGCAACAGTCGTCTGGTGTGAAAGTTTTCGGTCCAAATGCATTAAATAGATTGCCGAGGCTGCGGAAAAGGATAAAGCCGATAGAGTAAGCAATGGGGATTTGGGCATTGATAAGCACGTTGCAAGACGCTGCGCTGCGCTACAGCTGCCGATGTACATTATAATAAAACGTTTCGTCTTCTTATTTTATACTTCCTGCCATCGGTTTGTGCTGTTGTTCGGCTTGAGTGAGAAGTTTCTTTTAAATTTAAAATACTTTGAGTATAATACATCCATGCGATACAACAGTATAATATACTATATATTATTATATACGTGGTTTTGGAATATATACGTATACTTATCACCGTGTGTATGTGTGTATGTGTTAGATAAAAGTATTATAATTATTTGATTTTTTTTTCTTTGTGGTACTAAAACGTCGTCTCTTCGTTTTAACACTTTGTCGACCGCCCGGGCTATTAGTATTTTCACAACTGTTTTTAAAATTCAGTTAGCTATGTCGATTAAATAGACGAGCATACGATGAATTTATCTAAAATGTAATATGATTTTAAAAAACTACGACTCAGCATGTCTATCTGAACTCGAGATAAAAAAAAAGTCGCATTGTTTATTTTTTTTATCAAAAAACAATAACTGATCATCGCTGTATATCCGATTGACGCTGTGTTGTTATATTATACACAGTATCATAGGACTGTATAATAAAATATGAATAAAATATAATTCGATGACGCATTATCATCCTGGCAAAAAAAAAAAATCACGTCTAAACCTCGTGTATAATTATAATTGCAGTCAATCGCCGCGTTATTATTGTAAAAATTTACCGTTTGTCTAAAAAAATCCACATCTGTGTAGTTTTATAATTACATTTAGTCGTGTATTTCATACAAATAATACATTATAGGTACGTTTGTTAAGAGCTCAGTCTGAAATCTATGTCATCGCGTCATTTGTTATCGTATTGTACAAAAAAAAAATTCTTTAATTGGTAATTGATCGTGAGAAATCACATATTATAATATATTAGCGACAAGTGTAGATGAACAGCTTGGTTAATTCACATCTGCTTGTTCGGTGTATAGAGAGCTTAATACGCAGATTGACCGGCATTCGAGTCAAGCGTAATTGATGAATAAGTAAATAACATTAGATAAGTTCACCCTAAAATCAAATATGGGTGAAAAGGACTGAGTAACGGAATAGATCTCGCCAATGAAGCGTTTAAAGTGCGTTTTCGAATCTAATGACATTGTGTTTGACGTTTTTTATGTAACCGTTTTCCCTACAAGGCATGTTTGACGATGCGGCGTCAATACTGGTCCACGGACATGTGTATCGCATCAATTGCCAGCGCCATATCAATATAAAATTGAATATTTACTCTCTGAGGAGTATGCAATTATAATTGATTTTATTGAGAAATAAATAAAATAAAATATTGAACAATCTTTCTGTAAACCTTAATAATATAAAACTAACTATCCATTTTCTGCGATGACAACGTGGTTATATCTTACATGTTAATAATAAATTAAAATTTTAAACTTAACCAAAGGAATTAAAAATTAGATACACTATAATTTATTCTTTGTATAACGCATGCGTGTTATTTTCTATGCGTTATCGTAGCCTTTTTTAAGTAAAATAAAACAACATTTAATTTACTTATTGTTTGTTATTCAAATGTATCTATACAAAAAATGTATATAGTTGTTGATTATAGCGAGTATAGACTCAAGAACAAACTCTATCAATTTCGACGAAAGTTTCTGAGATTGTTCTAGGAGATATCAGAAAAGTTTCGAAAGTAGTTTGAATCACGTATACAAAAATATACCGAGTGACTATATCTAATTCGTCACAATCCTTGGAAGATCGTCCATCTCGATCCAATCATATTAGTTTGTAAAGCGAGGCTATATAGCCAGCTGATTTGTTCGTGAATCGCGAGATAAACCAAATCCGAGATTTGCCGACATAGGTAGATTTGTTCATTTTTTTTTCCCAAATCAAGTCTGGCTGTACAGCTATTATAATAATATGCGCCTGTAGCGTTAAACGTGTGTGTAAGATAAATATTTAAAACGTCAAGCGATCGCATAAACCCAAAATAATAACGCGATACCTGTGCAATAACGATTAAAACAAACGACGGCTGCCGATGATCCGAGTGGCACCGGGTGGCGTTCTGCGATGCAGCGTATATTACATACTTGTCTTGATTATTATTATAATATACGGTATTCCTATACTATGCTCTCACTCGCGTAACATTTAAAGGCAATAATAATAATTATTATAATATACGCGCCATGACGAAGGCGGCGACGCGACGTAATCGAGAACGAGACGCAATAAATTTCCCGGAGAACCGAAAGAAAAAAAAAACACTCCGTCCAAAAACCTTCCTCCTCCGACGCCATTTGCGACAATAATATTATCGTGAAATATAGGCTTTTAAATATTATTACTGTTCTTAACACAACGGCAGTCCGCGTACAGCTGTTATAACGATTATGATAATATTATACTGCAGGTACGACAGTCGTCAGCCGCGTAATATCGTTACAATAATATCATAACTCTGTAGGGCACGCGGAAATATCACCACCGCCGATGCGGCTCGATTGATGCCGAGGGCGTGTGGGCTACAGTTATACAGTCGCACCGTCGTAATTTCTTTTCGTCCACTTTTATTATTTCTTTTTCTTTTTTTTTTTTTTTTAATCAACGTTTAACGACCGCGTCGCCCTGTCCGTCCGCTCGCGAGACGTGAAGCCTTCCATCGACTGTTCGCAGCGGGTGCCCGTCCGGCGCGCGACCGCCGCGGCACCGACACCGCCGACGGGAAAAACAGTCTCGTACCGACACAGACTCGAGACGTGCCGCAGTGCGAGTATCGAAATAATTTAATATTAATATAATATATTTTTTTCCCATTCGATGTTATTATTAACAGCGCAATGTACGTGATATCGCTCGAGCCACAGTTTTCGTCGGCCGTCGTATTACACCATCATCCGTCGTCGTCGTCGTTTTCCGTCGGCTTCCTCTCGCTCGCAGTCGTCGGGATTCGCTTTTGTTTATTCTACTTGTTTAATTAACACGTATGTTTTGTTGGTTTACGACTTCGTCAATGTCCAGCGAACTGTTTTTTCCCTATCGTGTGGAATTTACTTCTTTTATTTCATGTACGCCAATGATGATGATGGCAGTTGTAGTATAATATCGCCAAAAAAGTTTACAAACAATACGACAACGATCAAATCGCGCGGATCTGTAATTTTGTCTCCTATATTATACGTTTTTCGTATTTTTTCTTTTTTTTACAGTATACATCGTGCATCTCAGAGTATAATTTATATTGGGACTGGTATGATTGTTAAAAGAGAACCTACTTTTGAACGAATTATACCCCGGGGGTAGAAGAGCTGTGCGTTCCTAATTATTATTATCATATTATTATAAATATATACGAGGGGGCTGACGTCCACGGGCTGTGTTTGCACAAGAAAAAAACAAACTTCGTCAGTCGATTATTATTATAATAATTACACTGCATGCCTACCTCCATGCAGGTGTCCCGAGTAAATAACACAATGTACATATATTATACAGCTTATTGGATGCAGATTAAAAACGAGCAGCGGCACAATATTTATTGTTATTAATTTTAAATTATTATTATTATTATTGTTGGTGTATATATTTTTATTTATTGTTTCAAACAGTTTTCTCCGTAATAAAACCTAACGAATCGCTGAAACCCGTCGTCGGCCGTCTCTGACCTATAATAAATGTATGGTAGCTAAATGCAGTGTAAAATTTTTGTTTTTAGAGTAGCTGCACTCGACATAAACGTTCACAACATTTAAGAATGGTTTCTATGGAAAAAAAATTAACAGGCCAAGTGTTCTGTTGTATAATTGTATTTAAACGTTTTGCTAGCCAATTAGAAACGAACTCTAGCAGAGACTTAAACTCGCGAGAGTGTATACGTATATATCTACATATTTTAATTAAAGTTCAAATACAATATATATATATTATTTTAAACGAATTTCTCGAAGTATGGGTTTTTTAAATTAGTTTCTATAACATAGTAAAGTAAACAATTTTTTTTTTTGTTCATTAAAACAATAAGTTTGTTCTAAGTAATGTCATAGTGTTGTTAATAATTTAAATTTTTACTAATTACTACATATTATTTGGCTTCTGTACGCTTAAGTTACCATCATAATGTGTAGGATAAGTTATTTAGGTTACTATAACTATTGAATGATGAACAATTTTTCAAAATTTGCCATTTTAAGTAATAAATATGTGGTTTTGTTAAAAATGTTGAGGAAAAAAAATTTTAAAATTCAAACGAGTATACATAACAATAATTTAATAATAAAATTGTTTGGATACAGATACCTAACCAATATAAATAATATTGTATTGTAATAAATTGTAATAGGTACTAAATTCTAACTCATGAATCATCGAAAGCATTATTCCTAAAATAATTTTATAAGATAAATTCCTTAAATATTATTATTATGTTTCTGAAATGTACGCAGTCAAATGAACCTGTTCTATACAGAATAAATGAGACCTAAAAAACACATACACCAAGATGTACTTTTTACCCCCAAATAGTTCTGTGAGAAACCCGTCTTTCCAATTGTACACAATCTGTTCAGTTTCTTCACCACGGGGGTTGAATTCAAATTAGTGCGAGATCGTTAAAAAAAAAACAGTATTCAATACTCTTCCATCGTTCACTATACATAAAAAATATAAATATAGTTCCCTACACATGACCGGATCTTTTGTTCTCCGTATAGGGTGTTAACGGTTGTTTGTTACTAATCACCACCTACAAAAGACGCCAAGGGTAGGAATTTATTTTTTTCTGTCCCATTTCTTATTATCATTTCAGATGTTCTAATAATAATTTATTTTAAATAACGGATCGGGAGGCAAAAAAATGTAATTGTTTGTTACTCGTATGTTCTATACCTACTACGTTTTGTTTGGTCAAAGTTTTTTTCCACTTCCAACCCTTTAACAACCGTACACCATTAACTTTTTTTTTAACGCCTTCAGAAAGTAGTAATTTAAATAAACGAAACGACTGACTACCAGATGCTTCTGAAATGTAGGTTACACGTTTTTTTTTTTTTTTTAATTTTTTTTTTTCTTGATTCACGGAAAAGGCAAAAAATAAATATATAGAAGTTTTCCCAACATTCCTGAGTTGGAAAAAGTTTTTGAAACTTCTAGAAAACTATAATTTCATTACATTAATTATACATTATATTTAATATATACACAAAGAAATATGAAGTTCTGTTTAAAACGTTTTTAGGCATGAAAATAATTAAATAATCACAACAAAAAATACATTTTGTATTATAAATTGTAAGCAGTCGATTAATAAAATAATATGTCAAATAATTACCCAAATCGTATCACAATTTGTAGTTATACTAGCACTTCCAGGATTTAAATGATAACATTATCTAAAAAAATAACTTATTATTTAATTAAACACTCAAAGTTCCTCCCTTTGGTTATCTCTTCGTTTCATTTTTTTTTTTTTGCAAAATATACCGTACACGAAGAATTCACGATTCTCGTTGGTCACGACTACTTAGTACAATATATATATTTTTTAGAGTGTCCAGACATGAAGATTCTCCAACCGGTTGCTCCCGAGTATAGACCACCGATGCGGTTTTTGGCATTGTCTTAACAATGGAACGATACAAAGGTCATACACGACTCGAAAGGTGACTTAATGACCAACGGAATGACATAATGTTTTTTTAATTTATCATTATTATTACATTTTGTTTATTTTTCGTAAACTTACCGACTGTAATTGCTCGAATTGCATTTTCGCTGATTTTAACAACTATAATATTCTCAACAGTTGTTAATGTGGTTAGCAGACCAAACGGCTATCTGGCCCGACAAATCTATAAAGCTACAATGGAATTTCGGCATTGTTTAATTCCGTCTGAGACTTTAGAATGGTCGGGATTGGAATTCTAAACGAGGTGCAAAAAACAATCGAATAATTTTGGATCGTAATAGACACTTATTATATAATGTAGGATTTAATTTAAGAGAGACCGCCGACAAAAAACAGGTAGGTCTAAATGTAAGGCGCTTACACCGTATAACTATACTTATAATATTCTAGATTTTAAACAACTTTGATATCACGCTATATCAAACGTATACTCTCGTAATTTGAACCAATGGAAAACTTAGAAGCTCAGTCACAAATCAAATAAAAAATCAATTAAATTGGAGTGTATTTATTATTTATCTGGGATGAATTTTTTTGATAACTAACAGTAATATTTCTAGTAAAAATGTATTAAAAATCAACGTAAATAATATATAAATACATCGATTTTGTTTCGTATTGTGTTGCAAAATATTGAATGTATTTAATAAAATTTAATTAAATCAAAATAATTTTTATAAGAAATAAAATAAATATAGAGTTAAGTTAAAAGAAAAAAGTAGATATATTAAATTTTGTTAATCTTCTGAATCTGTAGTAGAAATTAAATCAATAATTAACGACAAACACATTCCAGAAAATGGTACAATATAATATGTTTACTAAGTAATCACTTGATATAATATATGAACTTACTGCATATTAAATAGATTTATATAGGTAGGTATTGCTCAGTTTGATTTCTTTTCAGCGTTCCGAATTCGCATTTACCCTAATCGATAATGCCATTGTCGTAAATCTGTTTTATGGACTTTTAGACACAAGATGTACATATCATCTAGAATTATGGCAACACAATAGAATACTACCCACGCGGACTTGTGATCGTATTGGAAAATAAAAGGAATTTATAGTCATAGGACACTTATTGATGTTAAGGTCGTCGGATATGAGAATTATTATTATTATTATTATATTATATTATTTTGATTTATGATACTATTTGCATATAGCTTTGTAACGATATTTCGTTAAAAAAAAACTACATTGTTTACATCAAATATGTTATTTATGAAACGAATATTTGTAAAAATAATATATAGATAAATAAAACGTATATTATGGATATTTTTTTTATGCCAAATGTCTATAATACCTACATACGCAAAACAAAGTTTATTTGGATAAGACAGTTAATTTTTCAAAGTTAAATAAAGATTATGAAGTAAATAATTACAATATTATATTATAAAAACTATACAGCTATTATCATACTCGCTACTCATTTTTATTTCCACAAAATTACTGTTTCTATTGATGATATACTCTAAACAAAAACAGTAGTGTCTGCAGTAATTTAATATGGTGAGATATACATATGTATAAATCTTAATTGTAAAAACAAAAAAAAAAATCGTTATTATTAGCGCATATTTCTGATATGAAATTATGTTTTCGACTGTTATGCAAAAATTACATATTATGTTTATGAGCTAGAGGTTCAAAGTTTAATATCATACTTTAAATACATAAAATAAGGCTCAAGAGGGAATAAGGTCTCCATCATTATCCTCACTTGTGCTTGACTTTGAATGACTAAATGTAGGATACTTATTTTACAGATTCATTTCATTTTTCTACAAATATATCAAATTTTCTACTATTTTAAGTATTTTATATCATATTAGTATTGGTTTTTTTCACCTATTTTTTATTAATGTTTAACAAAAAGTTATGAATATTTAAATTTAATATCATCTCAATTTGCAATGCTCTAGTTCTAGAAATGTTGATTTATAAAATATTGATCTTCAGAAACAATACTCAATGACTTATTTCTTATAAATATATACAATTTATGTATGAGATTGGATGAGTGACAGAACTACTCTGTGAAATTTAGTTTCACTACATATTTGTGCACTTCATGGTTGTCTAAACTTTAGATATATTTTTAAATAATAAACTATCAGCTCAGCATTTGATATTTATATGTGTACATTTTCAGAAAACAATCAGAATCAGAATAAAAAGTTAAAAATATATAATATATCAACTTTTTAGTATATAAAATATTAAAAATGTAGAATGATAAATATTTTGACTTGAGTTACATTTTCTTTTAAAAGAAATCCGAGAAAATTGTTTTCTTTTTTTTTTCTTTTTTTTTTTTTGGAATCCAAATATAATAGTATATTAATTTTATTTATATAATAATGTAGTGTTATAATGTATACAATATATTATGGTCTGTGTTTTTTCATTACAGACGATCGCTCCTCCTCCGAAAAAGGTGCGACGACCAATGCGATAAATAAAAGATAAGCGTGTTCCAGTTTATTAATTTAACGAATGGACAGCGGTAAAGAAACCAACAATTTCGTAAAGAAAAAAACCATTTTACCATCCGGTCAAAAAAAAAACTCGAACTGCCATATTTTAAAACGGATAATACAATAATAGTTTATGGTAGGTGGGCAAAAAAAATCTAATTAAATATATGAAATCAATTAGGCTATGATATAAAAACTAAAACAACTCACCTGCGTTCATTGTTATACTATTTAATACTATTAGGTATGGATGACGACGGGGTTGGATATGTGTTTACGAATCGTAATGATATTAATATAATATTTAATCCGGTGGCCAAGTCATCGCCGTCTCGCTCACCTGAGACCAATAAATTATTATTATTTTTATTATATTATTGTGCGATGTATCATATAAAGTAGCCAAGCAGCTTTTTAATTGTACCACGCACGAGTTTATATATATATACATATATATGGCATGATGATGATCTTTGAATTGAAACATTTGTCGGTAAATGCGAGGAGCTCATTTATTATTTTATTTATACCCATGTTTTTTTTTTCTAGATAACCGACGTCTTCAGAATATTTATTGAAAACTTGTCGAGATTTAAGAGATGTCAAATAATATGAATATAATGACATTAAAACCACGACATACGTAAATATGAGCGGTTTTAGGATACCTGCTAAAGGTTGCTGTGTTGGTGCGATCAAATCAATGGTTAAACGTATAGGCACTCAATATCTAACTAGTATTTGTCAATTCTAATGCAAATTCGTAGGATATAATGTTATAACACTAACTATACTAATATCACTGTATTGAATATTACATTTTTATGCTAGGTATATGATATTATTGCGATCTTTTTATTTATCTTTTATTGACAATCTGTATTAATAAAATATATTTTGATTTCTCCCAGTTAATTCAATAATTTTCAAATTCATATTATTCACATTAATACAATTTAACCAATCAATCTTGTCTTTCTTGAAAAAACCCACCTTAAAACTGAAACATAATTAGCAAATAGATAGAGTGACTATTATAAAAATATGATCTGCAGAAATTTACAGGAAATGAATAATAAATAAAAAAGATTATATGTTGTGGGGTGGGAGGCTGGGTAACGTATGACACCAGACACAGTTATTATGTAATAATAATTGTTCTCTGATGCATCGCAGGTACTGCAGCCACTCATGTATAATGGTTAGTATCTATATATATATATATATAGATATCTAAAAATATCATAAATAGCATATTAGCATATAAATAAGTGTACTATACATTCTATTTATCAGAGACTAATGATCTAAATAAGTTGTAAAGTATAAGTATAATGTAATGTACTCGTAGTATATAATATTGTATTATATAATATTCTACAAAAAGTACGATGTGGTATAATATGATTTTGTTAACGGTAAAACACTTTTTTTTCAATGCTTGAATAATAATTATTTCCTAGAATACATGTTCATTTTATTTTACATTTCCATATTGAAATAACTAATTGTTAAGTGTAATTACCATCACCGACGTTATAATTAACAGATCATTTTATGGTTTGTAAATTATTAAAATTAACCTTAAGTAATAAATTTAACCATCAACCAAATTACTTTTTATATACGTTTATAGCAAATAAGGCGTAACTACGTAAGTAAGTACCTGTTATTATTATTTTTTTTCATTACCTAATAATATATATAATTTTTTTTTAAATAAAAACGGTGGCACACGCTTGCAAAGTGCGCGTAACGTTAAGCCGAGGTTGTATTTTTATTTTTTACCAATGGGTTTGTCGTTTATGACTTAGTGGTATAATACCTTTGCGAAATAAATGCCGTAATAGATTATTGATGTATCTATAACTGCCACATCTAAGCACATTGGTTCCATTCCGAACCTATTAAATATATTATTTAATAACCTATATTTTTAATGTGTAGGTTGTAATAATAATATTTATGTGGCCAAAAATGAATCACGAAGTCTATCGCGCAACGGACGTAACGTTTGGGCGATCGGAAAGTTGTCGACCATTGTCTGAAATGCTCGCGGTGTTTAAGCATTGCATAATATCGTGGTGAGTGGTGACAAGTACCGATAGAGGCGCTAAAAAGCTTCCGTCAACCCCCCCCCCCCACAAAACAGGCAGATCGAATATTAAGGTGTATCCGTATATTATTATTATATTATATTATCGAAAAAATCACTTCAGTCTCTGTCCTAAATCAAACGCAGTGGTTCAAATAGCATGATTGTACCTATGGTATTATAGTACCTAGTGCAATAATGTAGCGATGACGACGACGACGACGACAATGGGCTCAGCGTCTAGACACGAGTTTTCGGAGCACCACAACACAATACGCACACTATTGGCAAGGTTGGACGTACACTGTGTACACAGCACACCCAACACGAGTCATATTATTGTCCGACGATAACGCCGTAGTATAGAAACGTCGTTCATACACTCTCTTGTACATTATGTATATAATTTTCGTCGATCGGACAATGTCGGTTGTACCTGTGTGTGTCCTGCACAATATTGTTATTATTATTATTATTATTATTATTATGTTATATAATATATATTGTCTGCGTGAGTGCCCATCTGTATATATATATAAATATATATATATGTATTTATATTATTGTATACTTACCTGGACGGACGGGTACGACCATTCTATTATGTATACTTGTATATGACGTACGCGGGAAAATCGAAAGTTATTAAAATAGCGCGTGTGTGTGTTTTATGAGATTTGTGTGAAGCCTGAAGATCGGGAAACCGGTCCGACGGCGGGGAGGATGTAAATATATATAATATAATGTACCCACCGTGGTATACAACAGGCGACCGACTTCCAGACCGTCGCCAGTTACCACAATGCCACGACCCTTGTCGTCTTCGTGGTCGTCGTCGTGGTCGTCGTCGTCGATACACGTTGAGCACAGTTATTGTTTATAAGTTTATATCGACCATAAACGCGTCCGAGTTTACGGGTACACAATATGCTGCCCTTCGTCGGCATTTTATGTACCTATACCTGTGCCTACGTAATGTATATCGCTATAATCACAGTACGTCCTTTAGCGTCTCTCCCTACAGCCCCACGTTGTAAACACCTATAGTGTTAGACTGTTAGCATACAATACAGTACCTATTAGTGTTTTAAAAAACAAAATTGAGATATAGCTCTACTGCAATCATCGCTTCTTTTATGCTAACTCTGGGTGTGACATAAGTGCAAGATATAATATATTGATTTTTTAAGTTACAAACATAATATGAGTGCTCGTATTTATATGTATAAGTTGGAAATTAAAATGTAAGCACAATTGCAATCAAATGTGCTTGCATCGTCGACAAAAACAGAATTAAGGTTATTTTTTGAAACGCCAAACGCGTGGGTATCTGAACTCTAAAGTAGATACTATATAAATATATAATATATTATAATTATATACGCATTAGGTATCTACTCACCTTATATGTTAATGCATTATTGTACAATTCAATTTTATTATTATAAAATGCTTCAAATTGATCTAAATCTCATAAATAGGTATTGTTTTCGGATACATGACTTGAATTGAAGGAAACTCGGGCTGATGGATTCATGGATTCGCTCTGTTATTTAAAAAAATATTTTAGCGTGTCCTTACTGTTTTTAATTATCTCGTGATAAATAAAACATTAAAATACTCAAGTATACTTAATTTTATCTTATATATTTACATTAACTTTTAATTGGTTTTTTTTTTAAATACAATCACTGCGGTATTATTAATTAATTAGTTAGAAAGTGCATACTAAAAGCTTATGAACAGTATACCGAAATTTAAGTTTATTTCTACAATAGAAAAATGTAGTGTTAATAGAGAAATGTTTCTAGAAAAAAAAACATTACTCAATTACAAATGCATTACAAATAACGGCATGTTACAAACAGTTACTGTAGTGTACATATTGATAACAAAATGAGTAGGTAATATTATACTTTTCTCTCGAACTGCAAAATTCATTGACGGGTCAACCGAGCAACCAGAGCAGCAATGGCCGGTTAGTCATAGAACAACTTCCGAAACTGGCGATAATAATAAAATTATTATCGTTACCTACTATTAAAATATACATATTTTACACATATTTACATTTCAATATAATAATCTGTAATATTATACGAGCGTCTATTTTGGATAGCGATTTTTTACTCAATTAAATTACGCACGGGGCACGGCCATTAGATTTTTTTTACGCAAACGTTATTTAATATTTCCGAGGGCACTATTAAAATATTATATATTATTATAAATACATCCATCGCTTTCCTGTAACCCATAAATAACATTAACGACGAGCTTATAAATGATTTTTTTTCGTATTCCCTTCATTACAAGTTATTAACATTTTACACTGGATTCGTTTCTCCGTTTAACGCGTTACGAAATTCGTATATTATTTTTAGGAATTATTATGCACTTTTAATACGTACCTGTAATATATTATGTATAGTATGGGTATATTAGGTACACATATTATTATTAAATCGTTTCTTTAACAAATAACGACTTCGTGAACTCGAGATGATAACATCTATAATGTATTCAAGAATACCCATAAGCTATTTTCGTCGGATGAAGATGCGCATTGATTTAAAAGGTCAACATGGAAGGTGATGTTTGTACATAGCAATTATAATTGTCCGCCGTATACGATAAATTATGAAAATTATTCTCGTGGGGATCAGTTCGAAATTCATACAACGGATATTTGTCTAATTTCTGTACACTTTGTTCTTTGCGACTATTACAAAAGCGCCGTTTAAATAATAAAACGATTATTAATAATTAACTTTTCCCATCAACGGTATAATACCTACTACGCGGGACACGAGTCATAACAAAACTACGTAACTCCATTTCACAATTAAGTATTAAACATGACTCAGTTCTATAGACTCGAATATCTTTTGTTATCGTAATAAAACAAATATCTTATCATGAATAATACTAATTTCAATAATGGGTTTTGATCGTTTTATAATTAAATTACGACAAATCTGAACCACATTATTATATAATACTATTAAAACATCACGAGAAAATCATTTATTACGAACAGTAACAAACAATATATTTCATATTATAATATTACAATCGGTTGATTTCAAGTGTATTAGTATTCATTTTGTGTACACCTAATTTATTATAAACCACACATTGTATGTTAATAACTATGTATTTTTATTTTCTAGTAAAATAAACAATATCAAAGAAAAAAAACTTGAATCCAAACCTCAATTCAACCGTTCTTTTCTAAAAATATACGAGTAAAAAGGGTAATGTGAAATTCAGAAATGGATAGCAATATCCTAGTAAATATATATTTATAAATTTTTTTGAAGTGTGTATATTTTATGGGTTTCAACACATAACCAATTAATAAAATGGGTTGCGAGTACAATAAGATTAAAGACCACTAGGTGCTAGACCACAAGTACGGTTTTGAACATTAGGATTTTCCGTCATCTCAGAACTACTATCCTTGCAATTGTTTCCAGCATAAAATCCGGCAAAAATCTATGTACATTATGTGGTGTCCCTGACAATCTGTGGTGATCGAAGAAAATAATAAAAACAGCGTAAAAAAATGCTGCTTGTAGCCGTTCTTCAAACGACTATTGTCTATCATACGAGAAAAAAATAATCATCAGATAGGTTTCTACGGTTGTTGAGTTCGTCTCACTGCAGCAGTATTATTGGGATTATGATTATAATACTAAACGAATCAGTAGCGTATATCCGACAGTGGATATTTATCGTTCGCATATATGATAACGATATACGAGGTCAAGAGCTAGACATTTTAGATGGCGAAATAAAGAAGCGGAGGTTGTATGGTGGTGGAGACGGAGACGGAGAAAAGTCGTCTGTGGCGGAATGGTCGCCGCCAACCGGGCCGGCAGAGCACGAGGCGGATGATACACATGAGTGCTCATCCGCGACAGGTAGCAGCAGTGTTAATTAAATATTAACGTGGAAAAAACAAAGTAATAGAGAATAATAATGATATAGTAAGGAGAAGAAGAAGGTAAAAAAAAATGTTTAATGAACACAAACATGGCGTTCGTGTACTCGGCGCATTGGTCGTCGTCGCAAGGCGGCGCGCTGAGCAAAAAAACAGACCTATTCTTACATTATAATATATATAGTATATATTATACATACCATATATACGAGCATATACATATTTTATAATTGGCCGGTCATCCGCTTGTGCACACAGATACACACGGATATAATATATGTATATGTATATGTAGAGCTGTAGTACATAATGACAGGCCGGAGACTTAGACGACTTAATATATTATTCCCGTCATGAAATGTTCGCCTTCTTACCGGGCGAAGATAATAATATTATAAGCGAGAGCGCACAGGCTATATAGGCCGTCGCCGCCGCGTCTCCGAGAGGTATTTGGCGTTGTGCACAAAAGCGACGGACTCGCCGTTCTCGTTTAAACCATCGTCAACCGCACGCTGTTTTACATACGTGAGATTTATGTTTTTTCGATACGTAAGACTCGCTTTATTATTATTATTATTATTACCATACGACCACTACGTCGCGGGGACGATTTTTTTTTCATTTCCGGTACCGACGGCATAAGTCGATCTCTCATGCTCGCACGTCTCCGCACAGAGAAACCGCACGATATTTTTGACCGAAAAAAAAATGTTTTCCTCGAGCCGCGCAAACATCTGCCGAAAAACGAGAACATTTGGCGACGGACAAACGGATCGTCCTGCGGCGGTCGGCTACATAGCATACAGGACGCGAATACGTATACTTACACAGTATAATATAATATAATACCGTAACGTGAACATTAACTCTTCATTGTCTCATTGGCCCGAAATTAGAGTCGAGTGTAAACAATCGTAGCCAATTACCGGCCGAAACGATATATTATTATGTGTGTATATATAGGTAGTGAGTGGCACCAGCGTAAAACATACCATGATATTATAACAATATATATATATATATATCCACACTCGGGTAATGTATAAGTATAATATTTTATTGTAATAATATGGCGACTTGGTTTGCGCGAATCCGACGTGAGAATATACGCGTAGGTACATATTGTATTATCTACGCGTACAACTCACTATAATATATTAAACGCACGCTGTAGTATACCGTTATATAATATATTATAATAAGAATAATATACCTACAACACCATGGTATCCTGCAGTACCTGGTATAATACTGGTATCTGATGATTGTGTGTCGGAGGACTTTTTGCGTACGGTAAAGGCTGTTGCGATTTTCGACAAGAACGGACGACGGATCACATTTCATATATTCATTATTTCTATATTATACATAATGTAGGTGTGTATATATGTTATCTTTTTATTGCGTACTGCGTTTATATGACCCGTAGACGTATATAAGTTACAGTATCTCGAGGCTACTTGGAATCACTTGGAAATTTCGTAAAAAATTTCGTCAGTCGTTAAAAACACGCCGTCATACAACAGTGCAGTGCAATGGAGCTATTAAAACCATATAATACTATGAAATGAGAATTCGCCAATACGTTATAATCAATGTTTACAGTAACCGGCTATACTGAGATCGACCTCATCTTAAATAATATATATATCACTAAATAAAGCAATTAGGTGGTCATCAACATCATAATGGTTTTGCTTCTTCGCATTACTTTTAATAAGCATAAGTATAATATATAAGTATTATATTTTTACCTACGTACCAGATAAAAGAGGCGATTTTACGCAACTACGGTCTGATAAACGAATTTATGTCACATAAATTTAAATAATATTATAAATTAAATTGTTTTTACTTTACATTGAGTTTAAAATATTTTTAAGAGCATTTTTTTTTTTAAGTTTTGCTAAATTGCATATTTTAAAGGAATTTTAATTGTTTTTTTTTTAAATATTTTAATCATTATAATAAATGAAGCGTATGACTATATTATTGTTATTGAAAAATACCCAAAAAAGTTAAAACGTGCTGAACACCTGAGCTTTTAACTTTTTGCTTCAAATATAGGTACAATATATATATTTATTATATATCATACAGGTAACTGTAGAAATCATGTGTGTAGATAAAGGTACTTGTCGGACGTCGATGGCTCAACAAAAACTCGAGTTGAAGCTTTTTGTTTTGTTTTACGGCGTTTTACTGTAGCAGACCAGATTTTCGAGATAAAAACGTTGTCGGGAATCGGCGACGACGGCGTTAACACGGCGGCTATTGTTTAACGCGTAAAACATTGAGCGTGGGAGTGTGACGCAGGTCGCGCGAGTGGTTTTGTCTCATTTTGTTCGAATAATACAGACGTCAATGTTTGTACAGTGAGCGATTTTCGTTTTTCCGCGTACGCGTCGCTGTCGAAACGGATTTAATTTCAATACATACAAGTATATTATATTATACATTTATAATATATTGTATGTACACAGTAGTACATGTAACAAATAATATAGTGCACACAGTACGTTATATTATACTGCAGTACGAACGATTTGTTCTTCGGTATCGTAAAAATGATGTATTTATTTCATATACGGTTTTTTTTTTTATTATTATAATGATAATACGCTATATGCACGTTTATATTCTTCAACAGGGACTATACCTTCAGCACACGGATTGAATTAATATATTTTACGAATAATGTAATGTAACGCGCCATCAGAATATGATATACCGGATTTAAACGAGTGTACTTGCGTTTATACTTATATAAAATACTGTATTCACATAACACTAATAACACCTATCATAATATTTTATATGTTGTCAATCGTATACAAGATGATTCTTTTGATGGTAAACACTAAGCATTTCTGAATACATTGAAATTCTCGGAAAAATATACTGCTTCGGAATATGAAAAGAAAAATGTATGTCATTTAAAACATTTAAATGTATAAGGAATTATAATGATAAAAAAAGTGAAAAATAATTTTTTTTCAAAAATTTTGTATTACAATTATTTATAATTGTTAATTACTATAAATTATGCAAAAAAAAAAATGTATTCAAAAAACATTCAAACTTTTCTAGGTAATATAGTGTTTAAATAATCATTATGCATGTAGTATGTACATTAAACATGCGTGCCTTTCTACTATATGTAAAGAAATTAGATTAAATATAATTTTCAATTATTTTGTTTTTAGCGCTCAAATAGTATGTTATAAAAGAGATTATCTAAAAATTTAGTTTGAGTGTAATATTCATTTATAAATCATGACGTACCTTGTGAAATTAAATTCATTAATATGTTGTTAAATATGCACGATGTACGGACCGATTTAACCTATTATTTGGTATTGCATTTAATATTGCAATAAAAATATTTGTTTAATGTGTGGACAGATTTTGTAAAAATTCAAAATAATAATTTGGTGTTTTTCGACCATGTGTATTATTACCGAAGTTGAGTAGGTGAATTCATATTTTAATATACCTAGTAATAACGTTTAATAACCATTCATCAGTCGAAATTCGAGAACACAGTTAAAATTAAATGTTATTTTGACTACACTAAATTACTAATAAGACGGTTCTTCTTTAATTATCCGAAAACTTGGCGCCAGTATCTTCATTAGGAACTGAATGAGACGATACCGATGACAAACGTAATATACACATCCCTGAAAAACATACTTCCTTCAGCTGTTTGGGTTTCTTAGAAGTTAATTGTCAAAAATAGTTTGAGAAAAGCGAACACATTTATAGCATTGTCGGTTCGTATAATAACCTCATATAATCATTGATGGCATAGAATATAATAGAAATATGATAAATATTTTTATTCAAACCGTTTAAATAATATAACAATGGTTTTCGTAGGTAAAAATGAAATACGTTAAAAAAATATGTTTTAAACGAGTAGGTAGCGATCAAAATGTTATAGGTAAACATTCATTATATGCGCACAATCGTGTTTGTTGGTAAACGGAAAACAGCAATAACGTTCACGTTCCGAGTGGCAAGCTTCACGGATACGAAAGTACATAATTTAATTTTTAATCCTTTCAAGTTTCAAAAACCTATTGTTATAAGTAACAATAACCTTAAATTTTAAACGGTGTAATTTATTTATTTATTAAATCTTCACAATAATATGAGCTGTACCAGCCCACGCAACCGAAGACATGTAGTAGGTACTATGTATAGATAAGAATAGATATAATGTGTACATTATAATATATGTTTTCAAGTCATGTGTAATGAGATAGGATTTTAGCAAAGATTAAGGAGGTCGTGCCACTGACACCAATCCCACTTCACAGACAAACAAGGGAATTTTTCGGAACAGAATATTGTGAGATAAGATACTTACAACGATGTCGTTGGTTGACACGGCACTGTTATAGTGTTATATTGTACTTATATTATTATGTTCTCGTGTGAAATGAGTTATTTGTTTCACAGAGAGTTAGTAGACGTCGTATAATAATAATAATGATACAGAATTACAGCGTTACACTGATACAATATATTAAGTTATAATTTGTAATGTTTTCAGTTTTAAGTGACACGTTGTTACTCTACCACAGCATAGTTGGCAACGGATTTAAGGCATTTTTTAGTTGTTATTAAATGATGATTATTTTTTCTACGAAAAGACGATATTTTTTAGTTTTAATTATAATGCAATCTATAATCGACTCACTATAATATTGTATACTTGACACTTATCAACATGCACTATGCATACATAAATTTCATTAACATAATAGTTGTATTTTTAAAACATATTAAATTTATTTAACCGGAGCTGCACATTGCTGGTTATATGATCAAAAAGCTTCGATTTTAAAAGACTAAGGCGAACATCTATAGTATGTACTTTGTTTTTTGCAAATCAAATGATTGCATCGCTTTACAAAGCTAGGACGCACTTAGTTTAATGAAGAAGACGTGTTACGCGAGTTGATTTTTATTCGTTAACTTTGAATTTTGTAGGTTTTTACATGTTTTTAAGTCGAGTACGATTAGAAATTGAATTGCACTTTGTGGGAGTAGTCTCTTTTTAGTATCTTGTATCTTAACTATATAACTATAGATAAACACACGACATTTTATTCAATCGATTTTAATTATTAATTTATCAATTAAGAAAATGCATTAAGTCTTATCTTAAAATTATTAAATACGAGAACATAATGTGTATTTTATTGATCAATGATTAAATAATATAATTATTATAATAATCTAAAATCTATATTTTTTTATAAATAAATAAATAAAAAAAAATTGAAGTTGAAATCTTAATATATTTACTGATATTTTAATTATCTTTTTGTAATAACAAAAAATTTTTATTAATAAATTTTTATATAAAAATACTATCGGTAACCAGTGGACAGTGATAAATAAAAATGTAATAACATAAAATCAATTTTTAATGTTTTTAAATTTACTTATCGACTTAACGTTGTGGACTGATCAAACGAAGTCGATAAAATAATATTAGATTTATTATTTTTTTTCAAGATGAGGTCTTTGTAAAAAAAATATCTCACTTCAATATTATGCAAAATTGTATTCATCGATTCGTATGAGTCTTTGATGCGATATTATAATCGAAATTGAATGTCAAATACTATTTTTTTATGCTTAAAGTGTATATAGTATATATACCTATCTTAATCATATATTTAATATTTTCATCAAAGAAGCATTGATAAACCTTGCGAAAATTTACAAAAAAATATCATTCTTCTTACATTTTTTTTAATCTATAATCACATCTGATTTGTTTTCATATTTTTTTTCTACTGAAAAAGCTCTTTCAGAACAATATTTATATTTTCTTCACTCCAGTGCTACAACGCATTTAATTTGAGCTATATGTCAACGCGTTCCTATAAGAAGCTTTAAGAAGCATAAATACTCATTGTTTGGGTAAAAGTTTGACGTAGACCAATACTTAAATTTCATATCTGACAACTTAATTATCTTGTCAAATCACAAACCTTTTTGTACTCCTGTCATGAGTACATTCGCACTTATGTTTTCAGACGACATTTTAATAAAATAAATTTTATGCGTTTTAATCTGTCGATTGGATGCGAATTTGTCAACGAAAAACGTATTCTATTTTTACACATTTGGTATTAACTTTTTTCAGTTTACAAGTTATTTTATTTTAGACTGTTTTATTAAAGACGCCTATTATAAAGGCATACTATGGAATTCAGGCTATTTTTATACACTGTATATTATTATAAATAGTAATATAGTTCAATTCAATTTGTCGTTTCAGCGTGATATTCAAATACGTTATTCGGTGACTTTTGGTTTGTAATAAAACGACGACGGATGTCGGAGCTGAGCAGAGAAAACATCACAGTAATGCCATATAAGTTTTAAAAACATCGACAAGTCCTGCAATTGGATTTTAAGTTCGGGACACATCCAATGAGTATTTACATTGACGTACGGAATTTTTATAATAATGTGTATTAGTATATATTATAATTCGGCCATAAACGTTCGTAACACAATATTATTATATTAATTTCTTTCGAAACGACTACGTTGCCGCCGCCACCGCCGGCACCGTGTTACCCCTCCGGTCCGACTACTGCACATTTATAATACGCGGTACGGCCGACGTCGTTTTATATTATATTCTACCGAGTACACGACGGCTACCATATAATAATATATGTGTAATAATATTAATAATGATAATATTATGAATAATGGGCTCGCGTCATAAATCGACGGCGATGGGCCCCGATCGTTTAAAATAATACATGATATAATAATATTAACCATTAAAATGTTGTACATGTATGGGCACGGGACCGGTCGCCCGGACAGCCGATGTACCGTTTTTCCTTGCGACGGTCGTGTGCGTTCCGCGGAGTTTTCTAAAATATAACGTCCAATGCAATTAATAGCCGCTTTAGGTTAAGTAAGGTTAGGTATCGTCGTAGTAATATAATATACATCGACTCGACAACCGCGAACCACCCCTCCCCCCCAAAACATACCTACAAAACAACTCCCACACCCCATCGGCCATCGCCACCGCGGATAGTACCCGGTACACCTATATATTATGATATTATACAGTAATAGGTGAAGAGAAGTATATCATAGCAATATAATATATTATAACAGTTCTCGAGGTGTATTCCGTTCGGTTTCGATACGTGGTCATACGCGTATATTATATTACGATGATTATTATTATTGAGCGGTTCGAGTCCTAATTAACCTTCGGTCTGACGACGGCAGCACGGGCGCGTTTACGATAATAATAATAATTGGACACCGTGCGATTCATCCCTTCGCCGCCACCTACTGCAACAGCACTAACCTCGAGCCAAACCGTGTTTGATAAATGAACGTCTATGATGGGAATGATTTTTTCCCCTCACAGAAAATAAAAATAAAAAATAGAGCACCTACAAAATTACTTCATTTGTCACGTACACACACAACACGGCTGGTCGTTTTCGAGCAGCGTTTTAAATTCGTTTTCTTCTTTTTTTTTTTTTTTGGTTTTTACATACTTCCTGCACCTCACGTGGTTAATAAACTGTGTATAATGTATTTTAATCACCACTCGTCGTCGAGGACTTGAGATTTTTCAGTTGTAGGTATAAAATGTTTGTTTTTTTTTTCAAGCTCACACATTTAATGAGCTTGTTGCTATCCTCATTTAAAATGTTCAATGAGATAATTATTATTATTGTTATCGAGATAGAGCAACGATTTAGAAGTGTAATATGATTGAGTCAATATAAATGAATCCTCACAACAGTCACAGTATAATATTATCACACATTCATAGTTACTTATTTCAATTAGAAAGAAATCGTTTTTACTGTCAACAAATCGGTATCGCGTGATTAAAACCTAAAAATCAAAATTCTTACTTTTTCTAATGCTTACACTGTTATTTAAAGATAAAAGGATCAAATATTTGTTTAAGATATTAATGTATGATAATATATTAATATTCATGTAATTCTATTATTTTTATACATTTAAACAACGAGTAAAACATATTCAACAGATGTTTTAGTTTTTATTTTTTTCATTTCCTTTGGAACACTTAGAAAAAAAACGAATAAAGCTACATCTTTACTCATTTTGAAAAGATGCCTTAATCACGTTAGTTGGTTAGGTTAACGAGATTTTCTAGTACTCCTATACAAAGAATTAAATTATCCAACTTCATTTCTCTGTTATTTCCATTAGAAATTTCACCAGCAAATCTAATTTAAAAATCTTGAAATGTTTGATTGAACTGACAAGTCTTTTCATATAGCTCGAGTAGTTGAGTATGTATTCCACTATTCAATATTAAAGTTGTGTTATCGACCTATACCTATTAAATTATATATTTTTAAATGTTCGTTATAATATAATAAATATTCACCTCGTGCACCGATGCATTAAAACCAAATTGTATGTGTAATAATGTATTAATACTATCAAGGTGTTTAAGCAATAGTTATTTTTTAAACTATATACAGTTCATATTGAACGGAATACCACTTATAACACTGGTTTAAAGCAATTTAATACTTAAAATATCATTATATAGAAAAATTATTCACTAATTGCTTATTTATATAATATTAAACAACAAAAATTCACCTTTCTGTTATTTTTTATATCATTTTAATGATTATAAAAAAAAATTGAATGATCGCGTGTCTCTAAGTAGACATAAATTATAATTTTATAAAAATTGAATACCTATATTATAATATAGGTGCATCGATATAATATTACAATTTAAAAAAAATATGAGCTAATGTGTATGCATGATTGTATACAACACATAATTTTTGATTTATCATATTATAAACAATATTGAGAATTATACGTATAATGTGTACATATTGTTGATATATCTGATAAAAATTTGTATACACCACACGGTCGTAATTATATATATTTAAATACATATTTTTTAAGATTAAATCGAATAGGTTTCAACGTTACCAGTTTTACAAGTTAAATAATTTCGAGTTCAAAATAATTGATTGTGTTTGCACGTTTGGCAGGTGATTCCGGGATTAATTTATACTTAAGATTATATATGTAAAAGTCCCGTATATATAATATATTAAATGTATGTATATATATTGTATAGTATATGCACATGTGATTATTGAGCGTACGGTAATGTATACGTACCGGACTATAGTCACACAGTCATTTTTTTTTTTTACAAATTGTGTTCAGTTTTTTGGTTTTTCTTGTTTTCCTTATCTGGTGTAATAATATAATATAGTTTTATTTCGGTTCGCGTTGTAACAAGTCGACAAATTGTATTTCACGGTTGATGCGTATATTATTATTTGGCGTCTGCAATCGCGTTGAGTTTGTCTTGACCGAAGACTGTCTTATTTGCATAGGAAACGAATTTCGGTATTTTTTCTCCGATTGGTGTAAATTTACACATACACGCTGAAAACACACATACATAGATACGTTTTATAATATATTATTTACACGTTTAGTCTGTGCGCTTTCATGCGCATGTGCAGCGTGTTGATGAATAAAAAAAATATTGGCGCGTACGGTTCAATATCTCAATCCAAACAGTTAAGATTTTTTGTGTCGTCTGCATAACATTATAATATTATATTATATCGAAATTTGGTTTTATGTATGCACGCATGAGTGGCGAATGCAAATGTCGTCGCCGCCGAGTTCAAATTTAATGTGATGAATTTTAGCGAAACTGACGTGTGAATGTGAACGTTAATTAATCGGAAGGGGATATAAAAACGAAAAAAAAAAATATCAAAATCAGTCGTAAAATTAAATAACGCGGGTTTAAATTATTTTGTCTAGTTGTTAGCCTTAAATCATATTTCCCACTACCACGAATCGCCGTCGTTATTGTCACGTTTATTTCAAAACGAAATGTATTTTTTTTTTTAATATTTTATAAAGCTTACATTTTATTATAACTCAACTCCTACACAATAGCTACGACACATCATTATTGTGAAATAGTAAATACTGAAAATAATAAAAACGAAAACACCAGACATCATTTAACATCATATTTTTATAAATGTATAATGTTTATTTATAGTATTTACCTTGAGGACATTAGAAATAGAAGAAATATAAAAGAAATATTTACCGTGCAACATATATTTTTATATTTGTTTAGAATTAAAATTATTCATCTCTTATAATTGCATTCATTGTTTGCGTACTTATCTATTTTTAAAAAAAAAATACTCAGTTACGATTATCTATAGTTAAGACATATATTTCACGTATAAAATATTTGAAATAGACAACAAAAGTATTATACTTTAAGGGTGAATAATATACTTATATACCATGATTATTATATTGTCCTTTAATTGTCACATGATTTTTTTTTTATATTTATTAAATAACAACTTTTTCAAGTGTATTATTTTTACATAATATATTTTAATAATTGAAGCAATTTTAATTTGTAACTGTAGTTTCGGAGCCTTGATAATTTTATAACTTTCAGTGCGCAATATTAAAATAAAACTAATAATAATTAATGCAATGTGAAAATCAACGTAAACAGTGTGTGCGTTAATTATTAACAGTCGTGTTAAAGTAACGTAACATGTCATCGACACATTTTGTAAGTACGTATTATTTTTTAAATGTATATAGATATGTTTTTGAAGAATATATTATTATAAAGATATGTTCATAACATTGTCTTGAATATATAATAAATTTATTAAATTGAATTACTTTATAACACATTCAAATCATTTGCGGTCATCGATTAACACCTATAAGTTGTATATAATATATAATTATATAAATATGCATGCTATACAGCTGGGTGGGCAAAGACCTGATGTATACATAATAATACGAATCTTAAGACTTGGAAGAAATTAATTTTTCATGTCTTTATCGTATCGTACAAGTGCAGATTATAATATTTAAAACCACATACAAAAAATATTCATTTTCTTCACAATGTATATAGTGTATATGTATAATAATATGTACCTACGAGTTTTAAATAAAATAAAAACGTCTTAGAGTTTACACTATCGATAACATAACGCGTTAGCGGACACTTAAAAATCGAATAATACTTTCGTTTAATCTTAACGAGGTACCTGTGTTTTTTTTTTCTTTCGATAAATTAATTGAAATATAGATGGGCCGCATATACGTGGCGTTTAATACGAAACACGCGCGTTAGATAACACGAGATTAGCTAAAGGGAGGGGATGTTTCATTAATATGTATATTATAATATATTCGATTACTATATGCGTGACGTTCGGTTGGTCGGTCGGTCGGTTACCGGCTATAATGGTATTATATATTAAATTATTATTATAATATAGTGTTATAATAATAATTATTATTATTATTTTCGATGGCCACACCGTCGCGCGTCGTAGGTATAACATTTCCCGAAATCGTTATGACTACTGTCATCGCGGCGCGTCCCGCAAACCAGTTGGAATCGATGGCGGCGGCGTGTGGAGGGCAAAGTATGGGTAAAGGCGTATATTAATATAATCATATTATAGAGAGGTATTTTAGTGTGAAAGGAATCTTAATAAGAAGGTACTTCTGGTGTTTTGTCACATTGTCAAAATTAATTACGTGGCTATTCGGAAACCCGTCTACAGCCGACAAACGGTCGACCGGTCGCCCTCTCCTCAGCCCCCCCCCCTCAATAGACCATCAACCCCTCACCGCTCGCCCATCTGCTGTGCACACATCTCCCCTACAGACATCATCTTTTTCTTTTTTTACTCCAACGATGTTCGTCATACCAACACCGTCCGCACTAATACTTATGTAATATGTGTAGGTTATCATTCTTTGTCTCTCTTTGTCTCTGTCACTGTCTTTTTTCCCGAATCAAATTATTTTTTATAGAAATACTATACAGGTGCACACACATACGATTCGTATGTTATTATTAAAAAACCGAACACATTTTCGGGTTTGCCTTGTTGTGCCCGTCGTCCTGGAAGACCATCGAGACGACATCTCGCCATATTATAATAATAATATATTGTATATTATTATTTATTTTACATGAAATGGTCGTGAAACGTTTCGGGCTTTCGTATATTGGTATTTTTCAGACCACAACGCTTTAATCGATACGTGATTAAAATACGAACGTTTTTCCCGCTGACCCTTAGTCAAACGTCAAAAACAAATAACTTACGTCAGACGAATACAAGACAAAAAAAAAATATTATAATATCTACACGTGAGTGTGAATCCATATTTTACCATCAAGATTATATTCGTATATAATATTCTGCAAGACGAGTGAAAAAGTGCTTTCGATCTCAGTACAAAACATTATTTAAATAACAGGTCACGTGATATATGTACTAAACGAATATTATATAAACAAAAGTTAAAAACATTGGTTAATAATAGTATTGTTTGTAAACTCATTCATTTATTTTATTGATTTTTAAATGATATATAATATCATATTTGAAAAACTGTAATCAATTTTGAATCATTTATATTTCACTAAAATGAAACACTATGAATAAAGTAAAAAACAATATTTCATCAAAGTGAAAATATGTATTGATTTACATAAATGTGTTTTAATAAAATGAAAATGTTTTTATAAACATATACTTTATTTTTATTTCTTGAGTAATAAAATAAAGTACTTATATTATATAAGTTGCACAAAATGGTTCACATATTGAAGTGTTTTTTTCACACAGAGTATTGTTTAAAATAAATGATTAATTTGTTCATATGATATTATAAATTTTAAGAACTTTATTTTTTTTTTTAATTATTGGTTGAAACAAAATATATTGTGTAAAATAAATCAGATATAATACTTTAACTTTTAATATGGTTATTAGACAACATTTTACAATTTAATTTTAACCTTTGTTGATACTCGATAACCATATTTATCACATTGTATTATGTACCTTACGCTGTTTGTAAACATCGAAGAAATTGATAAAATGAGTTAAGCATAAAAAATCCGACAAAAAATATGATACTGACGGTGTTTGGTTGAATATTTCATTTGAATAATGCATTAGAACGATTGTTGCCTATCGGGCAAAGCTGCTATTGGAAATGTGTCCAACTGAAAGTAAGATAATCTGTTGTTTCCCGAATACAATAAAAGTTTTATATAGTTTGACGATCGACAGTGCACTAAAGTCTATATCTGGAATGACACCACCAAGTTTCGATGCCGACTGTTATACAGTAGGTATATAATAAATAGATACCTACAATAATAGTCACGATAAAACATTTTCTCGAGATGTTCAAACCAACTGTCGACCGAATAAACGTTATAATATAACATAGGTATAAGGTTGGTAGGTATGAAGATATATACTCGGAGGCAAATAGTTGCAGATTTCTGTTTATATATAATATTATGTACAATTATAACGATATTATTGTTCATGGTTCCCGTCTATACTCGAAGTTTTAACCTATCTTGAACGTTATAATATTAATATTGTAATTTGCATATTATATATATAATATATAGATGTATACACAATTATATAATTACAATCATATAGCCGCAAATTAATGGAGGCGTTCAATTAACACGTACCGGCTAAAATATAGCGTTACTTCCAGGCTCCAGCAAAATATATGTATAATTTGTACATGGGTATTACGACTGTAAGTTTTTTACTCGGAAATTATTACTATCATGAATATTTATTGCACTTGCTTTTTGAAAAAAATAAAAAAATAAAAATAATAATAATTATAAAAATCCATATACATAGTTTGAAGTTTTGTCGTTTTGGATTCTGATACAGAACATACCGACATTTTAAGTTATTTAATATATAGTTGTAACGGGTAATCTATATATTTTGTATACCTATAAATATATATTCGCCTAAAGGACTCCGGAATTTTAGTTGCGACTTTAAATAATATACAATTGTAAATTAAATCTGTTTTTATTTACGAAAAAGTCATAATGTATTTTTACATTTAAATTAAACGTCTATTAAAAAGAACCAATGTTTATTAAGACGCGTGCACAGCTTGTCCGGAGGGCTTTGATTTAGATATAAAATATTTGGCAACGTTGTATTTAGTTCATAATTCATATATAATATATATATATATTTATATTACTATTCATATATAAGTTAATAAATTATACATTTAAAACATAAAAAATACAGACGGACAAAATTATCATATCGTTGCAGACCAATTAAAAAAATAAATAAAAAAATGTAATACAAAACCAGATGTAGAACTATTGTTCTTTATTGTTCTTTACATGTAGGTATTTAGCATTT
This sequence comes from Aphis gossypii, assembly GCF_020184175.1. Classification (NCBI taxonomy): domain Eukaryota; kingdom Metazoa; phylum Arthropoda; class Insecta; order Hemiptera; family Aphididae; genus Aphis; species Aphis gossypii. The sequence continues at coordinate 61,046,427 of NC_065530.1, forward strand.
ATTAGGTGATGGTCTGATACTGGATTTTAATGCATTTGAAAAAGTATGCATATTTTAGTTTTGTAAATTAAAATTAAATAACCGATTTTTGTAGTGAATAAATTTAGATATTTTTATTCAAATTAATAATTGACCAATCTCATACAATCATTTCACACAATTAATTAACATTGACAATTGATACGAAATAAGGTCAAAATGGATGAATATTATTATAGATTTATTTCACGGAAAAAATAATATTTCTGTAAATATTTTGTTTCAAATATGGAAATGTTTCGCTACAACAATTAATGTAGTTTCATATATCAACATAAAATTAATTTTAAAAACACATTATTAATTCCACGGCGAAAGAAAGTATGCGATGGTACTGTGAATAGATACTGTTTTATTAAAAAGCACAAATTTATCATTTTTTTATAACAACAAATTATTTAAATATCTATACAACCATAATTCTTATTTTTTTTTTAAATTATAAATTAAGTAAATAATAAACACTTGTAATACATGTAGTATCTCATTATTGTACAGTTTTTTTTTTTTAATACTATCTTACTGTCATTAAACAGATTTTATTGTGATTTACTTTAACCTCATCGATTCGTTAAACATTGGTAACTTCCAATCTAACATGGTAGTGCTGTAGCATTAAAGTTGTTGTATGCATATGATGTCAAACTACGTATTGCAATAATAATATTGTATCTAATTTGTATTATTCAAAGAGAAATTATAATAAGCTTCATTTATATACAAACAAGATAGTTTGTAGGAGCGAAATGTTCTCTAATCGTACAGTTGATTGTTTTGGGGTTTGTCCCTGGAGACCGATCTATACCAATTTCTCTTATCAGTGTTTTATGACCCACGATAAGAGTAAGTTAATGATTAGAAGTCAAATCCCGAGAGGTAGCAGGTTTCCGTACATGAACAGCTCAACAGCCAATATATATCAACTCCATTGAAGAAAAAAATATATCTTTGAAGAAAATCTTCAGTTATCATTAAATCTGTGTTATTAATGTTTATGTAACAATAATTCACCCTAACGATAACTTTAATAGTACCTTTTACCTGCGGTGACGGTCAATATAAATTGTCATTGACTGCATTTTGGTAAGGTAACAACCGTTCCCAACACCTTGCATTGATTTAATAACGTATTCTGTTTGTGATTTTATGGGAGATAACAAACACGTATTTTATTTTATAAAGTGTACAAAACTACTTTGTCGAAAATGCTAATTTATTTAGACTACGTACATTAATTTCCACATCCCCGTATGGTGTCAGAGTGCGAGAGGAACAAAAAACAAAAAATAAAAAAATAATAATAAATAAAATAGTTCTTTCTCCTGGTACATACCACACAAATTAATAATAATATTACGAGTATATTAGTATAATGTATATATGTATTCAATCACAACAGTCGGAAGATTGTTTAATTATGTTACTGAAACAAATTTTAATTTTATTTCATCTACTCAAATCGAATTAATCACGAACAGTATCTATTATTGCAAATATTATTATAAATTTGTTTTCTTTAGAGACAAATCTTGAAAGTTAAAACATTTCAGAATATTATTTTTTTAGTATCTAAATGATTAAAAACAATATTATAATATTGATGTTATATTGTAGAAGAGCGCACATTTCATACAACTTTGATTAAACAAAGTATAAACATTTCGTTGTTGTTAGTTTCAGTGTTTACCACAATACAAACACAAAAATATATTTTTTCGATTGGTATTTATAAGTTTTCTAAAACTATTTTAAAACTATTTAAAAAAAAATAATAATAATAAATAATAATAAATTTATTTAAGCGAATTGTAAATATATTAATAACTTTGAATTGTTTGTTCATAGACTTTATAGCTGTTTAAAAAAAATAATATTATTCAGATTACTAATCTATATTTTATAATAATAATATATTCAACAGAACAAAATGAAGTAGAAAACGTTTCATAAAAATCGTATAAATCGTATTATTTTTATATTGAAAATAACTCAACGTTTAACAATATTATTGTTACAGATACGGTTGATGTTGTTTTATAGTTCTGCAGCACTTTCGATTTCAATGTGCTGACTTTCCGAACTTTAAACAGTATCTAACCATGCCGGAGACGAATTTATATTCTGTAGATTCATTATTAAAGTTCGGAAATTGAACAAGATCGGATACGAAATAGGTATATATACATATACAGTGTGGCGGTATGGAGCACGCTATAAATATTGTCGTAGGGGAAACGGCATGCCTACCGAAGACAAAAAGGGTTGCTGATAAAGAGTTATGGGACGTTTTTTGAAAATGAAACAAAAAAAGATAAGACATTTACTTTTCGGCATGCACATTTCGTGGTAAAAAAAAAAGCTTGGTCGATTGCGATACAGTGTGGTTAGTAGTGGAGTAGAGGAAGGGTTGCTGCGATGAGGAGGAAGAGTAATAATTTACCGAACAAAGATCGATCAAAAAGTTTTAAATTTCTTTGGGGGAATTCGAGACTGCGTTCATTAAGGCAACTTTTGGCTCTTGAAAACGAATTAAAAGTTTCTCAGTGACACTAAATTATTACCAGCTGCTAATAAACCTTCGCGAGCCCAACATAAATCAATGCCTCGAATAATAATATGACCTAATATTATACGCTTTAATTAAACTTCAATTGGACACCTGACACCGGTACGCAGCGTATACATGGTTCGTATATAGTATTATAATATTGACATATAATATTTGCATGTCAGGAATAAAATTATATTGCGTCTGTTGCAGTTATACGGTAATATAAAAACGAAATAAAATTTCGCACACAGGATTAAGCCGGTTGTGTAACGATATTGTCGCGAATGAAGTATTAAATGCCGAGCCATGTGTAAGTGTGTTTGTGTGCGTAAGAGGATATTACACATACTGCAGTTATGGTTATAGGGAATACGAAGGATGTGGTTAAGAAGGACGCGAATGAACGTGGGGTTTCCTGCGGCAAGCAGAAGTTCTGAGTTCCGGTCTCCAAAAGATCGGATATGCTTTGCAGTAAATTTAAATACGAGTGTATTGTAATACATTTGCCTGGAACGTTTGTTAGCTTATTATAGACCTAGGCGGTAGCAGACGTACGCAAAAATAACTGTTTTCCAAAACGGTTTTATGGGCTATATAAATGGAAACGAAGAAGTATTTTCATACGTTTATATTTATTTTTACACTTTAAAGTAAATGTGAAGTGAATCAACGAGTCGTCGCCAGCAGTGAAATTAAATGAATTTTATTTATACGGACGAAATATTAAAAATTATGAAAATAGCCTTCGATTTTGGTTAAGTTCAGAACATAATGCGTATTAATTTGTTGCAATAATCTGAAACAAATTATAAAATAATATAATTTATCGGTTTCGTTGAAATCTATTAATAATAGTATTTTATAATTAAAACTTTTTTGGAAGAATTCTGTCATACTTAATGAATAATGATATTTCAGTGAATTTAATTTATCATAAAATTATAATGCGACAGTGTGGCACCAAATCACAATATTCATTAATTAAAAAATTATACATGACATTCAAATTGACATGTTATATCATTACTCTCAAGTATAGAAACGATATTACAAACTACGTATGATGTATAGACGATTATTAAATTGTATACAAATAATATAAATGTGTCCTATGTAAGTATGTAATATTTAGTCAACTGATTACGTCAGAATTTACAGTGCAACACATTAATTTAAAATAATAATTTAAAACTAAAAGTGAATATTTTTATTTTTAATAAATTATGAATATTTCAGTGTTTATTGTAGGTACTGATACGATATTAAAACAAAGTATAAAATATTATCTAATTAAAAAAAAAGCCATAAACAATAACAAAATCCAGTAAGGCGTGTTCAAGTGGGTTGATCAATGATCAGTATACAGTATATTGACTATTAAAATTACGTCCGGTCACCGTACTACTATTTACATAAACAATTTTCGGTAGAAATTAAAAAAAAAATTAATTTACAGGCCACCCATAAATCATAATTGGAAAGATTGTTTAAAATATAATTTATTGGACGAACAATAAATTTTCGTTAACATTCGAAAATTATTTTAGGCCGGTAACCAAGGGTCGACGAAACTGTTTTCGACTGCAGTGACTCGTCGTCGCATATCAATATCAAAGCCAGCACCCCGGGGACCGGAACTTAGCAGCCGACCAACCGGGTAAGACAGGTGGTTCGAAACGCACAATGGAGAATAATAACCAACCGTAGTAAAAACTAAAGTATTAGTGTATATAATATTATGAAATTATACAGTGGAGTAAAAAAAGTTTTAAAATTTGGAATGCACTCGTGACCAAAAATAATTAATAATTCAAGGAATCATTGTTATTGTTGTTAAATTACAACCATCACAACGCCATCGTTATTATAGTAAATCGTAATACTACACAAAATGGCATTTGTCTGTATATACTGTAATAATAATATACTTGGCGTGTAAGTTATAAACAAAACACTTCCAATAAGAATATTTCAAATTCACAAGTATATATTCAGCATGACGATCATGATAATAAATACTAAAAAATCATCAAAAAGGACTTTATCTAAAAATATTTTACCCATTGTATAAATACGAACTGAACAATGTAAATGTAGGTAGTCAAAATTAACATTTTTTTCTCGAATAAACTTTTTAACTTAACTTGTAAAATATGATTATATAATTACTTTATTATCTTAGCTTTTTCCGGTTAATTTTACAAATAATGCGAAATCGTATACATACACACCATATATGTAGTTAAAATGTTAAATTGATCATTTAATTATTGTTAAATCACATTTGGTATACCATATAATATTAATTCTTAAATTGAATGATTTAGTTGACACAAACGTGAAATCACCTAAGCCAGTAGGTAATGTCATGAGCATTTGCAATCAGAAAAGATAAATATGCATTTTAACAAAACATTTTAATATTTTTTAAAAAATATCTGAAAGTCATAAAATCGAACTATGACATGAAACATAGTAGTTAGATTAAAAGTATTCACTTATTAATTTGTAACTGTGTTGAGTTGATACTTTTTTATATTTGGCTTTAAACTTTAAGAACTAAAATTATTATTTATTATAACTTATTAAATATATTATTCACTTACACGAGACTAAAATATATAATACGATATGTGGGAACTGTTTTTTAGACATACGATTCAATGGTCACATAGAGTCATTTCGTGTTTTAGTTAATGGATTAATACCAATGGATAACTATTATTATATTATCCATACATGGTCAAAAGCACATTATATTTCATTATACAACACGACGTTATAGGAAACGTTTTGGCCACTTCTTAGTTCTTAACACATTCCAAATATTATTCTTAATGTTAATAAATCTACTGCGGTAATTATTAATCGCATACGTGTTTGTCCGCCGACAAAATTTCTTGGCAACGATCATAATATATTGTTGTACTGTACAGTCTGCACAATGTGTGTTATGGTCGAATCGCCCGGGTGCACTGTGGGACCACATGCGTTATTTTTCGTTTGTCGACAATGTGGGCGGTTGTTATAATCTTTATATTTTTATGGGTATGCGAGAGAGAGTGTTATTAACGAATACAATCAAAAACAGAATTTTTCACAAGCCGCTTAAAATATTGTCGTTGAAATTCGTTGCGCATTTAAAAATTAAGTACTATGTAGGTAACACTTTATAATATTTATAAGAAAAAAAAACGGTTTATCGCCTACTAAAACTTCATTAAAATCCATATTAAAGGTACAACATACGTCCATCGTCTCCGTCGATCTTACTTACTCAATGATTTCTAACACGACAGTTTTTCGCATTATCTATTTATGTAATAATAATATTATATTTACTGCAAATAATGTTATACCACCATGTTGTTGCATAGAATAATTGATATTGAACGAGTCATTTCACGCGTCTAGCTTTAATCGAAACATGGAGCGTTTATGAACGATCGATATTAAAGATTTTGTTATAGTGCGAAAATTAATTAATATATTTTAGTATACATAATATTTTCATAATTGCGATGTCCATAGTTTTATTTTATTTTTTGATCGAACGAATATAAATTATTAATATTTTATGTAACTACGGAGTAATGAATATTTTTATGCTAGCGCCTTTATTATCAAAGTTTGAAGTTAAAACATAATATTAATAAAATTATTAAAATAAACTACCTGCGATACACAAAAATAAAATTTAACGAAACATTAAAATGTACTCTAATAACTGAAACGAAAGCAAGTCCTCAATCATAATCCAATATAGCTATAACATTGTTTGTTCGCGAAGTATGTACTAAATTACAACCATTTTCCATTATTAAAAATGTACTCGAAATTATACTATGGCAAAGAAAAATCGCCAAATCGGTAAACAAAATATAATATTATTTTAATCAATGATGAGAACAATAATAATAATAGTTATTATTATTATTTATAACTCTAAGAAAAAATTATCGTTATTGTATTAATTCATTGATATTTCCAGAATTAATGTTATGCTCAAAATAACATATAAGCACCACTGTTTGATATTGTTTCAAATCGGAAATGTATGCTGCCGTTCGATTTATTCAACTTGCAATATAGCTAGAATTAATACAATATAAATGATTACGGTCTGGAATGGTGTGTGCCTCTCAGCGGGTACCTATTATACATAGTATAACACGTGTTTTTCCACTACCCACTGGATATTATACTATTTAATAATTGGCCATACTATAAAATATTTACGCATGATATATTACTAAGTTTCTACTTTTGTAATAATTTATATTTTTCTACATTGTGGTATAATAATAATTAATGTACATATTTTTTTAACAATATTATTTAACAGTTATCACACTAGCTTATTACCAGAGGGTTACCGTCTGTTTTATTATAGTTCCGTTCAGCCGACCCTTCTATAAAAAATAATGAGTTATGCAAAAATATAACAATTACAACTGTAAGTCGATTATTATAGTTTTTTGAAATAAGTTCACTACCTACCTATCTACCTGGCCTGCATATAAAATAGTGTACTGAAAACGCATTGTTATTGTTCACGTAATATTAGTATTAAAAAAAAAAAAAAATACATAACAAGATACGATAATATAATACAATGGAATAAAAAATCATTCGATTTTCATACTTCACATTTGATAAAATGAACAATATGAATGCTCCGAGTAGTAAATTATACTGAAATGTATATATTTTATATTACGTACCAAATCGATAAAATCCAACCATGAAATAATATTAGTTTCATTGTCCTCTCAACAGCCAAGTACTGTCATGATGAGTACATGGGCTTATATTTTATTAATGATAACACGCGGCTTTCGATATGAAAAAGACGACTATAGCTGTAAACCAAATCCCTTGTTCTCCCAAGAGACTTTCGACCATATTTTTGTTTTACGTCGTTCTCTGACGATCATTTTTAATATTATTTTTGTGACAAGGGTCCTAAAATTGTATGTATACACATTGTATATAAAAATGTTCGTTGCATGATTGACTGTTAAATAAATCGAAAGTGTATAATATTTTAAATTACTTTGTGAAAAACGTCATCACTGTTGTATGACGTATAAGAAGTAACAGTCATCTGCTCTCAGTCGAACAAAATATCAAGTTAAAAGATGGATGTAGTAACGCAAAATGTATTATTTTTGTTTAAGCACATACATATATTTACAAATAAAATCAAAAATCACCTGTTTGTCGACACAACAAAATGATCGTTGAATTCTTCGAGACTTGCTATAAACGTAGACTTTAAAAATGATCGAGTATGAGAAGTTTAGTCTAAATATTAGATTCGACAGAATAAATGAGGTAGGTACTATATAGTTTTTCTTAACAGTGACTTTAGTACGAATAGACGATTATGAGTTACGACTGTAGTTATTTAAATTAACGTTAAACCATTGGATATTCTTTAATATAAATTCCATCCAAACGATTTTGTACAAGACTAGTGAATTATATGTCTACGGTTTACGTTGTTCCGTCGGACATTGTTTTGAATGTTTTATTATGTACGATATGGTATTTTGTACAAATAAAGTAAAAACCGTCTGGGATTACTCTAAAATAACGAAACTGGTTTCTCGAGATATTTTCGTGTTTAGACACTATTTCGTGGTGTTGTTATACACACGTAACAATGATTAATTGGATCCGGAAATCGATGATCTATGTTATTATTCATCTACACGTGTTTTAAGAATACCTACAAAACGTTACAATTGTATGTTATAGTTGGTTATAAATTTTGAACTTCGTACGAAATACATTATTGCATGGCGTACCAAATTGCAAAATATATCAAATTTCCATTATGCTTCTTAACTAAATAACACTCGTTTTTGAACGATGGACCATTAAATTTATATTATAACGACGTTTTTAAACCTTTGTCAGTTCAAAAATTGTTATTTTTTGGTAGTTTGTCTACATCAAATATATTTGTATTCTTCTATTTTACATAAAATATCATACAAATACGATTCCCAACACGTTTATCAATTTATGATATTGGTTTTCTCCATATATTTAAGACAGTTTTAAATTACCGAGGTGAGATCAATAAAGAGACATAATAAATTCGCAGGTTTACGAGGTGCTTAAATATTTTCTTGTCAATATAGTTACGATGAAATTAAAATTCGTTTTTTTTTTTGATCAATAAATTAATCTATTTGGCCCACGCAAGTATATAATAATATATTGTAATCGCAATCGTATACCTACGATTAGAATCTTCAAGAACACATCAAATAAATAACAACTGGATTTTACATGTATTTTTCTTAACCGTAGTTAGACGGTAAACAATATGACGTTGGAAATAAATTTAAATTAAATTCGTCGAAAAACTTTAATGACACGCTTTTTGGCCCCATTCTTTATTCCGGTCATGTGTCGAAACATTATGCGTTGCGTTTATATTATAATTAAATATTTGGACGACTGAGATTTCGTTGGAACCCGTCAAATATGTCTCGTTGATAGACGAGCAATGGAAATAAAAAATAAAAATACACGTTTATATCCGGCCAATCATGTGACGCACTACTCGAATGACAGAAGATTAAATAATATATATATTTTTTTTAATTAGACTTTTTTCTTCATATACGCCGTGTACATCATCATTGTCCGGAGTCAATAGTGAAATATAGTATTTATTTGAAGTGACACAAAGACAGGACGTGTATAATGTATAATATATATGTATTGGAATAAAATAAATGTTTATATTCTTAAAACGTTTTCCAAATCCATACATTCTTAATATTCAAATTCGATTTTGGTATAAAACGGTAATTTACACAAAACCAATTATTTTCTCTGTCTGAATTTATACGCACAATTATTACTATTATTATTTCACATTGTTTTTATAAGCGTCAAATAAAATGGAATAAATTATTGTTTGAATAAACACTGTACAGCATAATATTATATAATATTATATAGTATCCCACGTAACCTTTCAACACAGTATTCACTTAATGTTTAACGAATTATTTACGTTCAAGAAGTTCACCAATCACAGATGAGTAGATTTAAATAAACGTGGAAACACTGAGTTGTAGTAACGTTTAAATTTCCCGAAGACATTATACGAAGGCCCGTCATCGTATCAAGGCGTTTGCTGTTGGCAATTAAATGTACACGCTGCTTATACTCAAACATATTTACATATTATTTTGTATATAATAACATATCACAAAATATGATTATAATAATAAATCTTCATTTTTTTCTCACTAAAAACAAAGAATAAAACGTTTTATTTAATTTGTTTCGTTTGATTTAGGGACTACAGGCCAATTCACTATACAGAAAGTTATCAAATTCGATCTATTGAATTCAAATATTTGTAATATTTTCCCAAACCCTTACAATAAAATATCTAATAAACCAAATATTTATAAACAATTGTTTATCTTTATTTAGAATACAACATCAACATCAAAGTATTACTGCTAAAAAGTTTAAACCAATATGATTCAACGTGGGTATAGTACTACTACCTACTATTTTATATAATTGATTATAAATCAATAATATGTTATATTTTATTATCAGATAAAAAATATTATTGTTCCAATTATTGAATAATAATATAATATACATTATTATTAATCATTTTATAAATTAAAAAAAAAAGTTAAGTACGATTTAGGTATTTTTTTAACACCAAATTATCCATACTCAACAAACTATGATAAAATATGTATACTATTTCCCTACCTCTCTTTACGATTTATGAACGATTCTTTATTTTTTTTCAAAATACAATTAATTTCAACATCGCATCGTATGTGTACGGTAATTTTACCGTCTATTTCGGTCAAAAAAAAAAAACCAATACCATACATTATATTCATGTATAACCAGTTACAAAGGTAAAAACTGTAAGTCATTGAGTAGTCACTCACGACACGTGACATGTCGACCAAACCACGATAGACCGGCGTGCGATATATATATATAAATGTACATAATATAATAATGTGACGATCTAACCATTTTAAGTCGACTTATCATGAACCGTATTGATTTGATATAATAAATCGGTTTAAAAAAGAAAATCGAAATAATAGCGCACATACAGGCGGCACGATTGCAAACTGTTCGCGAACGGACCACTGCAGCTGCTCTCGAACTCGTTGTGCGTTTAGCAATTAGCAGATACTCATGACGTGTGTACATTCCATTTTAGAGACATGCACGTCCTAAATATTACACGACCGACACAGGTAGGTTAGGTACCGATTTTGTGCGTTGCAGCCGCCGCTCGTCAGTCGTCGTCGGTGCGAGAGACGAAATCAAATACACGCGAACGCGTGAGTCACGTCTGTTTACACAGAACCGTTGGCCTCGGCCCTCCACGGATCGGTCGACAAATGTATTTTTCATTTTCCGGGCGCGTGGGCGAGAAACTATACATTGTACCTATGTAATTGCGGCGCTGAGCACATAATACAATGTGTTGTGCATCATCACATCGTATATCGAATAAAATGTATATTTTATAATATATAGTGCTTCGGCGGGCGATGCACTGCGGTACAGTGTCGAGTATAATAGGCACCTACTCTATCTGTATACACGTTGTATGGTATTAGTCGTCGACGCCGTCTCAACTGCATCATTGTGAGTTGGCAGCGTAGTGTTTCTGTTGTTTTTTCTCTCCGTCGATTTGCTTTGAAACCGAATATTCGGTGTATGCGCCCGGCCCACAAAGGGAACCCTGTCCGCCGCCTCTCGAGTGGGGAAGGGAAATAAAAAAAGAACATATACACGCATAAATCGATGTTATATTTGTTCAGGACGGCTCTTTACGACGACGTCCGGTAGTTGTTTAATTTGTTAACATGTTTGTCTTGGCTCCGACTCGTATGCACACACACACACGCGCACACACCGTCGCTAGCAAACACACGGAATTTTACCTACAACACTCTTTGTCGAAAAATCGAAATAAATAATAAACCACCCACGACCCATACACGAACACGACGGGGCTGCAGTACCTAGAGGTTTTCGTCGTTCAGAAAACGCATATAAATAATATACTAGCGTGTACTGTCACCGTCAGCAAAAATCATCTCTGTTTTACTCTCGCTAAAATGACGCTTGCTTGACTCGAGAAATCGTTGAGATCGAAAACGAATAGTGACATAATGTTATATTTTAACCGATTCGCACAGCCAAATTTGTTGTTCGTAACGAGGGCTTTAACACCTCATCAGATTTTCAAGTCTGGGGGTGCTAAAGACGTGTTAACATCCTCCTGCGTTGTCTGGACCACAGAAAGATGCGGTGCGGTCCACGTTTGGACGTCGTAACGAGTAATGACCCTCACGTTTCTGGGCGCCGACCACGTTCGTCAAACGTCTTAGACGTACATTGCGTTTCCTCGATCCGCACACTTTAATTTGATATTATAGATTCATTAAAACGACAAAATATAAATGTATAATAGTCTGTCAGCGAACGATACAAAATCGAGTTTCCGCGTCAGTAGTTTTCTTAGCCAGGCACGCATAATTTATAAAGGACGCCGCGTCTTCTGTATTGCACAGCGATTTTCTCGACGTTCACTAATAATTGCACGCGTTCCTGATTCAAGCAATTTAACATACTTATAACAGATTAAATATTTTATGTGATAATGCTGGCGTTTGATCGATATTTAAATTAAGAGTCAAAAACTAAACATTGTGGTAGAATATTATTTTATATTGAAATATTTTTGATTGGTTTTTGGCAAATTACATTTTGTGACAACAAATTTACGTCAAATTGTGACATGGTGTTTAATCATATTATATTAAAATATACTATCAAGTGTAGAGAACGTATATTGTATGTACCTGTGATTTAAGACATATAAATGATTTTAAAATCAATGAGTTTTTTAATGTTGTAAAGTTTCTTAAACTTTTACATTGTAAATTTGATTCGTAAATCATATTACATAATACTCTCTTACTATATTTGAATTAAATACCTTAATTATTAACTTTCGTTATAAATTATCGTTTTATTACTTGCGTTGTTTAAAATGCTTTGTTATATTAGGAATCTATACAATAAATTATACATGATTTAACTATTCCAACGAGTGAAATGTCAGTTAAACATAACTATGATTTTTGATTATCGGTGAGTAAAATATTAATACAATAGCGAAATAAAATTATTATTGTAGACAAACAGTGATGAATGCTGGAACTCTACAAAAGAAAACGACAATTGAAAAACGTGTTTTGTCCATTAATTTGAATTACAAAAATGAAATGGGACTAAAGAGCAATAAAATAATATAATTGGATAAAAATGTTATATTATGTTCCTAAAAAATACTAACTGTCAGGATCGGGTTAAATTATTATTATACCTACATGTCATATGGTTTATTGTGTATTAGTTGATTATAAACGAAGAGTTGAATGAATTCGGTAAAATCGACTTAATGACCGTACAGGTACAGGTGCATTTGTAACTTTTTATAAAATCCGTAAAATGAAGAATCCGTAATCAATGGGTGTATAGTGATTGATTACGAATAAAGGTGTAAACAACGATGAGTCATTTGATTATATTTTATTTGTCTATTATATTTTGTTTGTACAAATTTCGGAGTGTTTCGAAAAATAACGTTATAATAATATGCCATTACATTGTCATTGCTTATTCAACGTAACACAACAATTTTATAACAATGATAATTATATTACGAAAGGGTCGTTCAAGATTGAACTAAAACGAGAAGAATTTTTTTTTTTTGTTTTGTATTTTTCATCATCTGTTAAGACTTCAATAACTGGTTATTAACCTATTTTAAAATTAAATACAATGTACTGTTGTATTAATCTATAATAAATTTTGTATTTTTCTTGCTAAACGATGTATTATATTATATTATATTATAAGATTATTACACGAAACATGATGCAAAAATTAGATTTACTTGCACTATCTTTTTTTCTTCATTAATCATGTTTAAAATGTGTCAACATAATATAACATAGGTAACATTATTATCATATTATTATAAGTTTGATTCACACTGTCTGGTTTACAAGGCCAATGATGGTCCTTGTATGATGGGAGTTTTGGAGAAAAATAAATACAAATTGCTGCTGTCGATCTTCCGAGAAAAAAATTGTTTTCTTAAAGTGTAGGTACAATGATTAATGTCTAACGATTGTTAGACATTATAAAATAAATTGTAATTGAAACAGTGTATTATGTATGGACAACTCGTGTGCCAACGGAATAAGATATTGACAGGTTATAGTAACTTAAACGCTCGATTATGAAGTTTAGTACTTAGTTATTATGAGATACAACACTAGTTAGTAGGTAGATACTGTGAATATACATTATGTGGCTATATATTGAAATAGAATATTGCTATTAAAATATAAACAAAATTAATTTAATTTAAGATACTAATACGAATCGACAGAGGCTAGTATTGTCTAATAAATCACGAACACATAATATTTAGATGTAATAATAATAACAAAATAATAAATAAAATAAAATAAAATATAATAAAAATATAAAAAATATACCTATATTGCGTTATATACACGGTAGTCAGATTTAAAAACAGTTCGACTATTCAACTAGGCATTATGATACGAGTGAATAAAATGAAATTAAAATGTATAAAATGTACTTATTTTATTAGATCATTTCAAAAATTACACTTCAATATAACAACAACAAAAAAAAAAAAATTATATTCGACTTAATAATAGGATATATAATTTACACTATTCTATAATTAATTAAGTACTTAATATTAAGTAGTTGAAAAATATAATTCATATTTATATTTTTATTTAATTAATCTTTATAAAGTCATATAATTGGGCGTAATTATTATTATTAGGTATTTAGTTTATAAACAAAGTTACTAAACCATTAAATTATATTTGAGTTATTAAATTATTTTCAATAATTAATTTTATTAATTTAAAATAAATGTGAAAATATAATTACACCTAGAAAATATTATAGTAGAAAGTTGTTTTTGTGTGCTTATAAATATTATAATAAACGAAATGCAATTCATTTTTTAAGATGAAATAATTAATCTAGTATAAAACATACGATGTTTACGATATAAAAAATTGCAAGTAAAAATTAACAAAATTATAAAATTATACAGTTTAAAAAATATGTATTTAAAAGTATATTATTCAATAGGTAGTTACAATCAAAGAGAAACAAACTGTGCTACTTTTTAATGTGCATGGTTGTGTACACATTTTAAAAATTATCACTTATTGATAAATAATGGACTTGAAAAAATATTATCGTATGTAAAAATTATTATGCGTATAGTTAAATGAAAGTATATAATATATACCTTCAAATATTATACATTGGACTCCAACTGTTAACAGCGACACGCAAACTAATATTAACGTTGTGACTCAATTGCCAATTTTAAGATTAAGAAAACGAATGTAACAACATAATTAAACCCAAGTAAAATATATACCAGGTATATTATTAAATTATAACATATACTAGGTAATTATGCGATTAAAAGTTTAAAAATATTTAACATTCACTTTTTTAACTATGTAGTTACCATTTATTGTATTTATTTATATACATATATGACGTGTAAGAGTGTGGTTTTTAAACGAATCGCAATTAACACAGTTGAATTATTTTGGAAAATGTTTGATACAAATAATGTCGTATTTTTCTTTTTATTATAATCGTAAAACAAAATTGAGACTTTAAAATGTACACTCATAATTGAAAAACAACTATTAATTTTATTAAATTTGTTCATAAAATTAATTACGTCTTTAGCAGCCTATTATTATTTTAGATCCAACAACATCGCATGCTTGTATATAATTGGTACATAATAATATTATTATAATTTCAAAGTTAAAATATAATATTTTATTTTATTACAATGGCTGCGTATGTTAATAATTTAAAATTTATTCAAAACAAAATTTTTTACAAAATATGTACAACGCATATACGTTTTTTTTTTTTTTTTGTAAGAATTTAAAAGATATAATTCAATTAAAATATTTCAATTTTTTCATAATAGGTATGCACAATATTAATATACATAAATGTAGGTATAACAGCATTGCATCTTACAATATTATTAATGGTTATTATAATTTTTAATTGTGTATTAATATCTAAATTTTTTGTTCATAATATATCCAAAGTACGATATAAATACGTCCTAAAAACATAAATTATCAAGCAATCCAAAAACGATTATAAAACTACATATACTATATTATAGTATAATGAGTAATGACTAATGAATAAAGCTATTGTTAATAATATTACAATAATCATGTTTTGACTGCCTTCAGTTGGCAAACCAAATATTTGATTTCAATTTACTATAAGGATATAACAAATATCTGTATGCATCAAAATTATTGTACATTCATGACCAATAGTAATATATTTACTTTTATCCTCGAAATCGATGCTTAATAATAATATGTATAAAATTCGTGTATCGCAGTAGTCTACAGCATAATTCCACAATTATATTAAATAAAGGAAAATGATAATAAATTATCGAATGAAATCCCTTTTTCACGACCCCATCGCGTACCATAAATACCTACTATTGAATATTAATTTTAGAATGACGATACTCAAAGTTCTTTGGTTTAATCGGTTTTGTATGATCGCATAGGTAGACGATATATAATTATTATTGTGAATTAACTACGTTGTAAATCGACTTTGCCCGGCTAAATTTAATCCTTTTGAGTAAATATATAATTTGCATACGTTATTGGTATGTTAATATTGCAATACGATTCGTAATCGTTCAAAAACTATTAAAATAAAAATTATCAATGCGTTTTATTGGAACAAACCAAATATTTTATTAATAGTTTTTAAATAATTTATAAAGTAGGTCAATATATTGTACGATTAAACAGAAACGCTTTAGCACACAAAATATTATTAAATTATGTATTAAAAACGCATTCCATGTGTAAAACACGCTACGTAAATACAATACTATGTGAACTGTTTTAAGTGCACTTTTTGTAGACGAGTTGTGTAATGTGTTACGAATGTATAACATTCGTTGATAAGGAAATTATTTATCCGAACAATTAAAAATAACAAAGTGCAATATAAGCGCCCCCTCTTTTGTCATACTCTTGTGCGTTTTGATGTCTATATTATTTGGTAATTAATTTAAACAAATCATTTAGTATTCTACAGCATTATTTTAACAATAATAATAATAATAAAATAATGAGTTCATCAAATCTGCAATACCTTTACAATATTGGCACTTTATCGTCTTTGCTTTAGTGTCTCGCATCACGACCCTCCAAAGATTTTGGAGTAGGTACGCGTGTCCGTACATACCAATGGGGTATTTTTATTTATGTACTTTTTTTTTTTAATTATTCATAAAGCAACTTAAATATTTTAATTTTAGAACGTATTAATTGAAAAAAAAAATCGTTAAAAATACTACAAAGTAACATGGTATAATAAGCAAGATAAAATGGTAAGAACATTTTTATTTGATGAAAAGACTCCTATAAAAATATTAAATTAGTTTTTATTTTACCAGTCTAAAATTTAAAATAATATTATTATTAGTTGTATGTATAGGTACTCCCTGTCATAGCCATCTTTTGACACTGTGTATTTTAAATTTTTGATATCAGTTTCAATTTCCGGTCGACAAAATTGTAAAAAATATTTTTTTTCGTAACTATATTATATTATTAAAAAAAAATTTAATTCGCGATAACGTTTCAGTGTCAAAAATTAATAACAAAATAATTATATAATGCCATTTGGTTTTTCTGCTAAATCATTTGGCTTGATAAATATATAATCAATAATATGTAATTTTAATGCATACATAATATTTAGAGCACGACGAATTTAGTATGTGATATTAATATTATTATATATTATAATATGCCAGCGTTTCTCGAACGATGCGTTCAGCTGCATTTTTGTCGCGGACACGAGTGTAGTATAATATTGTAATATATTATTATTATTGTGTTGGGGTCGTGACGTTGTTGATTTCATTCAAAGCGCTTTGTATTATCAAATGACCGGATAGACGATGCAGCGCGTGTGTCTTTGAGTATAATTTTTGATTCATTACGCGACTGCATTGATGGGGTACACGCTATACGTATGCAAATGTAAAAGGTGAACATATTGCGCACCCGTCGCCTTTATGACGGCTGACGTTACCGAATGAACAAAGTCCGGAGGGAGTGGCCCGGATGCCACGATATTTTTCATAATATTATATTGAAAATATTTTTTATTATTATTTTATTATTGCTATTATCCGGCAACCGCATATCATATTATTAAACATGTTTCCACAAATCGGGTACAATTCGAGTAGCACAATTGGTTTTATTTATTGCGATATATTGCTGAAAAAAAATGCTTAACTACAATGATAGGTATACAATATAATAACGACCGTCAAATATATTGTAATTTAGCGTTACCCCGCGCGATTTTAACAAACGCAATATAGAGTCGTGATAAACCGCTAATCCATTACATTTGTTAACGAATAATAATACATCATCCGCTATCCGCAACGACGTCTGGTAAAACATTATTTGATTTTTTTTTTTTTTTTTTAAATCGAACGCCTATTTTCGCGTATTGCAGCAGCATAATAAATAGTACCGCCTTCCTCTTCTCATAAATACATAATGTACATGGAGGTACCTAATAAAATACTATTATAAACATCGTTTAAAAACTTGTAATATTTTACCGTACTATGTTGATTCAAAACATATCATAATAAGGTTTCAAGTGAGTAAACAACGTCGTTATTCGATAGCTTTGTCAGTATATTATTAATATTTGCATTGAGTGTTCTGCATAAATTTCATAAATTATAAATCGAGAGTAACGTCCCAATACCAAACCAAAACACTGTGTAATTACTGTATTTTATATTTCTATACCGGCCAAAATTTTCCGAAAGTAAAAATGATTTATAACATTTTATATTATACAATATTAACACGATTTTTAGTCGTCGTAGGTACTTCGATTGTTTGACGTCACATTGTATATTCTACTACGTGTATATAGTTTGGTACATACTTAGTACATACGTAATTAACTAGTGTTTTTATATTTTTTAATGTTGTAGACTTCACAAAAACGAAGAAAAAATTTTTTTTAATTAAATTAAAAACGTGAAACATTAATGATAGCCACATTTGCCTTTCGCCGAGTATAGGTATTACTATATATATATATATGTTACTGATAATTATAATATATAGATGCCAATGTTGAAAAAAAATTCTCACTCGCCAACATAATATTTCTATTTTAATTACGATCCAAAACATACCGAAGTGTCAATATAACCATATTATTGATACCTGTGACCAGTGTAACCTATATAAATTAATAGAAAATTGTTATGTGTTTAAAATATAAATATATGAAAAACAAACAGATTCAATAAAACTATAATACCTCGGACTTCTTAATTTTCGATAAGGATCGATTACGACATGGACACTTTGTACACGATTTGGAATCGATTTACGATAATGGTTGCAACTCTCAAGCCATAATAATATACTATTTAGCAATAAAATAATACTACGATAATTTATTATTATTATATGCTCTGCAAATCTCGTCAACGTTATTTATTAGTTCCCTGAAGCTAAACCACGTTCAATAAATATTAATTCTAATTTGGTATATTTTTAGATAACTTGGTCTATAGACACATTATTGTTTCTTTCTTTTTATACATAACAATTGAAGCATTCGAATTGGACTGATTGTTCGAAAGAAAATGTAGAAATCATTCCTTATCTCTCTTATATCTTTGTGAACAGGCACGTGGCATTGGGATTTTGGAGAAAATTGGATGTACCCACGTCCCCTATACAAGTCGATCAGATTGATGACATCTAATTCGTAAGTGTCATCAGTTGACTTTGGAAAAGACGACGACGGTACAGAACTCATCGAAACGTGAATGGTGGGAGACAATAATATTATATTTTATGTTCACCACTTACCACCACTGTCGAAATTTGAATATTGATCGTGAGATACAATTTCTCGTACTTTTATTTTCGCACAACGGCATAACGTCATAATGACGTTTAGAAATATTCACCATAATGAACCCGTATTTACGAGGATAGATTATAATAATATAATCGCATAAAATATTTCTAGATGAATTTCAGAACGCGTTATTCATATTGAAAAAAAAATATATTTAAGAATAACACTCGCCGCCCTTCAGTTTCGGCGGTATGCATGTATATGAATGTATAATGCGTCATATAAGAATATTTACAATGTATACTTAGTGTGTCTATCGAAAGGTTGCGTAGACCAAAAAAAAAAAAAAATATGACGACTGGTGACACTAAAATACACCGGTCCGATTCCATTTGCAGCTACCGGAATGCGGTATTATAGAAGAGAAAAAAATAAGTGTCCAAGACGAACGTACCATTGGCCGTACGGACGACGGTTATTCGGTGTGGTTGTATTTTTTATATTTATTTTAAATCTTTTGATAGTAATTTTTCGAATTCTTAGAGACCGGCAGATTTACGCGTTGGAAATAAAAAAAAATTCGATCGCCTCAGACGCGAAAAAAAACCCTTTTTTTACTAAAGACTCGCCTTATCTCCGCAACATCAATAATAGCATTGCGGGGGCTAAACTTAACGAACTGTCTCGTATCTTTTTCGATAACGCTGAATAAAAAAAATTATAACAATTTCCCTCGCGAATAATTGGCACTGCTATCTCAGGTCTCGTAAATGCAATAACAAGTTTCATATCGTTTAATTTTAAGTTATTATTAGGTGGGACGTTTGTTGTACGACGTCGGTGTCGTTTAATATTATAATACTTTAATATATTATTACAACATTACGATAACATATTAGAAGAATGCATTTTAAATAAAGTCATAACTTATAATATTATAATATCTCTCTATACCTACAATCAATATCAAACACACACAACATAATTATATAATATATATAATTATTAATTAATATGAAATATTGATCACTGGTATTGATATTGATCGGGAAAACTCAATTCATCGTTATTAATTATTATGCTTTAAAAGAAAAAATGTAAATTTTATTATTATTAAAATGTTATAGTCCAGTGAAAATTTAATTTTCTATTTCTAAACATATTAAAAACGTGTAAAGTTAATTAAAAACTGTATGTACTGTGTACCAACTACCAACGGATATTAAATAATGTAATTACAAAAAAAAAAAAAAAACAATTTCATTATCTAGATAATATGTAAAATATAAATACATTTATTATTATTGCATATCATGTAGGTACACTGGCATTGTCTAAATTTTAGAAAAAAATGTGAAGAAAATTAATCATCATTAGGTTATTACATAATTAGCTGTGTAGTAAAAATAATTTTAAACAGTTTTATTGTTTATATACTATTAAAAGAAAAAATAATAATTGGAAATTGAATATTGATAACTAGTCGAATAGCAAAGTATTTTGGCATGCAGGTTGATAATCAATAAAGACAAGTGTAGGTTAAAGTGGTTAAACATTATTGGACCATTGCCAGACTTCACTGTTGTCTATTATTTCTTTCATTTTTTATTTCAAAGATTAACTTTGTAATGGTATTTTAATTTAAATTTTTTATTTAGATACAAAACGTCATCAATTAGAAGAATGTTATCAAATTAAAATTGTATTCAGTATTTATCATCTAATTATAGTATCACAGATCTCTGACGCCATTCACTTTTAACGTTTTCTTCGTAAATGGAATTTAATTGAAGTTCTTTATTTTTATAAGTACATTTTTCTTTTCATAAATTCATATTGTGTATAAACATAACATAATGGACGAAGTATTGTTGTTTAGAGATTAAAGATAAAGATGGGAGGGCTAAATCATAGTTCCACGTATCATTAATTTTTATCACCCCTCGGATAATTGTAATGCTTGTAGAACCTAAGTATTTGTACTAATAAGTTAAACTATATACTTTCTTTTATATTTTATAGATTGCAAAATCTGTAATATTTATATAATTTCTAAAATATAAATTATTTCATCTATAATTGCGCTCCTAAAGAATCTATTGCAATAACAAAGCAAAATATTCAAATTGTCATACGTTTAGATAAAAAGTAGAGAAAATATAATTATCGTGAATAACTGTAATAAATGTATGGATAACTTAAACAATTTTAATACGATTTTTTCTAGATTAATTTCTACTACATATGCAGTAAATATATAGTATATTGTATATTATGGTATTCATATGAAAAAAAAATATATTGTCCTATATATTCAAGGTAATTATTATAGCCACTAGGGAAATTATTAAGTCTATCAGTATCTGCATGTATGACTAAAGTATAAACGATTCATGTCCTTTAACTTTTTTAACGACAAATTAAACATGGCAATACACGTCACATATAACCAAGTTTAATTAGATCTCGTTTCTATACTTGTAATACATGACGGTTTGTCTTACATACTATATATTATATATGGAATGAAGTGTATGTTATACATCACTGTATAGCTTAAACAGTTTGATAAATAATAAAATTCTTAACGTGAATAAAAGTATCGAGATCTCGGAAAATGTTCAGAAAAAATTTTGATTAAAACGCTTTTGAGAACTCGACAACTTGAACTATATAATCACATGTTGTTATTTCGAATTCTCCCAATATAGAGTATATGTTTATTCTACAAACAATTTCGTAATTTATAATACATTTCGTGGATCTGCAATTATTAAAGAGAGGATAAAATGTTTAAGACCCGAAGCATTCGCAGCAGTCCCGGTGAGTGTTTATAATAAGAAAATATACCGTTGACACCAGTGACGATAATAATAAATAATATCGTTCTGCGTACATTTACACTCGGTAAAACAACTACACGACTACAACATATATGGTAAAACACCAGGGGTTGAAATTTACAAAGTAACCTGCAGTTTTGATCTTAAAATTCGTGTGCCTGTCTCAAAACCAGTGTGTTCCTATGGTGCGGGTTTGTATACAAGCTATACGGAACATAGGCACTAAGACGCATATATTGATATAGTTTAATACACTGTTCTTCTAGTTTTTATTAGTATTAATATTTTATTTTTGATATAATATAAGACTTCAAACACTTCAAGCATAAAATAGTATCAATAATAAGAATTGTTGTAAAAATGTAGTGCACCAATTAATTTTTAAATTGGGCTGTGAATTTAGTGCATTAGCAAGTTATACAATTTTGAAAAATTAGTTAAATACTTTGAAATGTAATAATAATTACAACAAATACAATGAAAAATACATTTAATATTTTAAAAATCAAAAACTATTTAAGTGCAGTAAGTGAAAAAAAAATTATTTAATTTATTTAAGCAGGTGCTTTAGTGTTTAAAAATTACAAAATAATATAGTTGTTTATAACAGTACTGATTGTGTAAAAAAAAAAAAAATCAGTTTATGTAAAAAAAAGATAATTGACTGAAAATGTTAAAAAAGAATACCATGAAATGAGATGATAAATAAATGACCTAAAAACAAAAATATGTAAAAAAAAAATGCAAAACACAAAAGTTTTAAAATTGAATTTGCTGTTACACAATTCCAAACGTTTTCTAAGAAATCTTTTTTAGAGTTTAGCATACATTTTTTTTGCAAATTCACAGTCCTTTATATAACATTATATACGTTTATCCTGGATATATTTTTAAAACTATAATTGAAAACGTTTTTTTTTTAAATAAACAAAAATTGTTTTTTTTTCTTAAATTAGTGTATCCAGTGAATGAAATATATCATGACTTATAAAAATAATCATTTATTATGTATGTGAACTCGTTTATCTATATAACGACGATAATAACATAATTATTATAATTCAAGCACCACCACGTTGTTACACTGTTCGAATAATGCTCGGCTTTACCGGTTCGAGCATCGTATGTAATATTATATGGAACGTAAACCACCACCGCACTACTTCACAGACTCGTCAAGTTGCCGAAATCGCCCTGCAGAGATCCGGTAATAATAATATATGTCCGCATAATATTATAATGAGTGTGCAAACTATAATAATACTATAGTGTCATATAATAATAGGCGAACGAAAAAACGTTAATACGTTAATATTTCGCCATGTTCACTGTATTATTCCTTATGGAAGGGGCGAAGAGCACGTTGTGAAACGGAATATTGCGTATGATACTCTGGAAAAAAACCCATCAATAACAACAATAATATCATATTGTTCATGAGTATAATCAGGTGTAATTACTATAAGTGTATTATATTATACGCGAACGTCATTCGTAAAAAAACTAGAAAATCGGCTGGCGAAACGACCGTTAAGTCGAGATGCAAGATCCCTGATGCAGCTGTCGTCTTCGGGTTATATTATATTATGATCCGGGTCCAGCGCCGGCCTAAATTTATAGAATTTTTGCAAATTCTCCAGTTGCGTAATTTTAAAAGATAGGTTTAATATTGACTTACGTTTTGACAGATTTTAAAGATTACGAAAGCAGTAATTTTCTATTTTTGTCTATTATTGCACTTATACCCGGCATATCAATTTAGATGTGTTATACTTAAATTTTGATCAAGGTAAAGCTTGCGTATTTTTTATTTTTTCTCTGAAAATTTAAATTCACAGCTTTTTGATTTGTCAATTTCATATATTTTTTTAGGATTTAGATTTAAAGAGAATAATATTTGAAATGTTAACAATTCGATCTCCAATATAATTTATGACATATTCAAATTGTTTTTTAGAATAATAATTGTCGCTTCACTTTATCCACTGGTATACCTATGTTTGAAATAAAACAGAATATCTAAAATATTACTATACTGGTGTACGTGTGTTAGACAGAAAATCATATTATATGTCAATCATTTCAAGCAATTTATGGAAAACCACAATATTTACAAAAGCTGATAAATTGTCAACGAAACGTTACGATGACCTAATGCTATTTATTGTGTAATTTTTTTTTTTTGCTCTTATGATTTTCCATCGAATGACTTATACTTACAATTTTTTTGAAATTTTTTCTTCTAGCTAATTCATCAGTTTTCAAAGTTTCAAACCCCAAACACTGTTGACGTTTCGTTCGATATAGCTGCATCTAAATATAGCGGTCAATAGTAGCGTACCTATTAACTAGAAAGAGATTGGTTATCTCTCTTCCATTAAAATTATTTGTGTATGGTTATTTTTTTAAATTACTATTTTTATAATGATCGCACCCAATTTTTAAATTCAATTTTTTCTCCTATAAATGTATATCTAATTACCTAAAAACCTGCAAGTGTCTAACACTTTAACCAATAATGCTTCGATGAATTAGACATTAAATCTTTAATAAATGTTGGTTTTTTTTTAATTTCTCGTTTGTCTGTTCACAGATATAAGTGTAATATGTATTAAGATGACTGAAAACGTCCACAAGTCACATCGAATGGACCACCATACCACGCCAATCATGATATTATATAATTTATATTATATAGGTAACACACTCGGGTCATTTAAATTGGTTTTATTTTCTCATTATACACACTCACCGTGTTTATTATCAATATTTGTATAAGGATATAAGATTCCTTACGACCAATCGAAATAATGTATCATTATATATAATATAAAATAATATTATATAGATGTGTATAGTTATACCGATGAGCCTCCGTTCGTGCAACATTATATGTATATATAATATACATGCATGCATTTTACCCGTCAATATATTTTATGATACGTATCATATTTGATGAGTGCGTGTGTGTGAATGTGTATGTGAAGTAATTTCCCAGTTGCCATTTTTTTTTCATTACAAACGTGCGTGTTCATGCCGCTGATATGACGTGTATATTATATGTGCGATCGGTATGACCTCCCATCGCCATCGTCCGCCGATTTTCCGGTAATTTCGCATTTCAAAAACCGTTTAGCATCTTTATAATAATATTAATATAATTTTGTATTGAAAAAGCGGCAGGTATACACGTATCGTTATTATTTTAATTTAAAATAAAAAATAAAAATACAGTTGCGCGTAAAAAATAAATAAATAAATTATTCGTGCGCTACCACAGCGGACGTTGTGTTATATAATAATATTATTATCGTGATAGATTCGCAGTGTAATTATTGGCAGATCCTTTCCCAGCGCCGCGCCGCAGTCTGTTCGTACGCGATTTAAGACCTGTTTAACCAGCCGAGGGTATACTAACAACACTGGGATCGCTTCGCATCGCTGAAAGGGCGAGGGAATATTTATATATTATGTATTATTAATATTATTACTATTACTATCGTCGTGTAAAGGGCGACGGATGTGAAATCATGTCTGGAAAATACAAATAGTTTTAAACCGTGAGTACCTATTTATGTAATAATGGACACCTATTTGGCATTCTTTTAGGGTAATACTCTGTTCCTGGATCCTTAACGAAATTAAACTGCAAACAACAAAAGAATAAATTATTCTTATAACGATATAATTATACTTTTAACAACATATTAATGAATAAACATTAAACTGTCAAGTTAATAGTGATACAATATAAAAGGAAAGGGTAAATTGAAAAAAAAAACAGGTTTATGATTACAATATTTTTTGAACGTAATTATTTTTAAGTTTTAACTAGTATGATTTATTTCTAATATCCAAATTGTATAGTGTATAATATAGTATTTTCTAAATAAACATAGAATACAGTTTAATCTCAACAACTAATTTCAGAAATCTCGTATAAATATTATATCGCATAAATATGTATAATAATATATATCTATATCTTCTAGGTATAGATAATAAACATTATGATATATAGTCCGATACACATAATATTATACATAATGCCTTTTTTGTAACGTTAAAGTTATGGAGATTTCCGAGGCCCGTCATTATAATATTCTACATAATAATGTGTTAACAGTTTTAAAACAAAATATATAATATATTAAGTGTATACTTTCTGAAATGATATTGACGTTGTACAAATAAGCGCTGTATAATTTATAATGATTGTTGAATTCGTGAACTGGATTTAAAAAGATTAAAAATATAAAATATACGCCATTCTGTATACGTAAATATTTCTCCAGGCAATCTTTGTAGCGGTTATATACCCATAATGTAGTGAAAAATCTTATTAAAAAAAATTTTACTTCAGTTTTCGAAGACAACGACGATTTATGTGCGACGTATAATATAAACACACATTTCATCATGTCGTATTGAAAAATGTGTGTGTGTATTTGTTTTTTTACAATGTAAAGTCCAATGTCGAGGTCCCCAACCAAAAACGTAGACAGCTAATAAATGTTATGCAAATTATCGCACAATTTTAAATTCTAGCGAGACGTTAATATTTCGACCATCACCAAACGACAACATTACGGGTTAACCACCGCGCGTACATATTATTATTATTATTATTATGGTTATTATGTTCACAACAAAAACCATAGCAATGAATAATATGAACCGATTATTGTAATATTATGTACTAAGAGCGACTCCCCCCGATGGAATAACACCGGTCTTGTGAGGGGTACGAGGGTGCTGCAGTGCGAAAAAGTGTGCTCGTTCCGTCTCGTCCGGAAAAACGTCTCTCGCGTGAGAGCGCAACTCGAAGATGGATGTGCAGCGAGATACCAAACGTTCAAGGATAGGGTGTGACACACGTAAAATAATATATATTGTATTGTTATATGAGGGGAACATAAGTATTGGTGTGACGAAAAAAAAAAGAAAATAAGAAAAGAAAAAATGAGACGAGAGAAAAAAAGCACACAGACAACGGACGCGTCATACCGCACTGTATCAAAGGCGTACGGACGGAGTATGTAGGACATACCAATGTATAGGTATTCAGTGACTTCGAGAAAGGGTCCATTTGTATTATATCTCTGTGAAAGGTATTTGTTTTTCTTAAAGAACTCAGTAATAATAAATTTAGGATTTCGTGTTTAAAATATTTCACCGGAAATAAATAATTATAAAAGTTAGAGATGTACATGGGTTTGAAAATTCTCATGGTGGTAAAAATATGATATTTTAAAGTAGTAAATAAAGTATTTTAAAAATAAGGCGTAGGTACTTAGAAATTCTGTATAATACTTTAAAGAAAGGATGATAACGGCTGTTATTTAAGGGGTTTGATATAGGCAATGTTTATGAAACGTCGAAACGAATCAACATAATATTATAAATTATAATACATAATTAATAATTCATAGTATTTTGAAGTGTTCCAATATCAGTATCAAAAATGGTTATTGCATAATAACGAAATAAATTAATAATAAAAAATTGTTTTAGGATATAGGAAAAACGTATGACATAGTTTAATAATCAAAGAAGCTTTCCAAATATTTATAATAGATAGGTATGCATAATGAACAACTTTATCTGTGTCATAGCGTTTTTATTTTTATTTTCATATCGTTACTCACAATTTGTGATAAATAAATAAACTACAAAATATAAAACTTTACAAATAATTGATTTTGACCGTCTTAAAATCAAAACAAATTAATTAAAAAAAAAAAAGTTATTATATTAGGTAAATGAAGTTCATAATATGTAATGTGAAAATTTGGCAATACTTTTGTTGTTACTGCTTTGGTAAGCTTATTTCACGCAAAAATCTTTTCATGGATAAACTATAGATGTTATTGTGAATTCTTATAACCACAATATAAATTGTGATTTTAATTCTAAACTTTTAAGAGGAAATTGCTCGCTCAACTTTTTGTATTGTATTTGAATCACGTTTACTCGCGGCTATATTCTATTTTGTATGTTCGCTGTGTAATGACTACATATTCATAGATACACAATATTATTTTTATTATTAAAAAAGAATAAGAAAAAAATAATAAAAAATAGAATAAGTACAATGTAATATGTATATAAACTTATAATTTGATCTATCTTCTAAAGTATGGCAGTTTTATCGAAAGTTATAGGCAAAGTTATTAATTATAACTATAACTGTAAAATAAACATGTTATATTAAGTATTTTATAAGCAACAGTGCAATTTAAAATTTATAATAATAGGTAATAACAACAACAATAGCAATATCTAGATAAGAGTTTAAGTAAATACAGGCTATTATTCTTATCATCCTCACTCACAAGACAAGTAACATATTATCTCTATTTATCAACTTATGTATTAATTTTGAAATTAAATCAAACTTTCACTATAACCATTAAATTTTGATTCCGTATTTACAATACAAATGAAACTTGTAAAACCAAAATACAGTTTAGGAATATTTGTTAATATATTATTATACTACTTTTATACTGTATGTCTTATACTATATTATCTGATAGACTCCATAAGTAAAATATATATATATCAAATCAATTATTTATTCAACCAACAAATAAGTGGTAAATTTTTATAAAATATAATATTATTTATCATGTTTTTTACGTTATTCGTTGTTAGGTGTTACCACTGACCAGTTACCACTACACAATAAGCATTTCGTCCAATAGCTGTTACGGAACGTGTATTGCATTATATTTGTATACAGCCGATACTCCCGCAAAACCAATACTTTCGTCTAGATAACACTGGTTTTTGTGTGTTATTAGGAGTAATATCTATGTTGTACGCCAAAGATTAAATAATAATATATAGTATTTACCTACGTATTACACGTCCATGATTAAGTGAATTCGAAAATAACCCAATCGCTTGACCCGTAAAACCCACATCGAATCGATTATTTTTACAAAAAAAAAAAACTTTATCAGATAAAATAATTATTATTTCACGTTCTTACGTTGTAAGCATTATATTGCGCTATTATAATATAGTGTTATAGAAAACTAGTATTTGTTGTATTGTATTTTATTATGCTCTTTATATAATTAGTATATTATTATAACCTAATGCCGTTCGTAGACGTTAGTCGAGCACGACCGTAGTTGTAGTAAGAAATTCTATCTAATAATATTTTATACGAGCGAATAATATTATGTATTAATGTAAGTGGACAATGTGCAATATAATATTATAGTTGTGCAGCAGCGGAGATCGCGATGATGCACTTTTGTCATTTACGTTGAACGTGACGGATCAACCAATTACACACATGTGTGTATGCAACAACAATACAACACTGCCGTTTAAATAATAAGGTATACAAAATAACATGTTTGGTGTTTACATTAACGATATAACACTTGTATAACTAGGTATTGCACTCGCACAATGTGTTTGTCGGGGAATGTATTTATGTATCATAATATTTATTGTTGGAAAAGAGTTATTTCCAAAATCCGAATAGTTTTCATAATATATTTAAATTTATGAGTGTAATATAGGTAGATAGCTTGACTTATTATTTTACCAGATAGCTAAAACAACAACAAAGATAATTGTTTTGGTATTCAAATTATTGGCGGATATGTACGTTTTCTTTTGTAAGTCATTTTCAATGTTATTAAATCACATATTAATTAGTAAATTGTTTTGTTTCTCGCTACACTATTAAGTAGTAGAACTTGAGTTCAACCAATTTACATTATTTATACTTAGAGTGAATAATAAATAATCAAATAATTTTAGCTTTAGATGATACTATAATATTTTACAAAAAAATATAATGTTGGTGTTAGTTTTTAAAGTAGAAACCAATAATATTTTTCATTTTAGCAGCATAGTACTACGCATTGTTAATTCAGACTTTATAATATTTGTTACATTTTCAAGTTAAAAAAAAAAAAATAGAAAAATAATAAGAAAATTATAAATTTTATGATTATATTGTTTAACTACTGTTAAATCTTTTTTAAATACAAACTCTAAGTCTCTAAAGTATACAGGAATACATTTTCTATACGTAAAAACTAACTAAAACAATATAATATGTGCGCTGTAATAATAAAACCATTATAAGTTATCTATTTATACATAGAATGATGTATAGGTTATAATCCTTTTTTTTTTTGATTTTCAACACCGTTAATTAATATTGTGAAAAATATTTCGATAAACTTTATTCGTATGAGTAGTGGAATATAAAATATTTTTGTATTATTATTATATTATATACCTACGCGTTATCTATTGTTCCGGTCACGACGTACACGTTTTATTGTTTTTATAATATTTATAAAACACAATGTAAAGAGTCATAAAAAAAAATTATACATTTAAAATATATTTTGTTTTTCAGATCCTTGATCGATCTCACAGCGATAATAGAATAATCGGGTTCGTGGGTGCCCCTGTGACTCGATATTTGAACTCAACCGGCCGTGTGATCGTGTCGCTCCGCCGCCGCACTAGCCAAACCTAACCTAACCCACCCCGATTGACCGTGGAACATTTCAAAGGAGATTTCATTAAATTCTAGATTTCTCGGCGGCAGGACACACTGACAATTAATAATAGGCTTTGGTCATTTTCGTGATAAATCCGGTTTTCTCGGCGCTCGATGGACGCCGCCGATTGCAAACGGCCGGGGCCACGAAATCGACACCGCCGTCGCCGCAAACAACACGACTGTACGACGGTGCGTATTAATTCTAATAGATTCATTAGCATATTCATGTGCCGCGTGTCCGCTACAATGTACACTATAATATTATTATATGTATTTTGAACAGATTATAATATTATTATTATGTACAATATAATATAAATGCCTTTTATGTGCTCGGAAAGATAACGCGACGTCGATTAAGCTCGCGCGCGCGCGGTAGTGTACACACGCACACCATATTATAATATACTTTATGAATTTATAAATTTCAACGTACAAATATAATACACACCACCACACACGGCCGACAACAGCAACAACAATAATCATAATCGGTACGCCATGCACAAATCGTATATCGTACCTATGTGCGGTGTACAGAAAAAAAATCCCCGATCGTGACTGCGCACACCCACGTAATATTATCATCGCCCGGGTCCACGGCGGCGGCGGTGAGCAGGACGAAGGCAGAGGAGATATTTCATTAGCTCGTTATCGATAATTAACGTGTCTCGTGGCGTGCAACGGGCGGATTCCACGACGAAAGATTTTGTAATGCTCGCGAACGGGAAAAAAAAATAATACTATGATATTGTATTATACCGTGTAATGATAATATAAATATCACATGATAATAACAACAACGTTATGTAGGTAATGTATATTGTTTTTATTATCATACGTACGTGAGACGCGTGCGCTGTTCGAACCGCGCTTTTTGTTTATTTAGAACGACCTAATAAAAGATTATTGTAATCGCAACAGAGCTTTGGCGCAAGCGCGTCGCTGCGAGAGAACGTTTTAGGCGTGGGACGACGTGTTCGTCGTCTAGTTACAATGTAATATAGTCGCAGACTTGTGTAGTATAATATGCGATGTGTACTAAATTGTCGTAATGACGGCGGCGTTGACGTTTTAAACATTTTATTTTATTTTTATTTTTCGCTCTCATACTAGTCCGCAAGACGTTTCTCATCATCGTAAACTTTCTCATTTAATATTATAGATAGATATATATATATATATATAGTCACTGTAAGTCTGATAATATCATAACAACTCGTATTATGTTAACTATTCCGTTGTCGGCGATGGTACATTCCTCGTATACTCCGGTTTAGTAACGATAACGCTCCGTTATAATAGTATATAATAGTATGCATAATATACTCAATTTGGAATATCTCAATCCACTGCAACATAAAATAAAAAATTTGGGACCGAGAATGAAAACATAATGTCGAGGTAAACTGCAATAACATTTCAAAAAATCAAGTTTTCGACCTTTCCGTGGGTTCACGATTTTTAATACTCATAAAGTACTCAACTTATCATCAATCGACTCCGAATCGAACTCACTAATTTTACTTGTAACCAAGCACTCTGTGACTGAAAAAAATCAGCCTTTCTGTGACACATGATTCACTCTGTCACAGTTGAATATACGATTGCTGAAAGTTCTATAAATTCCAAAGAACCTGCAGAGTTGAGGTCAATATCCCAAACTATATTTGTGAATTTCTTACGCCAAGTTTTGAAATCCCTGCTCTTACCATAAAATATCTCTATCAAAATTTAACTGATATATTTAAGCTATCATTTATCTTCTTTACATGTATCAATAAATTATGCTTTTTATTTTGTATTCTACACTTTAAGCTACTGTAATTAGTGCTGTAATGTTGATGACAAAATTAAATCAACTATTTGTATATTATGTGTTTATATTTTTTCAATCGATTTATAAGAATAACAAATACAATATATTATAATGTCTATAAAACTTAGTATTATAATCAAAAATAAAATTAAAATATGAATAAAAAATATTATTATCTTTAGGTGTATGACTTTGATGAGGGTAAAAGCCGATGAAACTTGACTTTATTACGATATTGAACAAAACATTCCAAAGAATTTCAGTTGACTTTTAAAATAACTTTATAGTAACTATGCCTAAACTAATATTATCTAAATATAATATAATATTATTGTCTGATATAGATAAGTATTGACATATTCGACCACGTGGACATTATATATTTTGTTTTTTTTTCTTTCATATGGCGATATATTTTGTTACAAAAATGATAGTTTTGAAAACTTATAAATTTTACGTCAGTAAGTTTTTATTATTGTTATTAAAATGCACGTCATGTATAAAAATTGTTTAATATTTATGAGATAGTTTTTCGTCAGATACTTGAAATATAACAGACCATACTATATATAGGTATATTGTTGTTTCGTTTTGGCGTTTTGAAGTTTTTAGTATATTTTATCATGCATACATAATATTATTATTACCTATCTAAAGAAAGAACGTCAACTATTTAAAACTATTAGAAAAACATAACAAAAAAAAAAAAATTATAATAATAATAAGAATTATAATAAATAATGAAAATAATAATAAAAACGAAATAAAACTGCAGTTAGTATTAGGAATTCGATTTTAATTGGAAATAATTTTATTCATTTGAAATTTAGATTTGTCGATTACTATTAATTTTATTTAAAAATATGCGTAGGAACTGCTGCTGTCCATCACGCTGAGTGTGTGACCGCTCTAAACGAATAATATTATGTTCTGACGCTATTATAATAACATTAAATTCTTAACCAGTTCCTATTATAATATTATACTACCAATTTTCGGTGGTTTTTGTAAAACAATTTTGTTGTTCTAACGAGACTTCTCATTCATTAACATTAGTAATTGAAAAATAACCTACCACTTTAATTGTTCAAAACAATCACAACGCCAAACAAAAGTAGGTGAGTTTACATGTTAATTACTGTATTTTCCTTCCATTTCGTTTCGTCTCATTCTTTTTTTTTTTTATTATTATTTTACTATTGTTTCTGTTTTTCACGTCGTGTAATGACTATAATAACGCGACTTGCGAGTAATTTAAATAGTTACCGCATTTAAATATTCTTACAAAGTACAACACTACACAAACGAGTCTGTAACCTTAGATTCCCATATTATAATTATAATAATATTACTTAGACATGTTTTCTTGACGTGTTAAATGCAATTTTAAACATACAACTCAGCGCTGTTTAAATAATTGAAAAATAGCATTCTGTAATAATTATAATTTAATCGTGAGCGTTGAAAACGATAAAAATAAAAGCGAGCGTATACTTACAACCCACGTTTAAACTGTATTTCTGTGTGGAAAATAAAATACCCCACACAAATAATTATTAGTTATGACTTCTGCATATATTATTATATTACGAGTGTTGTGACGATTTAGTGTTTGCATTGAAGTATTTTTTCGAACATTTTATTATTATAGATATATACAAACGAATGAAAGATTATCATCAAATAATTAAATAGAACCCTTGTCAACTAAAACTAAGCACGCGTTAACCCATATAGTTATCAAGGATTGTCCAAGTAAGTATATTAGTACTAATTGGAACGTATTGGTAGCCAGTAAGTGACATCACGCAGGTCGTTTGCATACCGTTAGCTGGTCAACGTGATTTGTGTCCAGAAAAAAATCCATTCTCGACGGAACACAAGATATAATAATATAATATACAGGAAATAATACTAGTTTTGTGAAATGTAAAGATATTTTATGCTAGAAAATACCGTGTTTTATAATAAAATAATTTTATAATACGAGCTTCTCGACTAAAACGCACCCAATCGTTTGTCGGCCGTTGTATAAGCAAATAACTCGTTCCGAATTATGGATGAAAATATATTATTGCGTGTAATTTAAAGAAATTAACGTCAACGTATGAATGGTATTGTTCTCAAAAAAAAAAAAAAAGAAATAAACTGACTGTAAACTATAAAGATTTGGTATTTTGTTGAAATTACGCCATGGAAGATGCACCTAATAACCAGTTTATTAATATTATTATTATTTTTTTTTCATCTGCATTATACTATACACTATATACCTAACTGTATAATATTATGGAAATGCTCAGAAATCCTTCAAAGAATTTCTCAAGTGCGCCCTTAGAGCTTATACTCAATGGACCATCGCCTTACACATTATCATACGGACAATCTAAATAATGTTGAATCACAAAAGGAAGGGTTCACTGCTATTCAGGTTTGTTCGAGTGTATGCTTGAATGCGTTGACTATACAAAAAATATGTATCATTTCTTCGGACGTCTCATTAAAGTGTAAGTATATACAGGTTATTATATATTATGTTAATATAAAAATAAACGTGAAAAATATATATTAAGTAATTTTTCAACTGACATATTCACATTATAGAGATGATAAACTGCATTATCAATATCTTGTAAGTTTAGTATCCTTTGATCCCAATAGGCGTAAAGCATAATATTACAACGATACTTATCGATTAGATCTTGGCTGTTTTTAAAACATAGACATGTTATGTATTATTAGTGTTTAAAAATAATAATGAATTTATTCAAAAAGTAAAAATTTTAATAGTTATTTAATTTAACATGTTTTAAAAGTATTAATTGAGCAAAAAAAAAATAAATAAAAACTATTAAAACGTAAAACAATTTTCTTAAAGTAATTTTTTGTGGTACCTATATAACTCTGATAATGCCTAATATAGTTTATAATCATATTAATTACTTTTAAAATATAACAATTTGACTTTATACTTTGTCAGACTTTAAGTAAATTTAAATATTGAAAGTGTTTTTTTTATAAATTATTATTATTTTATATATTATACATCACAACACTATTTAAATACAAATATTTAAAATACATTTTTTGTTATTTTCCAGAATTAAAATGCAAAAGATATTTAAGACGGAAGGGGAGTTTAGCGTCATAAAGTGCACTTAAAGTTCAACCGTAATAAATCCAATTGCAATCCAAGCTTATTTTATAATGTCAAAATACTGAAATACCGAGAATAAAATTTGAATTTATAATAACACCTAAAATGAATTAATGGTAAACATTTTTGATCTTAATCATTGTAAAATATTTTAAATTCTCACAAATTACAATTTATAAATGTTGAATTTGATCATTTATAGAAATAAATATAATTTTTTTCTTTATTTGTATGAAATGTTACAAAATACAGTTAAAAATACTATCACATGTTCTGTTATATACAATTAATTTAATTTTTACGACTCAATGAACATGTATCAGTTGTATCATATAATTTTATTAAAGTACTTATTCTTCAATAAAATAAAACGATTTACAGATATTTAAAATATTTATAAAGGTTGAAAGCAATAAAGTATTTAATTATTTAAATTTGATTCAATTAAATATCCGGAAGATTTAAATTATTTGGGATATTCAGTAAATACAATATTATTTATCAACAATATGAAGCATCAACAAAAAGGTTGTTTTAAATTGATTGTGTTTAAAGTGTAATCCGTTTAATTATTTTTTATACGAATATTATAATACAAATTATATTACAATCATTTTATCCATAAAATGGTCATTATCAAATTAATCTAATATAATATTCTATGTATGATATAAGTATATAATATAATATAATAATATTCTATAATTACGTTTACCTACGTCACCTGAAATTGCTTGAACTACTGCATTATTTACTTACATAATAACTTTTATGTATACATTAAATCCTGCGTACATATGCATTTATAATAACCTCAACTCGTTTTGGAAACAAATCGATATATTAATTAATACAGTTGATATTCGTTGAATTTCTTGAAAATGGATTACCTTACATGGATTACTTTACCTATATAATAGAAGCTACTGGTTCGATTTTTAAGGTATTTACTTGTGTTGAGATTTTATTATTGACCATTAGAATGTACCGTTAGAATATTATTATATTGTATTTTCTATTCGCCTTGGGCGATCACGTGAAAAAAATGCTTCGAATGTAATGTGTCTTACACCGTGTCAGACAGCCAAAGGTCCAGGTTGCTAACTGTAATTTTTACAATGCAATATGTGTATATGTGTAACAATAATAAAACAAGAAATAATAATACGTTTAGAGTATTTTTATAACTCCCTAAAATTGTATCTATAGCAAAAAATAACGGATACGTTCTACAAACAAACGTCTCGGTATTTGGTACAAACAAAAATTCCTATAGAACGTGCTTTTTCAATGGATTTTAATTTATCGTAAAGATTACTGCGATACCGAATTACGGGTCTCCGGCGCGTCGATAATTTATTAAGAAGACATAAAAATAATAATAATTGTTGTTGGAAAAGAGAAAAGCATTTTGGTCGCCATATGACCATAAAGGTGGGTACCCGAAACAGCGTGATACTGCTGTTGCTCGACTTTCGTTTTTATTGTGTTAACGGAAGTATAATGATTTGTCAACGACACGTACCCTGGCAAACGGCAATAACAATAGTAACAATATAATAATAACCTAGCACGGCCTGCAGTGTATGATTATAATTGGACCGATACGACTATAGTCAGTGTTATAATTGTAATCGGTCAATACGAATAAATAAGTTCCAGATGCGATTCAAAGAAATTTGGACGCCAGCCCGGTATGATGTACAATAAAATAGTAATAATAACAATAATAACACATAATAATAGAGGCACCCGATATTATTATTGTCATTATTATATTACTTTGGAGAGAGACGTGTTCGACTAATCCGTAGAGATTCGGACGATGTCGCCGCCGCCGCCACCGACGCCGCAGCCAACAGAGTAATCCTGCGAAGAATAAAAAGCGCAGCGGGGTTACGGAACGCGCGCGCGGGGTGGCACTCGCAGTGTATGAAATCGGGTAGGTCCACCACGCATTTGTTTCTTTGTTCGGTTGTTTTTGTTTTTTTCCCACCCGCCGCAGTAATGCGATTTACCGCATGTGCCCATAGATTTTTTTTTTTGCGGAAAACACGACCCGACCGAATTTACTTTCTACCCGTTGCGGGTAGAAAGACACATTTTTGCACTTTCCACCCCGCGGGGAGGAGACGTTCATCCCGTTATTCGCACCACCGGGTTTCCCGGACGTGTAAATCACGATATTTGTACCGAGAGACCCGGAGCGATCGGCATCGGGGGTTCCGGGGCGGTGTGCGGGGGGGGGGGATGAGAGAAATGATAAAATGCATCTATACACGCGCGCACGCACATAGCGAAAAGCGAAAAGAAGAAATCGTGTTTTTTTCCCCCCATTGTCGCGCCTACGTGTATATCTGTTTGCTAGAGTGTGTGTACTGCTGCTGCTGCACGAGACCACCCGGTGGGACTATGATGTCTCAATATTATGTGTCCGAGTAACTGTGTGTGAGCTCACCACTGCAGCCGGTTTCGAGTAGGTATATCGTGCCAAGAGGTCGTAACTCCTCGGCGAAAGTCTTCGCGCGCGGGACAAGTACGAGCGGTCGCGCGCGCGTTTATAAAAAACGTTGTTGTTATATTATAATATTATTGTTCGTATATTACGCCGATAGTAATAATAAGATATTATAAAATATTATGATATTATTTACAGAGCTGCGACGACGGGTGGACGACGATTGAGCAACGGCCAAGCTGGCGGGCTGCGGCTACCGGGCGCTGCCGATTTATGGCGAATACCTCCACGACTTATCGTCGTATGATATTGTTTAATGCGACAACGGTATAATAATTATTATCGCGACTTGCGCCGTATAGCCGACACGACCGCGAGTCGTCTACGACGGGTTTTAGGGGCGCCGAAACCAGTCGTCGTCGTTCGTCATCGCCGTGGCCGGCCGATACCCAGCGCACGGTATATATTATTATGATATCAATAAACAAAAAATTAAAATGAATAGTTATATTAACGTAATAAAAAATAACGGCCGCGCCATAACGGATAGATCATATAAACACAACGTAATTGCGTACCGCATAATAATATTATCACGGTTATTATTATGTTATCCCGCAGACTTACGACTTCCGTTCACCGACGAGCTCGCGTGATTTGCGTTTTCGACGCGTGTTATTACATTCTAAAGATATTTTACCATCTTCGACTAGTATACCTACAACCGCGATCGGTAGCGGAATTACAATAATATTACCTGCGCCTTGGTTTGCATATTAGAGGCCCCGGCAGAGATATTTTGTGAAAAAAAAAATGGAAAATAATGATAATATCGATACAAGTCGATGAAAGTTCATATAATTTTATGTATATGAATAACGGGTCAGCGTACATTGTTCGAATAACGTTATGAAATAACACAAGTATACACATTGTTCACGAAATTCCTAGCCATACTTGCAGCCTGGTGTATTATAATGTTGTTGCTCGGATAT
The DNA here is from genome assembly GCF_020184175.1 of Aphis gossypii. Lineage (NCBI taxonomy): Eukaryota > Metazoa > Arthropoda > Insecta > Hemiptera > Aphididae > Aphis > Aphis gossypii. The sequence goes on from NC_065530.1 coordinate 61,085,940, forward strand.
TTATCAGCTGTTCTGCAATACTACCTCAGCATCGGTTTTCAATCATCGCAGTGTTATGACACATAGTTTATATAGATACGCAGTCATTTGTTCGTTTATGCCCACGTGAAGTGATCGTATTATTAATGAATGACAAATCACAACAAGTTTTTTAGGTTAGGTATTGTGTTATATATTTATATACGATCAAGAGTGTGTTAAGTACTGTGAGACGATGATCATACAATTTTTAAATTATCGATCAATCTATTAATTAAACATTTTTAATTTTTGAACGTGAATGGAGATTCGAAAATAGTCGCTGGCGAATTTCGTTTTAAAATATTTATAAAAAAATATTGCGATTTCCAACCGTTTTATTCATCGGGTTACTCCGAATATAAAACTACGCTTTTATACAGTCGATAAATTTTATAGAATTACCAAAGTTTTAAACACGCAACACGGTAGTTACATAAATTTAAATTTATAGACATTAGAGCTCCCTCACATTATTTAATCTAGAAATAATAGTGGTAAAGATTCCGAACGGTACATAATATTCAAACGTTAATATGTGAAAAGATAAATATATCGTCGGAGCGCATTGTATAATACAACACTTTGTATATGTATATGCATCGGTATGTATAAAGAGACGGAACGCCAATGAAATTTTATTTATTGAAAGCCGTATTTTTACTTTATTATTCATGTCTTAGCTGTAGTATAATGTATAATAGATGTGTATAGATACTTTTACAATAATATGGTAAAGATAAAATAACAACATACGAACTTAAGGTGTTCTTGGTGTATTTCTCAACGTTAGTCAAAACTAATAAACGATAACTTACACCTATATACATATTACACATATATATGTTATATATATGTATTAGTATAGATATATTATACGTACATATGTATACAGACAAAACACACAGTTAAAATATACTCAAAGCTATAAACTTAAATTTGTATTAACATTAAACATATTATTATATATTTTAAGAATAAAATGTATAATTTATTGTTCGTGTTCCTACTGCGTAACATAGTGCTCGTGTAACTTTTAGATTAAGAAAGTTGAAATTCTCGGTATAGACAGTCATCGTGTGTTGTAGGTGTGATTTTTTTTTTTTTTTATCGATACAGAGTGTTTTATATTTTATGTATAATAATATCGCTTTTAACGAAAATCATTCGTACTGTATTTTAAAATGAATGCACTCGTGTAATCGTCTTTGAAAGGAAACGATTTAAAGCAATCGTAATAATATAATGCACGACATTAATAAATTGTACATACGAATAACGTAAAGCAGGAGTCTCTAAGCTACGATCCACGAAGTATTAACCCGGCTTTCGAAGTAGGTACGATGAACGAACAAAAATATGCAGAATAGAATATACCAAATTATTTTCGCATGCACTCGTCATCATAACGTGTCAGGTAATATCACTTAAATATTAATGAAATATAAATTCTGTAATTAAAATTATACTCGCTTATATAATTTTGATCCACATAAGAGCTTTTAGTTTTTATACTTAGCCTTTGCATAAAAAAGTTTAATAGTCGATGTGGTTATAATATTATGAACTATATGGGTCTATAAAAATATAGAGTAGGTTAACCTTACTAACTACTTAACCACGTATAGCAAGTATACAAGAGAGGATGTGATATATTATAGGACGATTTTTTGTAAAATTAAATTATACCATAATCATTATGAATTAATACATTTTTTTAATAAATGAATAGGCTTTGTTTTGTCAGCCACTAAATGAACCACCTTAAATCATCAGTGCGTTAAAAACTATTTGGCCAACTATTCCTGATCTATTCTATTTATACTATATTATAATACTATATTACCATTGTTATCAATTAAGTATAATAAAACACATTCAAAATAGGGATCATGTAATATTCGCAGTATTGACAATAATTGAACATCTATAGTATTATTATATTATGAGACGTACTTTTTGCTGCCGCCGCCTGTTATGCAATTCTATAAATGCACTTGACCTCTCATGCATACTGAAAGGAATACTAGCGCAGCAATTTTTTCAGTCGTTTGAATAATAATAATAAAAAAAAATCGTAATAAATTAATGGCACAGGTAAGTAAATATTTAAAACTTTAAGATAGTAAACATAAAAAAGACGATAAATCATATTAGTCTATTCAATTGCTCATGTCGTTGTTGCTGAATGCTGAGACGTAATTTATTATTCATATTCACCATATAATAATAATAATAATAATAATAATAAGACTCTTTTTTGTGACGACATGTGACAGCCAGAGAACCGCAAGCTTATAAATTGCATACATTATTTCTAAAAGTATATACGTATTATTCAATGATTTATTTTTAATGATTAGGTAGTATAAATGTATTGTAAAGTATATATATTTGAGGACGGATGAGTCTATGTGAAAACACATAATAATGTCAAGTGCCCGTTATTTAGGATGCAAATATGCAATTACATATAGTTCTACGTTAGTTGCAGGTTAGATTTTATTCAATACAAACATGCATGCACAAATATGGCCATTTAAAATATGCAATCAATACAGAATAGAATACGCGTATTATATATATTATATTATATGAGTAATAATTGTACAACTACATCAAAGTGTCATTAATTACTATTATCCTTGTAAAATACTCTCAGCTTTGAACAGCAACCGAAGAGCGGGACCCAAGTACAGTTTTCTATTTTAAGAAGATTTCAGGATACTATTTAATTCTTCTGAATCACCTACTATTTGGTTAGTAGGTACTTTGAAATGTATAATTTTTTTTTTAAATTCGAGCACTGAAGGAACTATAGTATATATTATTATTTATTTATATACCTATGTATTTTATGCTAAGATTAATACACTCGAGGACAGTTTGCAAAGTAACGCACTTCATGTCACTCCTAATAATTTTTTTTTAATGACAAAACCTCACCGATTTCTCCTGGAATCGATAAATCGAGTTCTGTAGTTATATTCAATTATATATATATATATTATTATAAAGTCTGGAATCGGCGACGGAGGTCCTTAAATTCTCGTGCTCGACAACTACGCACACGAGCACACGCAGCGATAATATATTATATGGTAGGTATGTACGTAGGTACGCTGTCCAACTGCTGAGAGACAATAGGACGTTCGGCACGCGCATATTTTGTTATGTCTAAAACGCGCTCGGAAACGTTAATTCGTGATGTCATTGATGCAAGTGCGCTCGGCGGCCGGTTGAATAATGTTTCCTAGCCAAGGCGTGTATATTTTTAACGGCCCGTGACAAAAGTTAACCACCGCCACCACAACCACCACCGTATACGCGTTAACGGTGTGGGCAGAGGTAAAAATATATATATATACGGTGAGTTCGCTATTAAAACATATGATATTATATGCACCTCTCTGCTATATAATATCATCATGTGTGCACGTAACGTATACGAAAATCTGCCGCGTTAGTGTGTGTGCGAGTTTAATTTTTTTTTTTCTAACTCGGTTTAATTGACAACGGTTGCGGTCCATAAAAATACGATGACAAGACGGAGATGACGGAGAAGAAAAAATGTCGGTCGCCCGTTCGTATTTTCTTTTGTGCGAAACATCACCAGTCCCAGATTAATGGCTAATTAAAATAGCGTTGTGATCCTCCGCTGGTGTGTGCTTTATACCACATACATGTATACGTGTAAACACACACACACACACACACTCACAAGCGTATATATATAAACGTATGAAAAAAGATGAAAGGAGGACTCACAATATAATTAGAAATCGCGTCAAAATAACACATCAAAAGCCCGTGGACCGATGCCTCTCTGTCGCATATACACAGACACGCTCACGCACGTATGTACACACACACGCGCGCGCACAGGCACACTCGAATACGCAGGCGTGCGCACACAAACGCGATATTATAATATTATGTATTTATAAAAGGTCTGTTTTTTTTTTTTTTTACTAAAAATAATCCCGGTGACGAGTCATGTGCAAATTTGGAACAATTCGTGCTCGGAGATTTCATTAAGAAGATTTGTTAATCCGTTGAAATACCTAAAAAAAAAAAAAAAAATAAAAATAAAAAATCCATCTCAGCCCGTCAAAAACTGTTTACACAGTGCTAATAAACGCCCAAAATACCGTTCGCCACAAGTTAATGTTGATCGTTTGTTTGTATATGAGCGTGAAAAATTTCCCTCCGATTTATACGACTCAAATTAAAAGATACGAGTATAAAAAAAGCCGCATGATGTACCTTAATAATTATTATTTATTCTAAAAGTGTTATATTGAAATAATTTCCTGGAATAGTATAAAACAGCGCTTTTTTTTGGATAATAATTATAGTTTATAATTTATTCATAAATGTTTATATTATCATCCTCTTATACAATACCTACTACTATTATAGTACTATAATTTATTTAAATCTTCAATTTTTAATCCCTAATATAGTCTTATATTGATCAAGTATAATTGCTTTTAATTAACTAAAAGATAAGTATAAGATTTTTTTTTTTAATTTAGAGTTAATACCTTAAAACCAATGTGTATTAATATAATATATTTATAAGTACCTAACACCTATATCTATATGTATGCTATAAATGAGTAAAAAAAAAATGTACACAATTGATTTAAACAAAAGAACAATATTTCAATATTTAGGTAATTCTAAATAATTGATATAAAATTCAGTTACATAGGTTTTCAATTACTGTAACTTAAAATTATATAATTTACATATACTTCTAAAATATTTGAACAAATAATATTTATACATTTGTAATACACATTTTAAATTTAAAAAATAATTTTTAAATAAGCACTACTGATTTTCAAGAGAATTTAAACTTTAAATCATGTTTTATATAAAATTAATTAATGAATTATAACAAAAAAAATAAAATAAATAAATATATTCAAGGAGTATTAACATAGTTTATTTATATAATGAAATCCATTATTGCTAACAGATTAATAAAGGTAAAATTATTACGCGTGTGTAATGAAAAATATATACCTATAAAATAAATCTACTTAATTGTATTAGTTCGAAGGTGGACAAATTATTTATATTTATTTTTAATTATAATACTGTATACAATAATCATTATTTGTTCTACATATTTTGTGTGGGATTCTTGTACAGGTTAACTGTATAATAATAAATCAGCTTCATAAGTAATAGATTATTAAAATAATAAAATGATAAATATTTTATTTTGACAATGTCAGCACATTGAATAAATATAAATAGTCAATTATCAACGTTTCAGAACCCACAGCGAAGCGTGAAATATAGGCTTACGAAGTTACAAGTTTACAACTATGATTTATTTATTTCTATATTATATTTTGTAAATAAATTTTCTAACAAAAAGTGCCCGAAAAGTTTCAAGTAACCCCATCTATCGATTGGAAATCGAATCTAGTTGCAGCTTTAAAGAAATAGTTTTTTTTTTCAATTGACTATGTAGTTTTCCAAATATTAAAGGACTATACACATGGAACTTTTGAAGTAATTTAATCTAGAGATTTAAAGAGACATGACGATATCAATCGATCTCTGTTCAGCTCTAGATTCAGTTTTTATGACGATTTGACTAAACAATTACAAAGCCTTTTTGAATTATAAATCAATAATTAATTATCAGTGTAACTACAATACATCTTTTATTTTTTAACTGGGAGTGTATTTTATACACAGTGTAATTATACTAATCATCTTTTGGCTGAAACTATTGCCGAAAACTAATCAATAGTTCAACTAATAATAATTTAAATTATATTTTATAATATTTAATATTTACCATACATTATTCATGAAGTAAAAACATTACTACTTTACATCATACCTATGAAAAATATAATTAACTGTTACCTATACGTTATTTAAATCCGCACAAATATCCATTTAAAATGTAAATTTTTTCAATAATTATTGTTAAAATTATTATCTTAGTCGCTGTTCAGTTAATTAAAATGATCTATTCTATTGAAAACTTTTTTTTTTTTGTAATATTTATTTTCATGAACAAACATATGGTTTCATCATAATGAATTACTATAGTAAAATCAACTATCTATTATTTTTTTGTTCTTTGGCCACATTATGCTACATGCATTACGTGAATCTATTGAACTCGAATAGGTATTTTAAAACAATATTATTAATTTAAAATAGATTTGCAATGCAGCACACATTTATTTTTTTGTGTGGTTGCATATTAATATTATTAATTAACTAAGTTATACTTTAATTATAATTAATATTAGCTTGATGTCATTACTAAATTAAAACCATTGGTTATAGGCTTATAGCATTCAAGTACAGGCATCTATATTATTCAATGATAAATTCCGGAAAGCTCAACAATTATTACTAAGAATTCATTTTTATTTGTGTAGGTTAGTGATACTTGAAACTACTACAGTGAACCACAAATTAATTTTTTTTGCTTTTGCACGACTGATTTTCAATGCGTACAATCGTATAATGTTATAATATAAAATATATGTTTTTATAACGTTCCCAATACAAGTGTCAATGGATAGAGGAATAGAGTTCAAGTCTGATGTACAGTTTTAATTATTTTTAAGTCGAATATTTTTGACTGAGACTTAACTAAATTTGAAACTTCTTTTGAAAACTTAAGCAAAATAATTGAGTATTATGTATAGGATTAATGATGAAAACAACAGCAGTGACGACAACAACAGCCGTGACAAAAATAGTATAATAATAATATTTCTGCTTTAAAACACGGACATTTGCGGAATTCGGGGAAAAAAGCGGCCGTAGTAATAATATTGTATACAGACGAGTTGGTATTCGACGCACAAATAATAATAATAATAAATATAGAATATATTATAATATTCTTTACCACCCACGAACGAATGCATAAATTATTAATATATTATATTGCATTCCGCCGAAATACGTCCTACAAAACAATAATGCCTAATTTCGACAACCGCAATACGCTGTTGCATCCGGACGGTGTATAATATAATGTAATATTCTTATACGGGGCGTGTACGCGAGACGCTTTGCGTAGGCGCTAATTTCTGTATACATTCAATATGTATAACACGGCCGTTATTGTTGCATTGCCATTATACGACTGCTATCGGCGTATAAACACAACAATGATAATTAATTATTTTTTATTTTTATTTATAATATATTATTATTATTAACATTTTTTAGTAAGCTTTTGCGAACCCCTCACGAGGCGCGCAAAGCACATATTATATTATAATATACCTAATACATAGTTCACAAAATAATATTAAATAAAAGTCTTGTCGTCTTCGTAGGTATTACTATTATTGTTTCAACAGCGCAGCGTCACATACGTATAATAATGTATATAAGTTATAATATAACAACAAACCGTTGTGCGAGCTGGTAATCGACCCCGCGTAGGTGCCGAAGAAAGTCGGTCGCGTAAATATTCAGTCGTGGATTTTGCGGACGGACCTTTGGCGTGTGTAATTCGATCTTTACCGACCTCCCGTTGTACATTATATATTATATATTATATTATAATATTATGCACACACGCTCGCACATATACACGCATAACCGACCTATTGCGTTTTGTGGGTCAACTACGGGGAATATTGTACTGCCACCGTGCATGTCTGTGAGCAATAAATTTTAAGAAGAGTGTGAAATTCATCGCGTAATCTTAATTTTCTTATTATTGTTCCCTTCGGGTCAACCCCGGGGCGGAACTATATGGACGGATCACTAAGAGGCGAAAGACCGAGTGTATATGCTACACACGTGACTACGTGAGGCACGATTAAAAAACCGAGAATACGGTAAAAGGATATAATATCATGTCATTGAACAGATATACATGTAATGATATTATCGTTGTACGGAGAAAATGAGAGATTGCGTTTATCGACAATATTAATAAATAATCAATGATAATATAATATTATTGGGATTCAGATGAATAACTTACTGAAAGTGATGTTATTAATTGCTCGTATCCTATTTTATGAACGGTCACGAGTAAATACGGAAATCTACGGTAGAAAAGTATGTACGGACAACTAAACATTCACAGATAGAGTCCATAGCTCATACAAAGTCGCACTTAAAATTACGATATTATGGTTATGAATTTCATAATATGGTCTCTATACGTGTATTTAAAATAACGCTCATTTACCAAATATCCATGTCGGATGTGTCGTTTTGTTGATCCGTGTATATCGTAATAAAATACACGTTTGTTCATAAATCGTCGTAGTTAAACGGTATACGAACCCTTGTGTCAAAATAACGTCATATATTGTACAGGTATTGGATTTCAGAGCAACGCACTGAATTTATCGAGTCGGCACGTTTGAATGTCGCGCGTTTTTTTTCTCCAAAAACGATATTTTAACTATTCGAAAATTGCAAATGTGTTATAGTTATATAATGAAAGATAACGTGTCGTAATCTACTTCCTGTAGTGGTGATGCTGCAGTCGCAGACTCGCAGTCGACTACGTGCTCGTGCCATTGAAATCCAATATGTCTTTGCGAGGACCGCGAATACACGTGTTTTAAGTATTTAATCATCATAACGTTTCCGAGTGAAATATTTTACACTCTTGGGTCGAAAACGACGAAAGTATGACTTCATTGAAAATGTTTCGCCGAGTGGTGGTAATACGAGAGAATGCTTTTATGAATTCAAACGAGACAGGAACACGTGGTGTGTAATGCGTTACAAAGCCATATATATATACACACATATGCATGTCTAAGAGGAATACATCATCGTAGTATTCGAATTGCATGTTTATATATTTTGATGTTTAAGTATATTAGTGTTTGAACGCGCAAGATTTTTAAAAACATATTATAATCTCTCCGCATCTTAAATAAATGAAAAAAGAAAAAAAAATGTAATATTCAAATATAATAACTATTGTGACTCATCAGAGCGTTGGTGTATTTATTTGTTTATTTTATTATTTCGATTATAATACTCGTGAATGTATTTTGTGCTTATAATATTAGTTTATTGTTCGAGTTGTGTTAAATTTAAGGTAGTTTAATATGTATAAGAATAACAGAAAAAAAGTATTACAAATTAGAACCACGTGAATCGTTCGTGAATATAAATAAATTATTTGTATATAAAAAATAAAGTTTAAAATATCCGTTTAAAACCCATCAAATTCGGTCTTTCATTAATATATTTTGTATAATAATAAAGACTAAAATAAATTTGTTTTATGTTTGGGTTGACACACGACATCACTATATTTATGTGTATACTTATAAAACTGATACAATGGAAACAATATTTTATCGGCTTACACGGTTTTTTCAACGTTTTTTTATTTATTATCTGAATATATAATATATATTTTGTTGTCACATAATAATATTGTACATACATGTATAATAAAATATTTGTCTACATATTATTTTTGAGTACACTAAAATACAATGCATTTCAGTTTAAGAAAATATTATTTTTTGCTTTGGTTGTTCACCGTTTAGCAATACATTATAATATTATAATAATATACTCGGAAATCGATATTGCTAAACGAATCATTTTATGTGCACAATCAGTTTGTATACAGTGCAAAGAAACGATGAAACAAAATCATAAATCACAATAGGTTTTTTTTTTATATATATATATATAATCGGTTTGGGATGTTGAATTATTGCTCACATTTCGCGTGTTGCGAATTTAAGCTAAACAACTATTTTTTCGATGCGCCACTGCAGCGATGCACTAATGGTAATACTAATAATACAAAATATATTGAATACTTCCGGTAGAGTGGTGCAAGGAGATTCTAATATTCACTTTTTCATTTTTCAATCACACAAATTGTTAAAAACACATTTCAATCGAAAGATTTATAATATTGTTTCGTGTTTTGTCTGCGTTTCCGGATGTTTCGCAGCCGTCCAATATATGGGCGACATAAATTCTAACCCTCGCGGGGTCCAAGAAGTTCACACACGCACACACACGCGACAACATATTTTTCTCGCAGTGCTTTTATTAAATAAGTTTTTTTTTCTTTCCAAAGTTTCATTCAGGAAGTGGTGATGGGGAAAGAAGTGAGGTGTGTATGGTTCGAAAAAAGTTTTGACCTTCTCTGTCTTCGTCATTACCGTCGAGCCCGTATTCCGGTCGTGTATCATCTCATTTGTGATATATAAGTAAATATGAGTTCTAGAAGACGTTATTATTAATAAAACTTAACGGTGATCCGCGGATATATATCTTCACGCGCGCAAAACTTTTCTTTTTATTTTTGCTTGCTTTTACTTTTGATTAAAGACGGCTGCCGGATTTGGACAGCTTTCCCCGCTCCTCAGTACCTCCAGTTTCGGGCAGTAATAATATTTCGTAATAAAAACCAACCGTAAAACACGAGTTCCCCAAAACCAATATTACTTATGGTTCCTGTGTTTGGACCCTCGCCTCGCCGGCAAGTCATAAATGTGCAAAAAATAAGGGCGACAAAATGAAATGAATTAACTTTGCTTGTCGTTCTTAGCCTATAATGTGATTTTACACCCTCTCTATTACCTTATCCATGAACAAATAATTTTGAGTTTTCTTTTTCTTCATGTTTTAATACCATACATTTTTATAATCATGTTAGATAGACATGTATCTAGGTAATTTATTTATACTTTAATTTACTCGTACTTATTTCTAACCAATTGATAATAATTTAAGAAAATATGATATTTATAGTATAAAACGTTATAAAATGTTGCAGTCTTGCTGATTGTAACTACCTACTATATAATTAGTATAAATCATAAATTATTATAACTGACGTATATTACGACTTTTTTTTTTATTTTTCTACCGAAAATTGTATCATTTTGTGTTATTAATAAACTACAAGATGTTAAAACAATTTTATAGGTTTGTATAATCGTTTTAAATTTATAAGTAAGTCAGTTATTTTTATGTTATTTCGTAATTTACGATTACTGAACTTATACTGGATAATTAATAATGTTGTCCTGGTTGGACATTTATCAGATTCAACTATATTTCAAACGTAACAGCAGCGATAAAATTCGCCTGTAGGCAATTGACCTCAAATATTAATAAATCAAAACCGTTACAACACTATAATACACGATTACAAATGTATGTAGAATATTTATTAAATAATAATTTACAAACATTATTATATAATATAAATAACACACATTTTTAAAATTATTGTATAATATAACTATAATATTCAGAAATGTAAACAAAATGTTTGTTTAAATAATTAGTATAATTTGTTTTTAAATTAATTACAGATAGTTGTAACGATTGGTTATAATAAGTCAAGTGTTATTGCTATAATGTCTTAGTTTTTAAGAGTTAAATGCTTTTGAATCTTTTATAATATTGTTACTTATAATAATAATATGAACAACAATAAGTGAATAGATTTTAATTTTAAGATTATAGTGTTTTTATCAGGAAACTAATATCTTTTGTTGTTTGCATAAATCATGTGCAATTGTATAGAAAATTAAATTACAAATAAATAAAATTATGTTGCAGATGCAAGCGGGCGTAAGTAATTTCAAAGAATTTAAAATCATTTTAATTCAATTAAATAACATTAATCTTTTTACCGATTTTCTGTGGTTCGTTAAAAGTGTTTATAGTATCAAGTTTCATTTAAAGTATCGTATTATCGAAGTATATAATATTATATAGGTACTTTGGATTATGTAAAAAGTTTATATATTAATTTGGTAATGTAATACAATACCAATTTATAAAAGCAATACATTTCAAAAATTGATCGATAACCAATCGATATATCCGGGATATGAATTATAATTGGATTCGATTGCATTCAGTATATTGTGTTGTACACTACACCCGCTGCACTATACTAAATAAATTATTATAGTTATTAAAGGTGACGAGATAACGAAAAAAATATATATAAAAAACAAATTCCTACAACACCGTCCAGACATTTGTTTCGTACCATATTATAAACTGTTGATCATATCAAAGTCGTTGTTTGAAAAATAGAAGTGTGTAATATAATAAAACTTTACAACGTTGTCGGGTCATTAATTTGAATTTGCATGCACGTGAATAATACCTGCGGTACGCGAAGGTAATAAAAAATTATGTGTGTGACTAGCGGATAAATACACTGCTGAATTACTTAATGACTGTGAGTCAAGACACCGGGTCATTTGGATTCAAACGCACATTAAAAGTGCATAATATATCGAATGACATCGATGTATTTAACGACTCGAGCAGTGGAAAAATCACGATTTATTTTAAGACCTACTATGAATGTTAGTAGGTACTCGACGCGAAGAACAAAAATGGTATGTGCCATTTATTTGCACGAAACTTGGGAAAGGAAAATGTAACACTATAGGAATTCTAGGTACGTATATGAGTATACAAATCACATAGGTATTTAAACCATTAAGTGTATAAATAAATGTACCGTTATCGGTATATATTATAACAGTAATTAGTAATATTAAGTGTAATAAATGTGTGAAACTCAATGCAGTAAGTAATCGAAAATTGGTCGAATTCAAAAAAATCATGTATTATTGTTATGCATTAAGGTCTGAAATTGTATTATAATTTCTAAGTTCATTTCGATTTGGTTTTCAGAAAAACAAAACAAAATCTTAAAGATTCTAAATGTCTGTTTCAAATTAATCGAAACAAAAACATAACAATCAACATATTATTATATTCGAGGTCCTGATTTTTAAAATATTTAGATAATCGTTTTGGTTTCAATATTTTAATGTTATGTAAGTACGTTAAAATATATAGTAGTGGGCATATATTACCCTCGACTAGATAAAACCAGTACAGCCATATTATGTACGAGTAAATATTCAGCCCGTGCACATATGTATCGGGCATAGAAAATAATAAATATTAAATATCTATATTTTATACGTACTTCAACGAAAACCCTTACCGAATGCGCCAGCAAACCGATGCAATTACGGGTCGAGTATCGGTTTGATCGGTATGTCGTCCGGCCCGAACGCGTATTCCCACGTCGTACATAATATTGTAATAATATTATTATATTATTATTGTGAATACCGAATAATGAACCACAGTGGTTCAGTAGGTGTCATCCGCAGGGCACGCGGATACGGGACGGGCCGAACCACGCAAAATCGAGAACGCATTCAGACGGAGGAACGGACATAGAAAAAGTGTGTTTGTGTAGGGGAGAGAGAGAGACAGATGGAAGTAAGTACGGACGGACAGACAGACAGACAGACAGATAGACTGACGTAAAGCCGCCCAGAGGCGTCGAAGTCTTGTGTATTATATTATGTGCACTCTTGTATATATATATATATATGCAAACACAATCTTAACACTGCCATTGTAATAATAATAATAATTTGTATAAATAAAACCGCGAGGTATATATAGGTATATAGGTGTGTGTGTGTGTACTATTATAGCTGACCGGTGACTAATCCGTATACATGTACACAGTGTGGATTTGCATATAAACACACACACACAGTATATATAATATGTATAATAAAATACGCGTATAATGTGCATTGTATGTGTGTATTAATATACTATGCGTTCCGACTTTGTTCTGCGAGACGAGCGTCCAAAGTGTATCAGATCTCGATAAGTTCTCGCCGCCTCCGCCACAACAGAAGAGCAGTTTTTCTCCTCGTCTATATAAATCGACGGCGATGTATAATATACCTCTATAAACACTCGCGAGCAACCGCAATAACATAGGTTTTGAAACGAATGTCGCATATAATTTCCCATGAGCCGTCGACGAGAGACCGACCGTGTGCCCGCCGTACGTTGACTCGTCCCTATATTATTATCATATAACATCTCCTGTCCGATTCGTTCGGTCATTCGACGGTATTCGATGGAGAGGTGCAATATAGGTATATACCACCTATGTACAGACTGTCGGATTGAAAACCGCAAATCGCCCCTTCCTCTCCCCCGTCACAGACATTTTAATTTATTGCGTTTGGAAAAATTCAAAACTTTTTCAATTATTATACGAGTGCAGTAAAATTAATGTAGAAAAAACAACAATGCGTTTGTGAATTTTTTCTTTTTTTGTGTTTGGAAGAGTTGAAAGCGTGGACGTGTTGTCTACTAGCTGTATTGTTTATTTAATATCTTGAAAGGTGATGAGCGAAATTTTGTTTGAGATAGGTCGAGAATATGCTGTGTTCTTGGCGTGCGTTTCGGCTTTTTCGTCACCTTCAACTGACGAGATATCTAGTACCCATCGCAACGGTTTTACCACGTTTTCACTATATTGTTTGATGCGATGGACGAAAATTGAATATAATATAATATATATAATATAGCTGAATTGTCTACTCTGCTATGCATTTTAGACTTAGGTATGTGCGTTTGCAATACTCGAGAAGAATATACCTACTTATAGTACAGCAATAATTTACCGAGATAATATAAAAAACTTAAAAATCACCGATAACGACAAGGGAGTAATGTAACTAAAAATTATAAGCACAACAATATATCACGAACTCGTCGCGCTGGAAATTCAGGGCGGAACGTCATGTTTCGGAAACGCACGAGTTTCACGCGTAAACCCGCAGCGGGTTTGGGCGTACGGCGAGCGACCGATTACAAAACACCACGTCGTTAAGACCCGCAGTAAGTACACATAATAATATATTATAAATACACCTATGCGATAAACGTGTATAATACACGTCTAATATATTTTATTATAATATTCGGATTGTTATTATTATAACTATTATCCCGAACAGTTTTGACCGCGGGCAAAAGCGCGCCCGTTCGTTTACGGTCTTAAACGTTAAAAAACACTCATACTACAATAAGCTCGTAATAATAATATGAAAACGTCGAATCCGCGTCGGTAAAACACGCGGCTCCGTTTGTTTACGCAACTCTCGCGATCATATACAAAATTATATACATATATAATATTATTATGTGTACAAGTACGAATCTTACACGCATAAACACACATTGCACACATATATATGTACATTATTATAATACTTATATCTGTGGGCAGGTGCAGAGGTATATAAGTAAATACTAACGCGCGTTCGTGCGACCCGGTCAAACACTGCGTGGCGATTGTGTAACGGCGGCCGTCGGCGGTCTTGCTTCGGCGTGCTGCGTCCGTCCGCGACCGATAAAACATGGCTAGTTGTGGGTATTGACATCGTAGAAGTGTATGGTAACAATATAACGTACATTCAGCTATGGGCAGGCGTATTATAGGTGCCTCGCTTTGTACAGCAGTGCAAACGACACTTTTCGGATCATTCGTCGTCGTCGTCGTCAGAGACTTCATCGCAGTCGTATAGTTACCGTCGTCGTATATAGGACGGGGGCGGCACGCGTGCTTCAATCGACGCGACAAAATGCGTTACGATCGAACCTAATGATCGATTGTTAGTGGCCGTCGGGTCAGTAGCCCACATTTATTTATATATATATATACTGTACCTACATATAATATTATAATATATTAGCAACGCGTCGAGGTAAAAGGGCCGAGGAGTGAATAAAAAATAATGACGTACACGACCGCGGCGGGTGTACGCGCATATTATCATTATACATAATATTTTATTCGGTCGTGTCATTCGTATGTACGTTAGAAAACGATTAACTAAATTTATTTATGTTCGCCCAAGAATATGGGCGAGTGTGGATATATGTGCTCGGATCGCAAACGTTTCGCAACGGTCGGCACTCTTTCGTGGTAAGGACGCTCAGATTTTGTTTTCGTTCCGATCGCCGTGTACTATAATCACCTATAACAAAATATACAATTTGCCTAACAACCTTATCGCGAATAAAAAGATCAATAAAATTTACTAGTTTCCTCCCGTGAACGGATTGCGTATCATAATTTATTGTGCGTATACGAGTTGCCTCCCACAATATAGAATTAATTAGATAGTGTTTTATAAGCTTAGCTAACGTATATACCACGTAAAAGATATTTATATATGTAATAAATTATGTTATAGTTATAAAATAAAATGGTGTGGCATTCATTTTCAATAATTATTATAGTATAGTCAGGTCTTTAAGTATCACAAAATTATTAAAAATACTGAAATTCATATTTTATTTTAAGCCTTTCATGCAATTTCGTACAAAACAAGTTAATATTAGAGAATAGGAGGTGATTACTTAATTTGAGTAGCTAATTATATTTTTCTTGTGTCACTTGAAAAATGAATTATTTTCTTTATAAACCGAAAAAATGTAATCGAAACCATAATTATATTATATTTTCCA
The DNA here is from genome assembly GCF_020184175.1 of Aphis gossypii. Classification (NCBI taxonomy): domain Eukaryota; kingdom Metazoa; phylum Arthropoda; class Insecta; order Hemiptera; family Aphididae; genus Aphis; species Aphis gossypii. Next base: position 61,102,305 of record NC_065530.1, read on the forward strand.
CTATCAATAATTTTTTTTATCGAACTTAATAAACTAATAAACCTAAAATGACAATTTTCAGAAAATTAAGTAATATTTTAACGGAGGAGAATTAATTATTTTGATTCAATTTGGATTTAGCTTACTAGTATATAACATAATACTATGTAGTAAATATATTGTAATAGTGCAATAGGAGGTATAAGTATTAAGATCTCTTGCGATTCCTACTCCAGTTTTAACTTTTATAACTTCTAAGAAAGCATTATGGTTTTATTTCATGTCTAGGATAACTTTTTACGTGTACATACGAGTGAGGGTAGGTGTCAGATTATATTTTTTCGATTCTACAGAGATGCATCGTCACTATTATGTAATATAATATTGATATATAAACCTTATATAAATGAATGAGTATGACATTGGCAACTTGTTTGTTTACGGCTCTCACTTTTACTCGGACCTACGGTATGTACACGATTCGAGATAAAAAAAAAATGCAATTAACGCAAAGAAACGTTTATTATCGCACCCAACACACTCACACGCCATATTATAATTCCTTCATTTCCTATACAAACACTTTCATTATTTCCATCGTTAACGCTACAATGTGAAACGGTTAACAATAGAAAATAATAATCGTCTATAAAAACGATTTCTTTAGATTTCGAACGATGGTACTAGATAAGTAGTGGTACTGGTAACTATAGAATAGAGTATATTATTTTATAATAATGCAAATTTTTTTCTAGAGAATAACTTTTGGACGTGAAAGTATGTAACTCACTATTATTCAAGCATTACATCCATTAAAAATTATGTTATTATACTTAATAATGTCGCTTCAAAATTATAAGAGATCCCAAATTCGTAATGTAGTTTTGGACAAAATAGAACAATTTAAAAAACATTAAAAAACCTTACGATGTATTAATGTTACACTTAGTATTTAATCACAAACCAATTATGCTTGAAAGCATTTTTATAATACGATTAAATTTAACGTTGGTTCCAATACACAGTACATGGCAGATGGCAAATGATTTAAAACTTTACACTTATCCATTACTCGTTCTTAATTAAATATAATATTATTTTTGTTAATCGACTGCTTGTGATAACAGTTTTTGAAAACTTCATCTACTGGTTGGATAACAAAATGAGAGAAATACAAGTTTTAAATGTAAATCTATAAATTATAATATAAAATTCATGGGTAACTCTGAAACGCTTAAAGTAATTTTCAATTAATTATAGGCATGTTGTACAATATATATTATATACTTTTCATAACATAATTTTGAATCAATGATACCAATTATAAACTAAATACAGATTTTGCTTTACGTATAATAATTAACGTCTTCACTTTAATAAATAATATACTTATTATTAAATTTATTCAAAGCTATTCAGGTAGTCGATAGGTATTTTCATAATTATTATCAATGTATTTTTGAGAATTATAATATTTAACACTCATTCGATTCTGCTTATATGCTTTGAAAGTTTAAATTAATTCTCATTTATTTGTTGATTGTGTTTTATTTGCAGTTAACTACAAAGTAAGTTGATTTTAATCGTACTACATATAACCATTAATATTACTTTTTATTAAAAAAAGAATTATTTTTATGTTAATACAGTAGGTAGTATTTATATATTATTTTACCTTAATATTATTATATATACAATATAAATTAATCATAATATTATAAATCTAATGACAAAATAAATATAACAAAACATTTCATATCTATAAACTTATATTATGTCTTTTGTCTCCCATAGACCATAATACATAATTTTAGTTATAATTATATAATATAAATAGAAAAAAACCTTTGATAAAATACATTTGACAATAATACCTATGTTATCCAACAAATATATATCATTGTTTAATCAAAGTTTTATTCATTATGATTTAATGCATTTAAAAATGTAAAATAGTTTTAAACATTATTGATTAAAATTAAATCTCTAACATAGAGTTTGTTACTTCAATAATTTAAAAAATTTACTAGAAAGTATAAAATGTAAGGATAAATTTTTTTTTATTATTATTACAAACGAATGTTATTATAAATACAGCTAAAGAAATGAATTTAAAAAAAATCCTACGTAAAATGTAGGACTTAAAGGATTAATAAATTTAAAGTTTAATATAAATATTCAAAGAACCATTAATAAAATTATATTTTGTAGGAAACTCAGTTTATACGTTTAGGTTAGTGCTCGTTTAATATTTTTTCAACATTTTAATAAAATTTTATGATTTTTAAAGTGAGTTATATTATTCAATTAGCAAAATTCAGTGCATAGTTAAATATTCATATTCGTATATTTTATTAACAGAAAAAAAAAATTATAAAATCAAATCTCAATTAAATTTTAATATAATTTAGAGTATTTATTGTATATTTTCAAAAGTAGCATGTTCATTAGAATAATACTTGCAGATCGCGTGACTTGAATTTGTATGACTGTTTAAACACGGAGTTGATGAAATAAAACATATTACTCACGTGTTGGTTACAGTATCATCGTAATCTATTAGATTATAAAATACGTGAACCATAATTCATTAATGTAGCACAGCAATAAAAAAAAAGGTAATTGAATTAATGCATATTTGCTTATGAAAATTTACATATTATTATGAATATAATAATTGGTATAAATAATGTTAAAATATCTATAATAATGTTTTTTTTATGTAAATACATATAAATAAATGTTGATTTAAACTAATCTGAAACTAATTTGACAGTTGGTAATGTATAAATAAAAAAAAAATAATGTATTATTTCCCATTTAACGGGAAAACGGCATATAATTAATATTCATAATACCTATATACTATACCTGTAAATTGTGCATATTACACAAATGTTATTGTGCCGGTATAGATAATAAATGAAAGTACATTAGACATTTTTTATCTTGCACAATAAACGTAGTAAGATTATTATAATGTGCTTTGAAGATATCATGTGCAATTTTACAGGATTCACGAGAAGGTCCGCCATCAGTGGCCCATTTAAACACTTTTAACGTGTAAAAAAAAGAGAAGAGAATCTTGCACAAAAAGAACACTATATTCTCGAGTGACCTATGTATATAGAATAAAGCTTGCATATATTTACCACCTTCAGTAAATACGGATTTCATTCTTATAATATAATGTACAGTGCGTATTTGAAACGGTATTGAAAACTTTGCTGTCTCGAAAACCAAAAGTCACACTCACACCGCACTGTGTACGTCTTTTGTACAATATACAGAATGAAGTGAAAAAAAGGTATGACGCTATGACAGAATGGTAGGTATATAATGTTCATAACGGCGGAGCGAGCATCTTATTTACTCGCAATATTCCAAATACCGAAAGGGTGAAAATCGATTCATCCATTCGCACGGGTAGGCACTATTTTTGGAGACTGTAGATACCGACTACTACATACACCCATCGATATATACGATTGTGTTCTTACTGTGTCACGAAAAATATTATTTTTTTATAATTATTTAGTATTTGTGGCTAGACCTCTGCCTTTTTTCATAATATACGCATAGTATAATATACCTAGGTACGTACATATAATATCATATATTTTTTTAATAGTTTTATTTACGAAAATACGATTTGTTTAAAACATAATATTGTCGATTCTATTCAGTTTACGTGCACTGCCCTCAATACAATTATATCGTTCATAGCGATCGTCGGAATCATTAGTCGTTTTTTTTTTTTGTTCTCAATTAAATACATTATTATACTGGACGTCGCATACGACATCGGACTACCTATAACGTTCGGCGTACCTACAATGTACATCGCTAGTACGCATTCGATGCGTATTGCGGCGACGTCACAAAGTTTTTATCGACACTAACAATCGATGATGGTCTTGCAACCTATACAAATATATAAAATATATTATATAAAAGCGTATATATATTATATAGGTATAAAGTATACATTATTAAAAGTGTATAATTATATAACAATTGTTTTTTTATGATACGCCGCGTATTATTCACATATTATACATACAATATATATTTGGGTATTATCACAACGCGCATTATAATTTGTCATTGGTCGTTAATATACCTTCAGGTATATTAGTTATATATATATATATACACTCACTGCAGTAGGTACATTATATATTACTATTATTATTGTGTGTATTGTAACAAACGATTCGAATCTACATATCGTTGTCCATTAATTTCCTTCGACAGCGCGTTGCGTAATGTCTGTCGGTCTCTTATTCGCCCGAAGAACACAATATTGTAAAGCGTACAAGTCGCAATTATTATCGTCGTCGTCGTCGTTTAACAATAATCATAATAAATATTATTATTATATAGTAACTATGTATTATTGCCTCCGTCGTACCGGACTTGACGCTGAACCCGCGTTTCCCGAGTCTTATTATAATATTATATATATATAATAATAGTAATAATAACGAATCTCCGCGGTCGTCGTCGAACGGAGCGAGAAAAACATTACAACGTCGGTCGGACTTGTGCGGTCGTTAAAAGTTTCGCGCCACGCGATCTAAAAGGATTAAACCGCCGCGGCGGCGGCGGCGTTCGGGTTTTGTGCAGTGTTCGAGGCGTTCGGGCGCAGCGCAAAGGTCACAGACTAATATAATAGGTACAATACATTATGTTACACTCGGAAAATCACGAGAGCGTTTAGACGTAACTTTCGTACATACACTATTGCACCCGTTAAACAGCGGCAACGCGAAACAACGCGTAGTGTTATTACGATGACTTACGCGTACGTAGTACAACGCTCACATGACTATAATAAACATAATAATAATATATTATAATTATGTATATACATAGTATTCTGTTATAATAATAGTAAAACGTTTGGTGAATCAATATCGCAGCATTAAGACCTTTTAACGAAATCGACTTGAGATTTACTGCGGGTCACGGGGTCACGCGTATTCGTTAAATCCTTTGGCCGCCGCGCCCGTGATATCATTAACATGATTGATGCGTTTCTACGCACGCTAATGACGTGTGAAAACAGCTCGCGACTACGACGACGACATATTAATATTATTTCATTGGTTGTTGTTATTGTTGTTGTCGCTGTTGCCGAATATATATTTGACGGATTTTGATATTATTCTATATTATTATACCAAATCAAAATCGGATCTGTTTTTAGGACCAGTTCCTTCGGATTACACTGTACTTTCATTTTACCGATTTTAGATATTATATATTTATGTTTTGATAACACGTGTACCTACTTATGCATAGGCCGAGTGTGTTTTCTCGTGGAGATAAAAATCGGAAAATCCTAGAAAATAATTATCAGCTCCTGTGTCGTGCAGTGTAAAACGTTTTGTCTTTACGTATTATAATATAATAGGAAGGCGATTCGGCTGTGGCACGAGATTATAACGTATCATTATTTATGATGACGGTAAAAACTTTTCCCCGCCGAGTTTACCTTTATTTTGTATGAAAGAAAGCTTTTATTAAAAAAAAAAAAAACACGCGATACCTCTGGCCATAATTCCTTCCCCTCGTAGAAAGTCACCCCTTTCATTAACGACCGTCAGCGTTAATAGGCCGATTTCAAACGAGTAGTCCTCCTTAAAAGTTAAGAACCCACTGCCCCGCTTTAATATTCATAGGACTGGCGAACACTTCCTAAACGGTCTACTGTAAATTTACACAGCCCTGAGGTACGATATATCACTGTTAGTCGTATATAATGCTTAGACCTACTACACCACCACCGTTACCACTATACTGTAATACTCTATACGTTTCGCTTTGTGAAATTTCCAAGTTCACGTATATACTGTCAACGTTTCGAGAATATATTGCAAGTCTATACAATTACGACAACAACTAGTAATTCATCAGCATTAATTATGCGCATATTATAATGATTAATATTATAATATGTTATACGTATCGTATCAACATTACTATGCACAAATCAATTATTTATCGCGATTCGTAACTATCACCTGTATTATATATTATATTGTGTTGCTAATATAATATAATGACAATATATTTACATATTAAATTAATTATATTATTATCAACACTTTTAATTGAAATTAGATTATTTATTTATATTTCAAAATAATTTTCGAACTGAGTTCAATTTTTTTACCGTTTGTTATGTTTACGTAGAATAGTTACGGATGTTAAATAATTTTGTGTGTGTTAAGAATGTTATGTAGATAAATAAAAAATAATCGTAGAACAATTGTTAAAGGTCACATAATAAAAACAAATTTTTAACGTTTAGTCACAAGATGTAAAATGCTAAATGTTTCAAGAAAGGTTAGCTATTTCTAAGTTTTATGCAATACATAACGAAGGCGTCCTTCTTAATAGCTATGTCGTCTATATTACACTCTTGGGTCCGATTCTCATATAAGATACTACAAATATCATTTTTAAACTGACGTAGTTTATATTTTTATAGGATTTGTTGGTGTATACGAAACGTTGTAGTACTCACAGCGTGTTGATTAGAAAGGGATATCGCTGTTAAAATGCGTTTTTTTAAGCCACTATATCCAGCAAAAACTCAATGATTAATATTCTTCCATACAAACCAAATTTTAAGGAAAAAAGAATAAAACTAATGAATATTTCATTACGTGACAGAGTATATTACTTTCGTCACGTATTGAATTTTGAGACGTTTACAAAAAAATATATAATATGCAAATTCCGAGTAAGAAAACTTCACATTTACGCCACATAAAACCACATTTAGAAAGGATCAACGGGATTTTGTCAAAATGCTCACGATTTCTGTTTTTTAAAAGCGCCTGTTATCCACCAACGCCAGGGTATTACGTGATGAGGATTTATGATCGTCAGAACGGAGTGTGACTATACTCAACCACTAATATTTCACACTTACCATAATAATAATTATTCCGGAGACGTTTGCACTTGTTATATTTCGCCGTTATCCGAGCACCCTATACAACGTTGTTGGCTGGTCGCGGTAAACGACAACGATAATAACAATATGGCCAGAAATCCTACGGTGGTTCCCTGGGGTCGGAGGCAATTAAAAAATTAGGGAACCCATTAATAGGAGTGCTTTGCGGACCGGCGCAGATGGCTAAAATAATAATCGTAATAAAAACCAGACCGACAGACCCCGTGGTACCTACGTCTTTATTCTCGAATCTCCGTTTTAAACTCCAAGATCTGCATTCGTTTTATCGGTATTGTACTGCTTGATTATAATCACCATGATATTGTTGTTATTTTTATAATACGTCGCCAACAAACGAAAATTATATTATTAGATCGACGGTTGAGTTGAATGGAATTTTTTAAATTATTACGCTTATTAATATTAAACGAATAAACAAGTGCATAATAACATAATAATGTATGACCGGTAACCAACCAATGGAATAAAATAGTTAAATGTTTTACATCAATGTCATTATATTGTCTTATTAATATTGTATTAATCAAATAACAAAATAAATGTTGAAATTACACTCAAGGTTGATATAACAAAATTTACCTCCACAATATTAGCCGTCTAACACTCTGTCTAAACTAGGTACTATCAATGTTTAATAATCTTTTAGCAACTAAGAATTATCCTAAAATTTAGCATCTGATGAATGTAACATATTTGAAAACATTTAAAACTTTATTTTTTACGAGTCTTATATCACGAAACAAATTCGAGTGACTTTTTAAAATGTTGATTTTGGAGCTTATAGGATGCAAATTGTATAATATTGGTCGTAAATCGTTAAGAATTGCTAAATTCTGGCAGTATACGTTGAAGTATTTTTATGCCAAAGTCCGTAAGCAAACACGATAAAGTATTCATCTTACTGATGGATATCTATATTTATTACGAGCGATATTATGATTATTATTATGTGATTATTGTATTATAGAGTATTGTTTTAAATGAAAAAAAAAACACTCAAGTGCAAATAAAATTTGTGAAAACCGATGACGACAGACACGTTGTATTTTATTTTTCATTTATAATATACTGCAGTATATAATATTAACATTATAGTATTGCAAACGATAAAAAAATTACGATTATTGCTGTTGATATTATTATTTTGTGTACTGCAGATATCCTATTCGGAAATCAGTGTTTATACTGTATGTATGTATGTTTATTTATTGAATATAAAATCAACGGTTCTGCGGAATTTACATAAACAATAAAATAACAAGCCGTTCAAACTTGAACTGTTTGCGAAATAATAATAATAAAATATCCGGTCCGTCCGGCGATGACTTGCCACCCGTTCGTCATTAGCCGTATATTGTCGTTTATTTCTCGGCTCGCGCGTTCCCGCGGCGCAGTGGTATATATTATATATATAAAACATAATATCTTTTTACCGGAAAAATGCGCACGCTGATCCGACTTGGAAATCGATCTAATCGGCGGACGATCGTCCACACATATTCATAATGGTTCGCAAACTGAATTTATCACGGACGTTTATATAGTAAAGGTGCTCGCCCCCCGCCCGACGTCGCGTGGTCTGTGGGAATATACTTTTTAGCGCATTTTTAACTCTCCGCTAAAACCGTGTACGACTGTCTTCCGTCGACGTATATAAAAAAAGACAAGTCATTAAATTCGTTTATCGTGTAGACAATAATTTTTGCACGTTTGTCGGGATTATAAACCTGCGCGAGGTCTCTGTTCAGCGGGTGTGTGTGTGTGGCCTGTGTAAAACAATACTCTCGTACTTCAAGTGATGGTTTTATTTGTCCATAAAATCAATCTGTTTCGAAAGCGCACTCGCGCAATACTCCTACGCACACACACACACACACACACACACACACAAGTATACAAATTCACACGTCCGTGAGTCAGTAATATTATAATATTATATTTTATGTGCACTGCAGTGCTCGTGTGTTTACTAATGGTATTTGTGAGGCTTCGGATGGCCGGACTGGAAGTACTGGCGGAATAACGTGTGTACAAAACAACTGCGATCAATTTCGATGTCACCAATATAAAATAATAATGAAATTCAATAATTAGACGTTGGTTCTACAACGCTTTCGTGGTATTAGACGTATTCGTCAGTACTCGTATTTCGACATTGATAAATAATATGTATACGCACAAAATATGCGCGATCCTGAAACGCGTTTGTAGTAAAAAATACTTTATGTTTAAATAATATATTCTTCTTATTATTTATACATATATTTTATTTACTCGTATTATACATACTTAACCTTATACAATGTACGGATTTTTTAATTTTAATATTATATCATTGTACGAATTTAGACGATAACCGTAAAAATGTATACATTTATATTAATACCTAAGTTCTATTCTTTTAATCGTGATTATTTATTGCACTAGTTTAGTTTTTAAATACATTTGATTAAGAATTTATAGAAATAAAATAATTTTGGCAATTATAAGTGTACCTACTACTTTACCTACCAATTACTGAAATATATTATTTTTATAATACAATGTAGGTACACGCAAATATTAATAGTTGTAACAATACTGCTGCACAACGAGAATTTGTCATACGAAATTGTCGAAAAGGTTAGATTAGGTTTAAATCTTTAATAATGTAACAACAAAATAAATCCATTGCAGCGAGAATAATAAAAACGACAAATAAATATGTTTTAACACTACTCTTTAGTTATCCTGGTCCAATAAGGACCTTCGATATACACGGTTGATCGGCTATGTGCTTTATATTACTGAGTTATTGGGGGAAATTATTATTACAGTAGATTTTCTAGTTTGGTCCCTTTATAGGAAAGCGAACTGTGTACTGATGGTGTCTTACGCTGGCTTGACAATAAATCAGAACGAAGGGATGAATCGGCGCAAGTTCTGTGGTGGACGATACATGGAAAACAGTAAAGGTTTTCGTTCTCCTTAAATGTAAGTGTACGTATATTACTGTCCTTCTTATTCCCCGCTCCGGTGAGACTCCGCATGTCACCTGTACTGTGGACGAAAACATTCTCGTTATTTCGTCTCGACCGCTTTTGTTCCGAATGAAAAAGTGCGAGGGCTGAAAAGAAATACATTTATTGCAAAAACTACGACTATATATATGCACTGTCAAACACTCTAAACAAATGTTTCACATATATCGTGTTTAAATAATTGTATTGCGACTGGTGGTGTAACTTGGTGTCGATCGCAAGACTATCAGCTAGTACGACATCGATTCGTATTAACATGTTCATTTTCACTGTCATAAGCCGTAAGTCCAATATGAACGTCTTGTATGAGTAAACCAAAGGTACGAAGATCGTATTTCGACTCAGAACTTATCATTATGGTTTTGAATTTTTGACAATATGTATTTTAATATAATACACTTATATACCTACTAAAATAATAATAATTTTATTATTATAAATAGCTAAACATAAAATTCACTTATTATAATATACTTTAGCTCGGAACGATGAATTTGTTAATTTTACAAAGTTTGTTTTAGTTTTTTTTTTTTTAAATTTTTTGTTTTTTGATTGTGTATACGTTTTGATACTTTGTTTAAGCTTCGAAATTGTATTCTGATAAATAATTGGATGTATTCATATTTTTTATGAGATTAAAAATATTTTTTTAGTTAATTTCGAAATAATTAGGAAAAACAAATAATACAAATAGAAAAAACCAGGAATTTTCCCAAAACTAACTATCAACAAAATCAATTTTATTTTAGTTAAAATTAAATTTTTTTATTGTGTTAGTTATTGATATTTAAAGTTTAAAATTTTTCTCGTTTGTACTGAGATACAGTTAATAATAATAATAATAATAATAATATAATATTATGATACAAATATGTACTAGAATCAATATTATAATAAATGCTATATTTTTGTAAAAAGTTAAATCAATCCACAATATTAAAAATAGTAAAATAAATTACTATAATACTGTAATAGTAATATAGTTATAATAGCATATGTTTAGTAGTATAGGCTGATAGGTTACATCAGATTTGTTTTTCATATAATCATATGTAATAATTTATCTTTGAATTAAAATTTAATACACAAATTATAATGAAATTACTTGACACTTATTTTACAGTAGAATGGTTACTTAATTGCATATTTCAAAAATTAACACTCTTGATATTTATTAATTATATGATTCTAAAAAAATGGTAAGCCCATTCGTAATGGGATATGTAGATGATTAAATATAATAAATAAAAAAATACCAATGGTTTCATTTTGGAAAAAGTAAACCTATATATAAAAAAAAAAAAACTATAAAAATGTTTCATTTTTAAACGGTTAATATTTTGATGATTTTAATCTTACACATTTATGTGTTTTCTGTAGGACATAAAAACGGTTTTCCATTTATTTTAGTTAAATATAAGTCACAATATGACATTAAGTATTATACTATTATAACATAAGATGCCATTAAAATGTTTATTTGTACAATATCGTAGTTCATAAAAATAAAAACGATTTTAGAGTAAGAAAACAATATTTTATTATGATTATATTTTGCCGTAAACATTTTTCTTAGATCGATTACACAAAGAAATACAAAAGTGTACATTTTTTTTTTATATATTTAATAATCGATTCATAAAATACAAAATATCTCAAAATAATAATTTTATTTAAAGGTATTAAAGTAGGCAAGATGTATAATAACCACAATCGAATAAAATGAAATTTGTATGTCCCCAAATTCGAAGAATAATACTTTGAAGTCTGCTTTCATCATACAATAATTCTTATTATCGACCGTACAGTGTAATAATAAACGGTATACTAGAACCACTTCAACGTCTGTCGTCGGATCATTATTTCTTCAGCTGTTGAGGATTTGAACAAATTTATTTTCGCATGACATACGGACAATGAATCAAACACACAAACCCATCTCGGTGATTCAAATGGGATTTTTGGGGTGGAAAGAGTTTCCGAGGACCACGATGTTTTGATAAATTATTACTCAAACGTTGAGTAGTCCCGTTGGAGAGTTGTAGGTATATGCATGGAGAATATGTATACATTTTGTTAATTTTATGAGTCACCCTGTGAGTCTCTTGTTCAGTTGTATCACAATAAAATATTTAGGATTTCAGGATTTATCTCTTTAGGGTATCCGGCTGTAAAATATGCTGTACAAAAAACACAACAAATAATAATTTGGATGATTTACAAAATATAAATATTCAAAATATTTTACAATATACAATAGACAAAAAAAGAATAAAAAATTGATTGTAATTTCCATAATTTGTAATCTGATATTTTTTTATCACTAATGTGTGATTTATTCGTACACACCATAATATGATTACTGTATAAATTTCTATATTTTGTTATAAAATTATATTATAGTGAGATATTCTGACGTGACTCATTATTCTTCAAATGCATCGTTTTCATTAATTTTTGTATATTAATATTAATATTTTCATCGTCATAGCAACTTTGAAATTTGTTATATTTTCTAATTTTTAGATGAATATAAATGACTTATCTGCTTTAAACATCATATAGTTATTATAGAGGACTCGTGGATTGATAATTTCAAGCCCAAACCAACAATTATTCATTTACAGTTCAATCCGACCTTATAAAAAAATTATTTTTCCAATATCGCCCAAACAGTTTCAATATAATTTTAAAGAACAATTTATTCTTTTAAATTAGAAATTTCCTTTCATTGGTTATTAGGTAATCATATATTAAACAAGTAACTTAAAAGTAGTATATTATAACAAAGTTATAATTTAGTATTCAATAATAATAATGTTTTGAATAAGAAATATATAATATACAAATAAATAGGTGAACAACTTAGGTAATACTTCATTTTTCTTTTATTTGTATGATAATATTAATATAAATTGTATAATAAAAAGTCAGTAGGTATTTTTAAAGAGGTGATGTGATTTCGATTTTGAAATGCCCGAATGTACCTATATGTAGGTTTATGGCAATTTAATGTCATTGCTATTAGGTTTGTAATAGTTGGTTTGTTGTGCTATAAATTATAGGGTAGGTACTTAAATGATTGTTTGGCTATGTGATGTTGTATAATATTATAATCTGAATAATGCAAGTCAATTATTAAAGCAATAAATTCACCAAGAAGTAAATTTAGTACCAAACTAATAATAATCATCTCAGATATTTCAAAACTATATTGGTATAAACCATTGTTGGGCGTTAGAATGTTATGCACTGTTTCAATGTCGAACAATAACTAAATTAATATATGCCTATTGCATTACATAACACATGCTCGCTAAAATTGTTTTGTTTCCCGAGTGAAAAGCATTCACCCATACCTTTTATATCTTTAATTTTGTAAATTTTAGTATTTTTCACTACAGTTATATCTTATATGAGTAATAGACGATTAAGTCGATTTTGAATAAAATCGGTGTGAAGGTCGGTTTAAATTCTAAACAACCAATGAAATAACTACTGTTTAATGTTTGGATTACAAAAATATTTAAAATAATACGGGAAAATCTAAAATTTCTTGCGACGCATTAGTCATACTGATCGATTGGCGTGCGATATAATTTTATTGCTTGACAACGTTTTCATGTGTTTGTCAAAACAATGAGTCGTCGAATTTGACGCGCACTCGCCAAGCTAAACGAATAGAAACGCTATATATGGCCAAACGGTATTTTCTTTTCATTGTATGCCGTCGATGTGTGTATGTGTGTGTGTAAGACTCAAGTCTGGAAAATCAACGCACAAATTTGAAATTAGTACGAAACGTCGAACGGCCCTAGGGCTGTTGTAAGGCGATGTCCGTCGGGTGGAAACATTCTTTTGCTCTGTTATTCCGAGCCAATACACCTGTCTACGGTGAAATCAAATCTGCTGCCCGCCTCCGTTCAGCACCCGCTGCCGTGTATTCGGGAGTCGAGACCTTTGAAAAATGCCAACGAACCGAAAACAACGACGCGCGACAGTGATCGCATCGAAAGCTTCTGCGAACATACACGTAGGGTATAATAATATATTATAGCAAAGTGTCCCGAGGCGACATATCACGTACCTCTCTTAAATTCACTAATATTGAAATCGATATTGGGATTTGTCGGATGATCAATTCCTGGAGCACAATGAGTACCTAAATAGGCATAACAGATATAATATTATAGAGGTAATATTGTTTAGGTATACAGTTTACTACGATAAAAAAAAAAAATAAAAAGGCTGTATATGCACTACAATAATAACATAATAATTTCATTTGTAATGTTGAATCGTGGTGGGCGTACCGCATAACCCCGTCAGTACGTGTTGTGTAGAATAACGAGATTTTTTTTAAAAATAACTATTTCAACTATATTTCTTACTTAAAAATTGCGTTTTTTTCTGCACTTTATTTTTTTGTTTATCGTTATTCGTTACCTAACAATTTATGTTAAAGCGATGATTTTTTTCAGACGAAAACAGTTGCATCGTTACTTAGCGTCTCGGAATTTCCACGGATTTTCACAACCCACCCCTAACGAATGCCCACGCGCGTTATTCCCACCGCACACAAAACTCCTTGCGTCTGCATGCAATCTATTTCACACACCCTTATCCTGTTGTTATTTGTATTGTCAAACGCGTGAGTCTCCAGAGACTTTCACTGCAACTCTTTGCACATCAAAATATACACGAGTGTCATTTACAGGTCATATTTCCATCGGGCTTGTTAATATTTCACAGGATTAAAAGACTAATCGGTTTTCTCAAAAATCTGATTTACCACCCTACTTTTGCACTAATTTATTCATAATCGCGGTATGACTCATCGAATGAGCCTTCTTCTGACGGGGTAACTAAAAACTATATGCATAATACATTAATACCACATATACAAATATATTGTAATTGCATACATCATGGTTGTTTAGTAATCATTACAGCACAAGGTTCAAACCAATTCATATACAAATTTAATATACGTTATGGATGCTATAAAAAATAGTATTTTGAAAAGTATTTGAAAATTAGAATTTTGTCGACTTAATTTCAAAAAGTGTAGTTAAGTTAAAAAAATATTTACTTTAAATGCAAAACGCATCGATTTGTACCAATTTTGAATAGAACATGTATGGTTTTTAGCTGTATACAAAAACTTTTAGTTTTACGATAAATATAACTTTTATTACTTGGAACTTTATCAAATTTTTAAATAAATACATTTAACTAAGTATATGTATATAAAATTAACATAATATACGCGGTAATATTTTGAAAGTGATAGAGCCTATATAGCTGTATCTAGGTATGTGTGTGAATAAAATAGTAGGCAATTAGTTACCGATTTGATATGTCATATTATAATATACCTAAAAGTTTTAAGTTAATTATGAATAGTTTTTTTTAAATTATTACTAAATAACCAGCAGAGTTATTTTAACTTTAAATAATTAATTTTTGAGCTTAAAATATCTATAAAAATAATTTTCATTATATTTTTTTATATTTTTATTGAAAAATTAATAAGTTAGGTAGAGTTTACAAACAGTATTACTCAACTTAACATTTTTAATCGATATTTTTAGAAAACTACTAAAATAAATTGAAAGTTCATCTGGGATATGATTAGCTAAAAATGGTCAAATGTTTCAAAAAAATTATCGTAAATAGAAAATTATATTAATATCATTAATATTTGATGAAGTTTAAAATCTCTACAGTTACTTGTTTTCAAGTTATACGTTCAAAACAAAATAGATTCTGAAATATGATTTGAGTAAAAATCACCGGGTTTTTTACGATTATAAAAAAATAAATACTAAGAATTGTTCACTTTTGTCCTCCCAATGTACCAGTTAAATCTAATCTTAATTACTACCAAAATCCCCCCCCACCATTTTTGAATATTAATGAGCATGACTGTCCTAAAAACGTTGATAAACAGAAAAAAAAATTTATAAAATCAATATATTTGTCGATCTACTCAGAATCAAAACTAAATTATAATATTGTGATAATACATCATTACGCAAGTCTTATTTATATTTTGCAAAAATTGTAGGTTCACCGATATTTTCCGTATCACATAAGACGTGTATGGAAAGTAAAAATAAAACGGTGGTTATCGATATCTCAAAAGTTATAACCACGATTATCAATTAAAAGGAAGTGACTTTTAAAGTGATGTTCCATCCGCGTTCCGTGTAATTTACTTTCGTAGAAAGTTATTCATGGCTTGCAACGATTTCAACTACACAGAACTTTATAATTTTGACCAGCTAACTTGCCATAAAGCCTTGTCAAAAAGTTGGGGAACCATTTTCCCCGCTGTCCGTCGCCCGGCGCCTTTATATTTACGACAGGAATTTCACGGCTAGACGGTTATACGATCTTGAGATTTATACACATTATTATATATAATACGGACGTTGGAAGTTTTCGGCCGCAAGAAGCAAAGCTGTAAATGCGACGTGGTCTTAAAACTACCATGTTTATTGGTATCTATTTTTTGCTTGAACATTTCCAACAAATTGTCTTTGCCTTCGACCGCGTACACTATAATATTACACACAGATTATTATAACAAAATAATATTATCTTTACAACGCCCTGACAACATATTATTATCCGTGGTCGTTTTGTCATTGTTATCATATCAAATATTGACGAGAAATAACGTGATATGTTCTATGTTTTCTTTAGCGTAGTTTGGCTAGAATGCTATGATAATATGCGTCGATTGAACAATTATTGTCCGAGTACACGAACATATATTTAAACTACAACATACGATAATATGCCGGGCAGAGATTTGGGTCACTCGTTTCTATTTTATTTGCACAACTAAACATTTCTCACTCAATTCCACGAGTACGGCGGAGTGTGCCTACTGTGGCGAAAAATACGGTTTTAAAGGCTACATAATATGTTTGAGCGGTTTCAAAACCCGAAAAAGTGTTGTGTTAGTGGAAAGATAAAGAGAATGACCAGCGTTTATACGTTTAACGTTATACATTAGCTGACGATCGATATCGACGAAAAAAAAAATCACTACACGCCGGAAACACTGTTGTAGAGTGAAATAACGTTAGATGCGTTTCGAGAATGTTAAAAGTCATCGGTCAGGTCGGTCAACGACGACTATATAGCTACTTACCACCTCTGGTCACTATATATATATATTACACGTGTATTATGTACGTCAACTACAGACAATCGTATATTATATGAAATTATGTGTAATTGGAGTAATTTAATTTGGAATGGTCGACCTTAACAATATTATATATATATATATAAATATATAATATATTATACGCAGACAACAGTAATATTATAATAATAGTCATATTCTTGTCGGCCACTGGTCCGTGTCCCCGGGATTCTTCCGCGGCGGACATCGGTTCCACCACGTTGCCGTCCGTCCCGGAGGGATATAACAACAATAATAATATTAATAATAATAATATGATATCGCACGGTTAATGGATTTCCTAGTGTACGAAATCGCTGTCGACGGCCTATAACACCTGTAATACACTCGATAGACGTTTCAACGTTCGGAACGGGTCGCGGTAGTTGGAATTTAATAATATGATATTATTATTTTTCGTGGCTGGTCGTCATAGCTTAGTCGTCTTCGCGTCCTGTTCACGCGGAGTCGCGAGATCGTTTTGTGTGATCGCGCGCGCGTAAACCCCTCGGCACGAGGTCACGGGACAGTGAATACGTCATATAGGTACCACGACCGTGGTACCCGTGTGTAAATGCTCTACAGTCCACACGCATCGGTGTTACATAACGTGACAGCGCGACGCCCCGAAACGGAACCCAATTGACAGATATGATACGATTAATTTCGAAAATAATATATATACCTAACACTATAGAGCCAGGAAGAATGTCATCTAATAATTATGATAATGCGTGTTATAGAACATGCATATCCACGTACAAAATAATAATATTATACCGCTCTACATGCGTCCGTCCTCGTGTCGGTTATCTATTACAATAGCACGGGCTACCGGTCCGACACCTTTCTGAGAAACACAGTTTGTCATTGTTATTTTTTTTTTTTTTGAAAAACGGTCACCACTTGGCTATTTCTATATAATTATAGGTTGGCACCGTTTATTATTGTTTTTTTTTACCGTTATATTTTATACGAATCTGCTGCAGTCGTTATTCCGCCGTGCGGTGTATCATCATAATCCGTCGACTTTTTACGGTCAATGTATTTTTGAAAACCATCACGAAAAACGCGGTTCCTGCATTAAATTCGTGTCGTTGTTGATTTTCCAGTCGGCCAAGAGTATCTAGATTTTCGCTATTTAATTTTTACGACTTTCGAAATAAATCGTCCGTTAAGCGATAAATAAATTGTGCTCCCAACTGTTCGGACGCCAGCTTAAATCGTTATACAGATACCGAAAAGCTCGTACCTAAAAACCGTTCATCATAACAATATACTGCTGTGACCTGTACATTTGAGAGCTGAGAGTTCAGTGCCGAGTGCAGAGCTTTTCGATCGCGAAAATCAAAATCATTTCTCATTTGGATCAATGAAAATATAGATTCGTGTATATAATATTATGTTAAGTGTTATATCCAATGACCAAACAATATAAGCATTTCAAGTCAAGAGTATACTCTACATTACTTGTGTTCAGAATAACACTGTCGGAGGGTAAAGTTTAACATCGAGTTATATGGAAAACATCCAAACATAATCCTTGAAGGTTATTAATAACTATATAATTAAATAAAAAAAAAAAAAATAGAATTATAACTTTTTAACTATATACCTATTATTTATTGTACTTAATCATAACGACCAATACTAATTAACTAATTATGAATAAAATATGCATAAAAAAATCTAATTATTAAACAGAATTATACTGATAGGTATTGATTATTGTTAGTTAAATTATAATGAAATACAAACTTACCTCTATAGACTTATTGTTACAGGTTTAGTCAACTGTTATGCTATCTAAAACTTGATAATAAGCCACTACGCCAGTGCTTAGGACACACGTGAATTATTATATATTATTTTATATTGACAATATTGATATTATATAGTAGTACGCGATTATAGTAGATTGGTTGCATTTATGTACATCTGTGCTAATGTTCTGTTTTTGTTTCTTAGCTCATAATATTTCTCATTTCGAATAATAATTAAAACAAACGTAATATTTTTCGTGTAAGTTTGTCATTGATATTTACATCAGGTAGATATCAAAATTCTTATAATGTTATCTATGTAAGCAAATTTTCAGGAGGATATTAATCGTTAATTGATTTGAATTCGTCATTTGTCGAATAGTAAGTGCTTTAATTTTACCACTCCAGTTGTATGTACATTTTGTTTTAACGATAACACTTGTTTAAATTAGTTATTTTTATTGATACATAAAATATATTATACAGCAATAAAACAACCAAAATGAATAATTGTGATATTTATGATTAAAATGTTTAACTATTTTTGAAAATCGACCGAGCACATATTAATAACGTAAAATAATAAAATTGTTCATGATATAGCTAGTTTAACGAAATTGCATATGTTTTGAAATTGACCAATTCCCTTCGGATTAGTAGGATGTTACGTGTTATCTAGTCAAAAAAAATAATTATCATAATTATTAACATTATCCACAGTTCGATGTTATACTCGTTATACACTGCATGATCGATAATTAGAGTCTGGTTTACGTACGACCATCTTCCGCACAAAATAGATGACAATACGCGCGATGGGGTTGCTACAGTGACGAAAACCACAGAGTTATTAAACGGCATCCGATGGGGCGCAATTACGAGGACGCGAATAAATGTCACAACGCCGGGATCTTGCCGATTTGTGAAGCGGAAACCTTTGCCGGTCGGGCGCGTATTACAATACAAATATATATGCATGTATGTGTATAAATTATATTAAGTGTGGTGGTATGACTACGAGGGTCGTACAAGACGTTTCCGTCAAGAACAACGCCTGTTGGATGTCGTTTGTAGTGGTGGCGGATGTTTGTCACGTTTTTAAGTCACATAATCTATAACAACACCTCGAGGGCTGGTGTCGCGGTGTCCGCGGCCCCTGGGGCGTACTAAATCACGGCCTAATGCGAAGAGATCGGGCACCTGGGTTACTTCTTAGTCATATTTCCGAGCCATTACGCTGGCTGCACCCTTATGATTTTATGAGTGCGCGTGTGTAGATGCAATTCGGTCGTAAAAATAAAAGAGGAAAAAAAAATATAGTATCGAATATTACTTATATACGTGGTGTACACGTAAACGCGTTCGTCGAATTTTGTGGGGGTGAAAAGAACAGTAAAAAAAAAATCAGAGTTAAAAATTCTCCCCCAAACAATCGGGAAAACGCGGAAACGTCGGCCGCCAAAAAGTTTGCAGAACAGTATGCGTCTGACAGCGTAAGAGAAAGCAAAAAGAATGCGAACTTTGGTCAGCTACAGAATATCATATTTTGTCGAATAAATATCTGTCGATTATGATACAAAGCGAACGACACCAAAGTTCGGTCGTATCTGTTATTTCATATAACTTTTTATGTACGCTTGTATGAAGAGGGGACCGCATCATTGCTTTCTTTTGTGTTTCAATAATTTTTTTTTCATTTTATTACTGCCAGAAACTTTGGAAAAATAAGAATGTTAAAGATATACTCGTAGTTTCAGCGTGTCTTCACTGCACAAGACCCTCTGACAAAATTTAGTGCGCGTGTTTATATCTCTCTGAATAAATGGTATTTTTCGTATATCTATTTCAAATGCCTCTAAATCTTGAATTTTTTTTTAAAAAAAAATCCTTTTAACTACCTGTTAAATTCTTTTTAAAATACTTCACCGTAATTCTTAACCGTGAAATAAAACTTTGTGTCAAAAATACATTAAGTTAATAATGTTATAAAACATTTTACATAAAAAAAACATTATTTGTTGTACATTTATAATTTTATTTTAGATAATATAAAATAATATATTATTAAATCTATTTACGCTTTTTAATAACTTCTTAAAGTTTTTTATAATAAATTAAAAGCCAATAGGTATAAATAATAAGGTGATTCAATTTATTATGTGTAGTGTGTCATCAATAATTTAGTATTGCATTTATGGAATGATTATAATTCACTAAGACATAAAAATGAAACCTAATTTTATTGTCTATAACTGTAATTAATTAAAGATATATTAATTATAATTAAAATAGCGTCAAACTATATAAAGACAATATTGAATTAGAAAGTAAAAATTCATAAAAAAAATATTGACAAAACCAATTCTCGTTACTTTATTATAGTGGACTGGTGTGTGTACCTTTGCTGGACTTAAATCGAATAAAGTTGTTCTTAGAAGAGACAACTTGAGTGCTTTTTCAGATTGTTTTTTGTTGGTTTACACGGTCGGTGCTTTCAAAGGTCAATTGTCACTTCATTCGGAAAAAGGGTGTAGTTTTTTCCCACTAGAATGATTTTTCATTACGGCCGTCCTTTGTTATGAAAGCGAAACGAATGAAATATGCAAACCTCTTTTTTCCATATTGTTTAGATTAATTACGAAATTAATACGAACTTATCAAATAGAAATAAATGACTCGACATATTTGAAAGGGACACAGTCATCTGAGAATTTAATTTCAATATTAATTTCCTTTTCGTTATAATCATCTTCGTAATTTATTACTCTTTGATCGTATAATTAATTACAGTTAGTTTTCTGTAAATTAGCTCAATTTCATATTATTTTTTAAATTAAAACTTGTATACTACTACCTATTCGTTATTAAAATACGATTTTAATTTATTACCAATCGTATATTTCGAAGTTCATTTTTATTGAGTAAAATATAAAATATAATGTATTATAGATAGTAAATACAAATGCATATTTTTCGCTTTTATTTTAGTCAAAGAGTCTTCGTTAAGGCTTAACTAAAGGAAAATTCTCTAACGCTCTAGTGTTGTGATGATATAAGGGTGTTTTAAAAAACATTATTTTTCAAAGTTTACTTTTGGATGTGTGCGTTTAACGATTAGATGATGCGAAAACAAATAAATCACATAGAGCTTAGAAAGGAGTGCTATAATATGTTTTAAATATACTTTGTTGGTGCAGTACTTTTTCGTAGGTATATATTAAACAAACAATTTTTTATTATAACTTTATTCGATTACCACATAAAAGGGAATGAAAACTATATTTTTTTTAAAATTTTTTATCAGAAATGTGAACATTTTCTGATCTCATATTTGTCTACAAACTGCATTTGTATACTTGGTTATAAATGCTGATATTATATTGATTCGACTAAAAACTACAGGGATATGATACATTTAATTTATCGCGTTATTATAACGTACTTTATAACGTACTTGTGGGTCATGGCCGACAACGAGTTAGACATGATCACGTGCACATACGATTTAGTGGCAGGTATAAAAAATAAAAACGTATTGTTCACTCGTGCGACGACCAAAACAGTATAATTTAACGTGTTATAATATATTGTTGTGCTTTGCCATTTGGAGGACAATTGTAAATATTGATTTCTGTCGGTCGGTGGTAAGTAGGTACTCTTATATTTATATATATATATTATATATATTATACTATAATATAGAGGAAAAACGCCATATTTCACGTTTAAAAGTTAATCCCTTAGATTGCCGTCAAAACACTGGTAATTGAGGGCTATTGAAATTTCGTGTAGGGCGAGCGGCGGGTAAAGAATCGCTCAGCTCTAATCCGCCCGATGCTTGTCGCGGGTGAGTTGGCGTCCGGGGTTGAGGTCCGACGTAGCCGGGGCGTCCATTAAGCTAATCAATGCTTCCCCAATGTGCCGTAATAATAATAAATATATACCGAACGTGGTTCGTCTTTTATGTGTATAATAATAAAATATCACATTCAATATTATATACATATCGTATATATATAAATACGCACAAAACGACGACTCTTGGGGATGTTCGCGGTCAATACGCGTGTGTGTTCCGGGGCGATGCGCACATGTTGTCTACACGGCCGATAAATAGCACCGGGCTCACCCCCTCCACCAAACGCTCACGGCTTTTTCTCGTCGTTTATCGACGGGCCACCGCGGGTATAGCACAGAACCAATGCATATTACATGTATATAGTATTTTTGGCCGATTTCAAAACAGCCGCCAACGGTCCGTTACTAATGTTCGTGCCCTTCGCCGGTATATATATCTTGTCAACGTAATTTATTTAGCAGAGGGTTGTGCGAGGTACAGTGTTTCCAATCACATATTCCTCTCTATTCAACATAATATATAAGGTCTGTGTGTCTGTGTGTGCGTGATATAAAAACCACCAGCGCGGTCGTATAACAGCCGTGAGAATAGTGTTTTTATACAGCGATATGTATGTGTGTGTGTGTGTGTGTGTGTGTGTGTGTCGTCACCACTGTTACAGTGGCGACTGTCGACTCCCTACGCGCGTGCATCCCGACCTTCGCGCAATCGGTTCCGCCGCGAAAAACCGCAAACGCCCAATTCATATATGCGTATCGACGACAATCGATGTCCGGAACGACTGTAGCGGAGTCGACGACGACGTTTGAAGTTTCCTTCCCACACCACCGTCACACCCGCCCGTTCGTTTCACGGGTTTCCGCCTGAGAGTTTTTGTAAAATAATAATATTATATTTTATAGAGACACACAGTCGACGAGAACAATTAATTTTTTTTTTTTTTTTTAAATAAAAATATGAATTATATATTTTTATATCGCTTATTAATTATAATTTACTCTCGACTTTCTCTTTTCTAGTATAAAAGCATTATTTGTAAATTTAATGTACATTTAATTGCCTACCTTTTCTCATCATTAAACACATTAATTTGTCATGTACATAAATTAACACTGTAATTAGGTATCTCGATTTTGAACGCTTTTTGACAAAATTTGTTTTTGCAGCTGCTATATCAAATTATAATCATTATCTTTTACCCATTAAAACGTATTCTAATTACGAACAAAAAATAAGGACTTGAAAATTATACTCTGCTCATGCGTGAAACAGTTATATCGCAACTACCTATGCTGGCCAAAAACAATATTAGTCCACGAAACAAAAATTAAAACGTATAACTAACCTCAATAGTAAATAATATTATAATAATATTATGTGCTACAGTTGCTAAACTCAAATCTTAGAATATTTGAATATAAAACATACACGAGGTTTTTCAATTTATTACTATGACAATTATTATATTAATATAAAATACATGAAAAAGTTTTTACAATAATTGTTCGAGAATGAAAGTCTTTTTTTAATAAAATAATAATAACATAATATACATCATAACTTGATTTATTATAATTGTATCGATACGTTTTCAATATTATACTCATAATAAACGACCAAGATTTGGTTTTGTGAAGTAATAAAAAATTCATTATTTTTATGTAACTTATTATTTATTGCTTATAATAGAATTAATTCACGATATTAAATGTAAAAAAAATGATTTCAAATCAGTAAAATATTAAATTTTAAAATTATTTTCCACCACACAGTTATACTCATTGAAGTGTTTTAAGGTTAGTTATTAATGATACCCTTTATCTGAAGAAGTATCTTAATTTGTATGTTAATTATTAATTACTTTCTATATTAAAATTAGATGATTTTTATATGCATATGTTTTATGATATTATATTCACTACACATTATGTACTATGTTGTAGCCAATAATATTTCCCGAAAATTTAAATCATACACCAATGTATTATATTATCAAACTATTGGACAAACAATGATTTTTGAAATTATTTATTCAATTGATACAATAATAGAATGATTTACAACAACAGTAATAATAATAATAATAATAATAATAATATAATAATATTAAAAATTACGCATAAGCAATAGCTCACTAAATAATGAAATGAATCATCGCATTTTTTTGATTATTCGAGCAAAAGATTACATAGGTCCGATAATTAAACTATATTGCTTTTTTTTTTTTGTACAATATTACTTTAATATATTTGTTCTTATACCGTCCTCAACGCGATCATGGTATGCGATGCAATGAGCGCTTCTGATTATTGTTTAGATGAAAGTTGCTCAACAACAACGATAAATATAATTTTTCCGCCAAACTAAACAATGTCGCCTTCCCACCGTTCGCGTTTACCTACGCGTGATAATATAATAATAACACACAAAATATAATAAAATATTATATATATTATTATACTATATCAGTGACACAATACACGCACTGTATGGCTAACACCCTCCGCGAGCAGATGTTCACGGAGAAATTTTTTCTCATTTCCCTTTTCACTAATATATAATATTATAAAATATAATGTTTGGAGTGTTTTCGACGGTTTCGAATACGAAAACGAAGTTGAGTTTTTTTTCCTTTTGTGCGAGACGCGTTTTCGATGTCGGAGATAAATGCTCGTCACAAACACCTATATAATTTGATATATTATATTATACATGCGTATATCGTGCGCGCAAAAACTGAAAGAAAACGACAACTAATATAAGATACGAGAGACATTGAAATTGTAGATAAGAACGGTGACGACAGGAAACAAAAAACGGAACGACTCGGGTGTTCTTATATATCGTATTTTTTACTCCCTATTTTTGTCTCATTTTCTCGCGGACGTGTTTAATTAAATTTTCTACGGCCCGGGACGTGGTTGGTATAGGTACTACTTTATTATTATATTATTATAGGCGGTACTCGTGCCGTTAATCGGTCGGGTTGTCGACGACGATTACTCGTTTTCGGCCGAACAGGCGCCTTTGTGCACCCTCCACACACACACGCGCTCGAACGCAAGCTAGCGTAAAAGTCTGAGTGCATGTATAGGAACCCTTTTCATTCGAGCACCCTTTCCACGGACCAGTAGACGAAGATGCTTCCAAACTTTCGAACAATACTACACCGAGCGCTCGTCGATGTTGCCGGAAGTAGACTGTGCATTATATATTATTATTATTTACCATTGTGCGACTAACGGCAGCGGCGACGAACTGCAGCCGGCGATGTATACGCGCGATTCGCTGCTGTTAGGGGAACCGACTACGTTTTCACGCATTCAAATTTCGTAAGCCGTCGCGAGTTTTTAGTTTAATAATATAACGATTTTGTTTTACCCGAAAGACGTCTTAACACGTCTGTTCGGCAAACGGCACGACGGGATCGCGCCGGATAAATTATGTTGGCCCTACACGTCCGTCAGTTAAACGCGTGTTCAAATATTTGATATCGCGTTGGTATATACGACGTTATGCACACCGTGACTGGTGTTTTCCATATTGTGGTTGAATCTTCACGGTAAAAAAATCGGGTCACCATGATTCGTCGCGGTACCAAACGCCGATTTCAAACGATTCCGACGATCAATAGGCAATAATGACGCTTATTGATGCTCATCTGAGTTGCTTCCGGTTTCCGTATTTCAGACTGCGCGTGTTCTGTATGTTGCGTATCGTTTGGAATTGATTCATACAATCTCACCCATATCGACCGACGTACAGTGTTCCGAGTTAATCTATAAGTTGAGTCGCTGAATATAAATTTTGGAAGCTAATATTGTTCACAACAAATATTATTATATTGATATAAACATGTATTAAAATGGAACCGGTGGTCAACGTCCAATATAACAGAATTTATTGTATATTGGCGTCTTCTATAAACGTGACAGAACTATTTACACAAACTGTAATTTGATGTATTAAAGCCAATATTTACACAGATTTTTAATATATCTTGTAAAATACAATATAGAAACTTTAATATAAAAATATTTATTTATTTTTAAAAATAATTTGCAAAACACCGTATTTTGAATTAATTCACTGTTTGAGTAGTGGTGACGGATATTGATTACCTAAACTAAGTATTTAAAAGATTATGCTTAAAAACCATTTTACATTTTTGTAAAAATCATATCATAAGTAAATATACAAAATTTAATTGGTTTTTCGCTATTTTAATATACATTCTTTGATATCAAAATTTACGTTAAGAGTATATTATATTTGTACATCATAACTTTTTTATAATTTTAATAAATATTATACATATGATACCATAATACAATTGAAATAAATCTGGCTTGATCCATTGAATGATATAGAATTTTTGTTCTTAGGTATAATACAATTATACATCATTATTACACGTGATATAGCTAAATATAACTCATTATTAAATTTGAAAAAACATTAAAGTTGAAATTTCAAGTTAATATTAATTGCATTAAAGATTTTTATTTTAACTTGTTACATTTTGATTACCATTATTTTAACAACTAAATTATCTAATTGTTTTTTAATTAACCTGGAAAAAGTGAAATAAATTTTCATTTTAAGAACTTATGTTAATTTATTTTGGTCTCAATTTTATTTTATTACATCGATGTTGTTTTCATGTCAAAGTGTATTTCGGGTAATATTTGATGGGGAACTGAGACAGTTTTTATTTTTAATGACGATAAATTTTAATGTTGTACTATATAAAAATACTTTATAAACACTATACAGTTTTGACTCTGTTATTAAATATACTACAAAGTAAGATAGTGTTATAAAAGTTGAAAAAATAGTATATTGACTTAAATGAGGTTAAAAAAAAAAAAATAACATATTATACATTTTTGTTTTATAAAGTATTCATTTTTTACATCGATACACTTCCAAATAGAGAACATTCGTCTATAGTGCAATACAAAATCACAGACAGCTGGCCAAGGAATGTTTTGGACCTGAACAAAAAAATATTATAAACTGAACGATTTTTAGCCATCGACAACAACGATAATAACACACGTTCCGTCTTAGATCCTAGTAAATCCGTACACGCAGTTTTTAGTGCGGTATGTGCGTGGGGCAGCGCCGCAGGTGTGTTCGTCACAAAGGCGGCGGTGGCGGTGGCGGTAAAATACCCTCAGCAAATACCGTGAGCGTGAAAAAGGCTAAACGATTAGTCATACACATTAGCCAATGTGAATAATAATTGTAATTTCCTTTAGACGTCTCGACACGGTAAGAATTTCACGTACGCTATACATATTAGCATCATTCGCCGGTGGGCTCGGCACCGTAAAATTTGTCCGGAGAACTATATTGACGCGCATTGTTAAAGTTTATCGTCGATGAAAAACGGAAATAATAACGCAAACGAGCGGCCCCAAAATTCGCTAACTACATTGTCAGAAATCGTGTAGGCATATCGGCCGAAACCAGGTGCACGACTTTGTCTGTTGTATCATACAAAATGTCTTTAAACAGATGTAATAAAATTATCGAATTGAAAATATGACGTGTCAACGTCTTGTTAATTCGTTCATATCGGTGGTCCGCCGACTGGTCCGTGTCATATCGGAGCCCAACCCCGACATTTAACGCTTTAATTGCAGATCGGCCCACACGCGCGTGCTTGTGTATATGTCCGTGTGAGTTGTATTGAATTTTCTCCGGGTGGTAGGTGGGTGATGGGTAACCATGAGATGCAGTGTGAAAAAAAAAAGAAAGAAAGAAAATATGTCAATCCTATACGCGACGTTCGACGCAAATTCCGTGAGAAACTTCATCTATCGAAATTGTGTTTCTAGCGGATATACGTGTCTGTTATGCGTACGTGTTGTGATCGGTTGAAATGAAAAGACAATGAAAAAAAACAACATTTACCCAAAGAAATGAAATCCAAAATTAAAAAATCTTCGTTATAAAAAATTCTTCTTTGATCAGCTGTGGAAATAAAATCGGAAACAAAAAAACTCGTTATTGGTTTGTTCTTTAACTGAAACTGAGTTTTGTAAAATATTACTTCTCATACACATATAGCGTATAAGGTCATAATTTTGGTCTTAAAATTAGAAACTATCTACGTCATAAACCTATTTTTATCATAATATATTCGTTATAGCCTACCTACGTAGACATTTATGTTGTAATAAAAATTGTAATCCTTTTGGTGTCGACTCTAATGATCTTAAGTGTTTTAAAATAGATAACTATTGAATACCTAAAACATCTGAGAATAATATGAATGTATAATATAATTACTAATTATTTTGATTTTAGTTTCCTAAAAATGTGATGAAATTTACATAATATTATCCCTACCATGATATCAACATGATTTAATTATGCACTGTCGATTTTTCAATTAACAATATTTTCCTTAAGACTGATATTTCAACGTAATCTGTTAAAAACTTGCTGGAAGTACATATTATTTTATGCTGAGAAAAGACTGCTTAAAAGTTTAACATTTTATAACTTTTGTTTTAATCATTTTTATTAGAATTTTTTTTTCAATAGTTCTACAAACAAAACAATTATTGTTATTATTAAAAAAATACTTAATCTGTAATTTCACATAGAATTTGTTTTGTCTTGGTATATTATAGGTTGTATAATTTAATTATTTTCTTCTTTAAAATGTTTAATAGTTTAAATGCAATAATTAAAAAACCCTATTTAGTTAATATGATAAAAAATAATAATATTCATTTTGTTCAAAATGTTTATTGAATATGTAAGTATTTAAAACTTATTTATTATTATGAATGCTTCTGAATAATTTTCAAGAGCTGTTATCGATATTTAATAATTTAAAAATGTATACAATTATTACAATAATATTGCAAGAGAATTTTTCCTTTTTACTATATTATGTATGTTATTATAATTTAAATACACTAATAAAGGAGTTTTAGACAGTAAAAGACGATATCATTTTTTTTTATTTTATCATCGTATAAGTACAATTATGGGTCCATAATATTACTCTGCTATATTTATAATATGTATATATTGTGTAACGAAAAAATTATTATCATTACGTTATAATCACAATACAATAAGCCGTACTTGTATAGCGTTTATTCAGGTTACCTACCATGTAAAAGATAAATAATAATGGTCAATAGTTGATTATAAAGAAAAAAAATAAACTACATAACATTTTTACTTTCATTTTGTTTAAGCAAACATTATTAAGATACATAATAACATCATTATTGGTAAACATTATATTGTACACCGATACACAATTATAATTCGCGCGCGGTGTGCTCGCGCCGACAATAATTAGTTCGTGCGTGTAAAGTAATCTAAAAATTAAAAAATCTTCGGAATAATAATATTGTACAATATACATTATTATGTTGTACATTGCACGCGCTCTCGATATTTTCATAATGTTAATATTTCCCTTTCACCGGTTTCACGGCATGTCGATGATTTTTTTTTCATCTAAGCATCAACGCTCACGTCATAACATTAATATTTTAATAATATAACGACCGGGTGACCTAACGGCTAACAAGATGTAATTATAAACGCACTGGTGTTTCGTATAGGTAGCCGCCGCAAAGTAAACACACAAACACCGTTTATCTCATATATGACCATAATATAAATAATTATTACCCAGCTATTATAATAATAATAACGTTTTGAAAAAAAATATATATATTTATGTGCGGGATTGCGCGACGATAGTCGTACCAGCCACTCGTCGTGCACATAATATTATATCATCATAAATACAGGTATTTAAATAGGTATTAACAGGTAAACTAGGTGCATAATGATGATTATCGTCGTTGAGATGTCCGCGCGTTCGTCAAACCGCTTGCAATCATCCACGCACACCGTGAGGCGAGCGGCGACTGACGAAATATTGTGTAGAAACGGTACAGCAGAATCAGCGGACGGATTTCGTCAACGTCGTGTTAAAATTATTCAATATGCACTTATTCTTGCTCTATACGGTTAATAGTAGATCAGATAATATATTGATTTATCAATATTATGTACCATACATCATACAGTGTATACGTATAACATACAAACTCAACGGTCGACTTGATTACATTTTTGGTTGTTTTTTTTTTCACATACCCAATAAGTCCGATTAAAAGGGTGGTGTTTGATCACACGCACATTCTGTACGCTTCCCAACGACGATTCTTTTTGTTCCAGGTTCCTAGTATAATAATTTGTACCCAGGTGATTTACCAATGATCTCCTCCCCACAAAATTTATCGTTTGATAATGCGTTTATTAAAATTTTGATTTTTGAAATTGTATGCACCCACGAATACATTTTAATATAGGTAGGTACTATTAAAAAGACCACATATCTGATAATATACTCGGATGTTTTTATACCATTTATATTAAGGAGTGCCCGCAGCTATAATATTACCTATACATTTTTCATATGAGAACCATTATTATTTTTTGAAAATTTTGAAGTATTTAACTATGATTTTGAATGCGTAATTTCTAAGCTATTAAACTTCATATATTATATTAAGGAGTAAGGATAATGATCTTTAATAATGGCTTTACGCATATAATATAATATATTATGTGGTATTTAGTTAGTATCTAGTACCTACTTATTAATAGTCCAACATTTTTTACAAATTATAAAATATTAAGTAGGTAATTACAATAATGATTTTCAAATAATAGTCTCCATACCATAAAAGTTTATAGAAAGAGAAACTGCTTGCTCAGATATCGATTTATCTAAATCAAAATTTGAAAAATAATAATCTACTTATTAATTCTCAGTAAAAAAAAGTTATTTTCCCGTTTGTAAAAATAAAATAGTTCCTGCATGCATAAACCCCTTTAATGACATTAGAAATTAAAATATTTTAACATTTTATAATTTTATTATTAACTGGAAAAAATGAAGGTGATAACTTGTTTAGTTAATCACTTTGCAAATTTGTTTTATAGTGAACGGTGTTAAGCAAAAATTAATCATGGCAAAGTATGATGTTTAGTTGCAACACCATCGTCGTGGTAGATCTACCACCCAATAACATAAAATATTATTGTTGTACCTATTACTGAATAAAAAGAAACAAATTATGCGCAATCGTTCTACAGGACGTGAACCGGTAGAAAATATCCGTGGATTAAAATATATCCAGAGGCAGATACGTCTATAGAAAAATCATATTTGAAAAAAAATATTTAACGATTTCAAAAAAGAAAGTCGATTTATTATAATGAACTTATTAATATAATAGGTATGTGTTATAATTATTTAAATACACACCACTGCTACCACAAACCTTATTTTAAAACTTCTTACAATCGATCAATTAACTTAATTTTAATATGTTTATATATATAGACAAACTCAAAAACCTATGCGCGTTTATCACGAATTTTAACAAAAAACTAAAGTTGCCTTTTTATCCAACACATTAGTTAACTGCTCTAATAGAAATGTAGAATAAAACAAAGCTCGTCATAGGACAATAACGTATAACAATTATTATCAGTTAATACTTAATAGTAGGATCATGGCTAATAGGAATTCGGATAAATATATATGACGTGGCAACAGCAATGATAATTATATAACCGAGTTCAGAAAACGTTTGTCATTGCAAACGAAGATAACCCATTTGAACCCGGAAAATCTCGACTCGTCAAATCGGTAGTTGGCTTACATTTCTCTCATCGTCGAGTGAAAGACAGGCGTGTATAGTGACCACGAGTCCATGAAAATGTCGTGAACGTTAACGAACACATGACGTATCATAATACGAACTCATATATTTCGTATATAATATTATGTTATTATCATCACAACGATTGCGGTTTTTTCTTATGCGTCTCCCCAATCCTCCGGCCGAAGGATCTTTGACCGGACTAGCAACTAAACATAATAATATTATAAAGACGACCCGCCCCGAGCAAGCTGCGTCTGTTACAGTGGCAACGACAGTCGCGACCCGATCACCGCGGTTTGCGCCCCGCGGGCTACCCGATCTCAGTCCGTGTTTGTTTTGCGGATCCATATTAATATAATATACTATTATTATACCGTTTATCATACATGCGTTTAGCCGGAGGGCTTCACCTGTACGAAAAACATACGCTCGCGCGCGACGCATTAATATGTACCTAATATATATGTAGTTCTGCGCTGGTTTCTTTTTGCCTTTTCCCCGTTTCTCGTGTACAGTCCCATCACGACAAGGCTCACTTATATATATATATATATATACAACTCTCTTTCCATTCCATCTCTATGTTTTTCACCACCGCCCCGTACGTTAAATAACCGCGTTGGGCCCCGGGTTGTTTGCACAGATGCGGTTATGGCCTCGGGGTAAAGGGTGAACCAGACGAAGACGCGAAACGCGCACCGCTCAGGCAGCAGCTGCTATTTTTTTTTCTGTCATAAAATTATTGTTATTTATTATTACTGTTATCCAATATAATATACGGTTTCCCTGTGTACACCATACCGTACACATTCCAAAGGATTCTCGTACGGCGTCCCGCCACGTAGTATAGCGTTTAATAATGTCGAATGATAGTCGATAGACCTACAACACTCGTACACATGCGGGCGCGCTCACTAATTGGGGTGCTTAAAATCGCGTTTTTATAAAAAAAAAAAAAAATAAATGAAAAAACGACCCCATCGAATTCTCATCGTTATAATATTATTATATCGTGCAAGCGCGCACTAGACGCCGCCAGAGAACGGTAACGACCCGAAACGGATCTGGAAATCTAAAGCGATCGGTGCCCAGCAGGGATTTTCCAGTTCCCCTCTCGTTTTGACAATGTCACATCGTTAGCTACGCTCTTCATGCGACAGATTAGCGTTTTTCACGTTCGGTCAAAACCAGTTTCAAAAAATTTTTTCATTTTGTTTATTTTTTTATTTCACCCCGACCGTTCATACTACGAGTCTATTACACTACGTATATAAATAAATAATGTATACATTTCATTCTTATATTATTTGTCAGACTTCAGTCACACGAGGGATTAAGAATAAGGACATTGAAAAGGAAGTACACCCTACATCTGTCACATTACGTATACTCTAAAATCACTGTATACGAGAACAAAACCAAATAAAATACATAACGTTCTAACTCTTGAATGAACTGTCAATGTTTTAGTCAATATAATAAAGCATTTGTGTATAATACTCTCATAAGCATTTATCGTAAAAATCAAAAGTGGCAGACGTTAATTATTATTATTATTATTTATTTTTTTAACCGTCATTGTTAAACGAAGAAAATGAAAAAATATACATTCGGTTTTTGTAAACTTTCCTATGATTTTTATGAACTTCAGAGTTAAATTTACGTAAAGTTCATATAATTTTCAAAACTTTTAACATTGCATTTCTACTTAGTCAATTATTTATTAGCTACTTCAAATATTCTACTATATTCGGGTTACTATTTTCATAAGTCAAAGTCATAAACTTATAATGAATATTTATAAAGTTATGTTCATGACAATTATATTCCATAAAAAAAATACTTGAAAAATCAATACGTATGATCATTTAAATAGACTTTATATTAGAGTTATAAGACTCAACATTTATTTTACTTATTTAAATAAAAGTAAAGTTTGTCTTCATTAAAGTGAGTTTCGAACAACAATTATAAAAACATAAATGATTTACCTAACTATTGGAAAAATAAAAAAAAATAACTGACTATAAATAAATATACTTACATTTAGTAACTTTGGATTTATTAATGTATGCTTATAGACTATATCATTTCTAAGAATTGCACATTCGCAGTTTAAAGTTACAAGAAAACACTGAAATAATAAAAAAAAACCAAAAGTATTAAGTGTTATACACTTAAAATTTGTAACACCATTATAATATATGAATGCCATGGATTTTTTGCATTTCTAATAATAGTTCGTTGGTTAAATTTAATGGAAACAAGTATTCTGTTGATTGTTAGTTCAATAAAATCAACATAATATATTTTTAACTATGACTAATATTTCACAACACAATCATACTATGTTGTATAAGGTTAGCGAATTTTAATTGTACTATCATTAGTCAATGTGTAATTATATTATAACAACATTTACAGGGATATGTATTATTAGCATTTTGATTAAGTACCTATTGATGTTATAGACTTAAGAAAAAAATATGGAATTTTCACAATAACCGTAACTTAATCGAGATTTGTAGCACTATATTTTTGGTACAATTAGGTTACAATATACATGCAAACAGGCCAAAAACAAAGTATCATCGTTTTGTACGTTAACAACGATTTATAGGTTATGACGATGTCCGCATTTATATTTTTATCTACATTGAGTACGTGGGGCACACAATTTTTGGGTTATTGAAGTGCGTGCGCTAACAGCGAGTTCATGAAATTTAACGACATTTGTTAGGTACATGCTCCACACACGGGCTATTAAAACGAAAGAAAAGCCGTGTCGTCTCGCACACGCGTCATTCGTGTAATATAATAATAATAATACATTTATGCATACCTTTATGTGACGTATTATAGCAATACGATATAAAACAAAAAATAATAATATATTATCCGAAATATTTTATCCGGAGATCATGTGTACACACGCGCGAGCGTGTATAAAATAGTCGTTAGGTAAGGTTAGCTCCTCGGTGATGTGTGTGTGTGTTTGTGTGTTATTTTAGAGTCGTTTGTCAAATTCGAAAATTATTCATATGAACAAATTATTTCACATGTCGAGAAAATATATCATAACAGTAGAACAGCAGCAACCCGGTATATAATAATAATATATTATTATAATAACTTAGTCTTATACGGCGTTTGTTTACCTGGTCAACTGCGACACACGCGATTGATTACGACAAACACATGGACACATAGCTGCATGGGGGTAATGTATTAAATTATTATTCGTATTCGTATTCAGCCGGCATTATTAATATTTGTTGTCCCTTTTGTGCGTCCGGATTTGAACAAAAAAAAAAATAAAAAAACGAAGTCGGACAATTTTTCGTGTTCGGTTTTTTTTTCGTGTTTCTTCCCCAAAGCCGCCGCTGCGCGATGTTGTATTACTCTGTGACTGTACCCACATGAGGGTTGTTTTGTCGTTACTATACCGCCGCGTGGTGTACACTGCGTATAATATCGAGTACACGACAGATTTATCGGTCTGCGGGTTAGGAAAAAAAAACCCTTAAACCCTTTTTCGGCCCTATCGGGTCTATAATATTATACACAATTATAATGCACGTGGTATAATGATATTAATAATAATAATAATAATAATATATAACAAGGCGATTGCCCTCAGCCTCCACGCGTTGACTATACCGCGCGCGTGCTTTTTAATCAGTTTGTTTTCATTATTAATCCGACAAATAAACCGTACGTAAGAGCGACGGCCTTTCACTTGTTACATTACACATTACGCAGCGCATAATATGTGTGTAGTAGTTATTTTCCCTATTTGCATATTATTTAATAGCTAACACTATAACGTACGCGGCGGCGGGGCTGCAAACAGCACTGTAATCATTACGCGCACGCACGCACGCGTAGGCCTATCTTTTGTGTGGATACGCGTATAATAATATACATCGAGAATTACGATAAATATTTATTTAACGAATCCGTCCGTCGAGGGTGTATGTGTGATGCGCCTAAACGAATAATAATAATGATAATAAAAAAAAATAAAAAATAAACAATACGGTTTAATCTCAGACGACGTGTAATATGATTATAGTACGCGGTTTGCTATGATATCATATTATTAATCTATAAATAAATCATATTTTTATATTGTATCGTTACGACGCCAAAAAAATATTGTACTGCAGAGGGCCGGGATGGGGAGGTAGTGATTTTGTTTCGTTTTTTACAACCTGCACGCTCACGAAAAATCCGCGAAACGAACGATTCTGAAACTTTTGATCTGGAGACATTTTTATTCTCTACCTACGCGTTAAGGTAATCGTCAAAAGAGCTGAAAAATAATTTTATCGTTTTGAAGTTATCTCGTAGAACAACAGATTTTCAAAAGAATTAAATGACGCGAAAAAAATTTATATTTTAAAAACAAAATGTATTTGACGATAGTCTACTATTTTATTTGATGTTTCAGAATGTCCTCGATGTTTATGAGACGTAACACAACAACTCTGAGATAGGTCAAAATATTATTATGTTATCTTACTTGGAAACTGTATTGACTTTATTAATTTTTAAACGCATTCATGAATCTAGGACAAGGACGTTTTTATTTTGTGTTCATGTTGTAGGTATGCGTGGTGTAGGTACCACCTGTAGTTTTAATACGAGTAAGTTATATTTCATATCGTTGATTACACATCTTAGATGTGGTATTTTGAAATTAAAATGTGTACATAGGTATATATGTCTGATAAATAGTAATGTGCTATGTAAATAATCAGATATCTCAATATACGTACTACATAGAAGATTTGGTTTGTTATGCGATTATCATAATAATTTATAATTCTATTTTAGTTATGTAGAACACACTATTTCAAGAAAAAAAAACATTGGCATAAACGTTTACACTAAAATGATATATCGTTAGTCATTTTTAAATTAATAATTATTATTTACGTTCCATACGTTCCATATGGGCCGTTGTCGAAAAACCATTCGTTTTGTCGTTAACAGATGTAAAATGATTTTTTTTTGCGTCTGGGTGTCGGTTGTTGTTTATAAAACGTTAACTATGGAATATGTCACTAAAAATATAATATTAAGCTTACGTTTAAAAATCATTAGGTTGTTAAAAATGATCAATAGTCGGCTTAAGTTACTTTAGTTTTATTATTTTTTTTTTTTTTTGTTTTTTAGGAACTCGTCCAGCTGAAATCTCAAGAGATATATTATTTTAGAGATTTAGCTTTCAACACCGGCAGTAAATCAGTCAATATTTTTGTTAGCATGTAGTTTATTTTTCATTAAAATGTTAATGAAAAGGTCATGAGTTAAAATCAAATGACATGTTCATTTTTAAAAAAATACTGCTTTAAATTAGTTTCAGAAATGTATCAAAATTTAAAATTGACTACTAATGCTAAAATAATTGTAAAATTTAGATGACGGAAAAGATTAATTTCATATCGTATAGAATGGATAACATATTTAATTAAATTATTAAAATATAACATCAATTTTTATTCTCAATATTAAGTTTTAGTAATAGTAAAATATTATTCTTTTCAATAGAGCAATTTTTTTTTAAATATTATGTGTTGTATAAAATAAATTAAAATTAAAAAAAAAAAAAAATAAGTATAGATAAATAAGTTTTAAAATGTTTCTTATAATTTGTGAGAATCTTTATTTTATGTATACAGTTTTAGCAACAGTATAATAATAAAGAATGGTTATTAAAAATAATATTATCATAGTGTTACCTAATAATTTTTCATAAAATGTTAATTAAAGTTAGTAATATTATATATATATTAGAGCAAGTAGTAAGATACATCGAAACGAAATAAGAGAATGAAAAAACTAATATTAAGACATTAAAAAAATAATGTGTTTTTTACACATAAAAATATTAAATATCAATTTGAAAAAAAAATGAATCAGTAAAGATTTAATGTAAGTTAAAAATTACAACACATGATTTTTGTGAAATATGTATGCAATTAATATTCATATATTGTGACACGAATAACATTTTTTTTTTCAGCGATTGATTGTTGTTTATTTCGATGTATATTTTTTTATTTTCAATTTATACAATCACAGTTGTAACTATGTTTTATTTTTAAGCACGCAAACAACATTGACGCCATGGAATTTTAAACGTAAGAGAAAAGTATTTCTCAGCGCAGCTGTTTTAATAATTATTTACTGCTTTTTTATTTTAAACAAAATTATTATTAATTTATATGCTGGAATTAAAATTTGTTTTGTAATTACAGTAACCGATTTAAATAAGTAGAATTCATCTCAATTTATCTGAAATTCTGAAATGACTATTGCTTAACTTATACACAATATTATTGTACATATATTTTATTGACTATCGTTTATTGTAATTAAAACTAAAGACGATTATTATTATTTATCAATCTTCAATATTAATACTTGCTATACACTAGACTATAGACTAGCTATAGAGTATATTTATAATATTAAATGTGAACAAAATTTTGATATTTTCTTTTCATCATCACGAACACCGACATCTGCTTCGAACGTACTGCGACATTTGTCACTAATGGTCCGATCGGAGGGTATATTATCTATATTTTTGGCGAATGAAAGAGATAAAGAGTAAGAGTGAGAGAGAAAGAGAGAAACGATCGTTAATAATAACAATATATGATAAATGTCGGATTAACGTGAATCGACCATAACCGCGCGTTATTTTCGGGCGTCGATACAGTTAATTTTGCGAACGTGGTCCCATATGTGCGCATCTCCGTACGATACTATTACGAGACGTAATGCCATAATATGAAATACATTCAAACAAACGCCGTATGATATTATTATGCATTGCATATTATAATTCGTGTGTGGTCGAGTTTAGTGCAATAAAAATGATAAATCCCGAATCCGTTTAACATACAGCGCCGTATATTTCATATTATTATTATGTGTATATATACAGAAACGGGTGGAATGCTGAGGCCACCACCGCTTAGACCATCCCCCAAGGGTACCTTGTATCCGACAGTCGGTGGGGAAGTTATCGAATACATACGTTTTGCACTTGTTGCACGTGTGCAGTGAGTTTCAAGGATCCACTCGGCTAAATCTCTGTGTTAAATCGAGACACAGTCGCGGTCGCCAATAGATTTCAATTCGTCAGTACTTATTATAATGTTATAATACACATTTAGAGCCATCGATAATACTTAAATATTTTAATATTTAGACGTCTGCTGCTTGAAGAGTGGTATAGCACAACATTTCAAAACTATCGAGAGGTTAGGTATACCCACAAACATATACTTAACAGAGATTTCGGTTGTGTATCGACGATAAAATTGTCGTCGGGAACCCGGTTTTGGTGATTATGCACGTGATGCGAAAAGAGAAAAATAATAATAAAAGTAGTGTCCGATAATCCGAACATAGAACATGATTAATCGCATACACGTTTCGGTATCTAAATGTTGAACTATAGAGTTTAAGCGTTATAGCCCAGGAATATGTTTTTAGAATTTACAAAGTATCATATTAATTTTATAGTCGTTTGTTGTATAGTCGATTCAAATGTAAATAAATGAATAATTTATTCGTAAAAAAATGTGGAGAATAATATTATTCGAGATTTCGATTTTAATATTATTATTTGTTTATTTAGTTTTCGGTATTTTTTAAATCATTATTCAATTGGTACCGGTTTTTATGCGATACATATACTATAATAAAAAATTGTTATTACTTCACTGGCGGAACATGATATTACGCTAGTACTCCGTATACAATATTAGGATTATTTGATTATAACTGTAATTTATGTACGGACCCACGGTATTAAATGTTACTTAGTGCAGACGGAATCGCACTGTAAATATAATTAGGTAAAATTAATAATACCCTTCATTGTTGCGTTTGATCTAGTAGATATTGTATAGTCGGTATTTGTCATTTGGTAGATTTGAAGGACAGACGAAGACATTGCTTTGGAAATTGTCGGGAAATTAGCTAATACTGCACGAGTCATTGAGAAGATTAACGTGAAAATGCTCTGGAGTGTCGGCAAATGCCAAGGTAAAAGAACGAATCGAGAGATTGTCGTGTAGGGTGAAATTGCAAATGTAATTAAGGTTGCCTTTGTGATCTGATGTAGGACTTGAACAGTAAAAGTTATATATGAGGCTGACGTGGAGGGTTTTCCGTTGCCCATAACGACGTACATTCGGGGTCGTGCAGTAGTCGTTCGTGATTTATCATTTTATATAGTCCATTACCGAATAGTGATGGGGGGCGTAAAAAGATTCAGGAAATTATGAAACGGTCAAACCGTTTGTTGTACACGATATTTTTACTCATAAATTATTACCAAAGCTCGGACAGATAGTATAGTATTGAATAATTTACAGCTTTAATCTTATAGTATCGTTTTGGACATGTTACATAATATTTATGAGCGTCATATATGGTCGTGAATTAATCGTTTATCACCACGTAGTTGAGTTCAAGAGTCGACACGTCGCGTTCACACGAAATGTATTGTGTCGTCATCCAAAATATACATAGTAAATATTATAGATATTTAAAAAATTAAAACGTTTTCATGGGGGAAAATAAACTTTCCCTAAATATTGTTCACTCGATTGAGGTGTAGGAATTACATTCACTCAAAGTGCGTATTTTATTGCAGTATTTGACCCCGGCCGACCCGTCGGAAAATCGTTGATCGCGAACTACGTTGTTCAGCAGGTACCCAATAAGGAATTTGGAGGCACATTATGATTCAACCGTTCAATTCTCTGTATAAACAAATATCATATCGAGTACGTGGATTGTAAAATGAATACGCCGAGAGAAAATTCCCGTCAAAACGGTTGTCCTTCTACTGGAAAAAAATAAAAAATAATAAAGAAAATTATATGTTGTGGAAAAGCACGACTCGACAGTCGTGTTTATGATGTGCGGGCACGTCGTATGAGAGAAGTGAGAGTGGCCGAAGAACTGAAAGAGTCGCTCTGGTTTGGCGTGTGGTCCAAAATCGAATTACGTTATCGGCCGAGGCCGCCCTAGGTATACGGTATCTCGCGGGTGGTACGATCTAATAATAATCATAATAATGATATACCGTTGTCGGCATAATAATTTACGTAAAACAATATAATGATACGAACCGAGCATCTTGTGTTTATAGACAGATTATTTATACCTTATATATTAATATAATTACGGCGACGATAGATGGTACCTACCAACAACTTACGGATTGCACAGAGGTCCTGGTCCTGGTCCTGGTATTTTGGTTGATGCGTTGGCTGTATACTATACTTACGTCTCCGAAAAAGGTGAAATTAAGCAATTAGTAAGCTTAATAGATAACTTGCATAACGCTAGCGGGACGCAAGTTGGTTGTAACATAAAATATAAATTATAGACATATTGATTGTGTATCAAAAGTCGATAACCGTATGTTATGGCTATATAATTATTTATTTTAAATTTCGATCAGCAGTATCTAAAAATATACCATATTTGTATAACAGTTTGATTAAATTTATTATGATCATTATTTATTTAAATTATAATTACAGTTAAATTAAACTATACAAGTAATTAAATATAACTATATATTATGTAGGTACTGAGAAATAGCATTACCTATGCATTTTTCTAAACGTATTTTTTTATGTATATTTTATCACAAATATTATTTATTTTAATGATTTTTATGAATTTATTCTAACAGGAAATACAAATTATGATTATTATTATTATTATGTCTGTTAATGTATTAAATTAATAGTTATCAATATTTATCCATTTTTGTTATAGATGAACTAGGTATACTGGGACACAAAATATTACTTATACATGGACCAACGGAATCTTTTTTTTTCATTTGAATGCAACTTACTTAATGATTATTATTTTTAGATACAAGTACTATGCACAGTATGAGATATACTAAATAATATAAATAAATTATCGTGTGAATATTCGACAGGAATATGTTTTATAGTAATGTCGCACTAATTTAAAATAATTTAAATAAAGAAATACTACTTCAGACAATTATTTACACGATATCAATATTTATTAAAAAATATATGGACCAAAACTCTTGGTGTGATATTTCAGTACAGCTATTATGATTGTATAAATTTAGTTACTGATTCAAATATATGATTATTGTAAACATATTTTATAGTGAAATATAGTCCGAGTGACTAGAAGGTTTTTCAGTACAAATAATGTTATATAATTTGCTTCTTTTTCACGCACAGTATTCCTACAAATATGGCCAAATATGACTATATAATGAATTATTATAACATTGACGTCTGGTTTATATATTGTCTCACAAACATGTCATAATATTATGGTATAGTTCAGAATATTTATCTACAATAATGCATTGGCAATAATTATCTAAATAGTATAATCATATACTATCCTTTATAGTATAA
The DNA here is from genome assembly GCF_020184175.1 of Aphis gossypii. Lineage (NCBI taxonomy): Eukaryota > Metazoa > Arthropoda > Insecta > Hemiptera > Aphididae > Aphis > Aphis gossypii. The sequence goes on from NC_065530.1 coordinate 61,145,300, forward strand.
TACTCCGATGTTATTTGTCAATAATTTTTCCATTGTACAGTAAACTGGGTCAATGAGCAGACAATTTGGTTAGCTTTTACTGAAACCACAAGTTCCGATGTTCAATTCGCAATTAATTTTATTTGCACATGCCTGTTGATAAATCAACATAAATATCCATAATCGGGTATTCAAGCATCAAACCATTTTTATGCCTGTTGGTAGTAATCACCTCATTAAAATTAATTAGTGGTTAAATTAAAAGAAAAATGTGTATAATATACGATTTAAAAAATTAATGTTGAAACATTTAGTTCAAGCTATTGGCTTATAAAAAATAATATATTCAAGTAAAAACAAACTTAATTGACCTTAAGCTTTGTTTGAATATTGGTGTTCTGTTTTAAATAATATATTATTGAAACGTATACGTGTTAATGTATACGTTTTATAATAATAATAAAAAAAAAACCAAATTAATGAAAATTATGTTTTTATATTAACATACTGTTTTACTTGACCTAATTATTTATAATTAATCTCATGGACAAATTTATTCAAAGTCAAAATTAACTCCCTTGGTACCCCAGCAGTTAGCTAAAACTTTTTCTTCACTTGCAGCGGTTCGTTTAAATACGTTGTCGTAACTTTTGATTTTTTAGATGGATAAATACTATTACTTTTTTCGTTTAATTTAAAGTTGTTTTTTTTAAGCACTTCAAAACTTTGTTTAAAATGTATATTATATTACTTATGTGAATATTGTTAAAATATTTGCATTATTAACCAGAAAGAAAATAATAATAATCATGTGTATTATATTGGTACTTGATATATTTTCTGCAAAAGTTTATTTAGGTGAATTTATATCTTATTTTGTAGCATAATACCATTATATAGTATGCATATTAAGAATAAGAATTATATCGATAATAATAATTGAATCGAGTAGGTAAATTTGCTAAACCTTTATTCATTTTACCGTTTATAAGTTATTCTAAAAAAAAATTACAATCTATACTTACTTCAATGTAAATTCGAATTTATAACTCTCATGTCATAATTGTTCTATATAGGTACGAGTTTTTTTTAAGATCTTATATAATATTATGCAATAATATACAATGTATATTATTATAGATTATACACAACATACATTATTAAGGTAGTAAATTTAATATAATAATTAATAATATATGAAATATATGGTCTTATAAATAAGGTAATTTTATTTTTAAAAACTAATTTAATGTAAATATTTAACTGTATATTATAATGTAACAAAATTGTCATATTTTTACATTATGTAGATTGTAGGTAGTCCTGATGCTCAAATCTACGTCTTTAACACGTTCAATGCCGCGGCCTATTCGCCGTACGTTACCGCGTCGCCGCAACAAATTTCCACCCGGTCGACTATTCTAGTATATTATGTTATTTGTCATATATTCCTGTTACACTCTGTATATCATTTTAGAACCTACACATATATTTTCTTATACTTTATAACTAATAATATTATTTAACTAATAACATCTAATAATACGTATTAACCGATAATATGCATTATATATATATATAGGTATATTAGAATTATACTAATAGTAATAAAAGCCACTCTGTCTCTACATCCGGGAAAAATTGAATTTTATAAATAATATCTTTAATTAAAATGTCAAGTAATATTTATTACTTTATTAGACGACGATATGCAATATATGTTGGTATTAAACAAATAAAAGGAGCTCCGTCTCTACATTCCGGGAAAAGTTGAAATAACAGGTGTATTTTTAGACCAAATATAAAACCAAATACACCATTCAATTAGTAATGTAATCACAAATGGCCAGAAGAAAAATTCAATACAATCAAACAACTCCAGCAAAAGTTATGAGACATTAAAGTCAATAACTAATTTGTCGACTACGTGTCGACAGCGGCGTCCGGGGCAATGCATATTTTGTCGACTACGTGTCGACCGCGGCATTGAACGTGTTAAATAGCATTTATAATTACGTGGTTAGTGTACGCGACATTGGTATATACGCAAGCATTAAATCAACAAGACTATTAAATGACATAATATTACTTTTGATGGAACACATTTTTGGTTTTACATCCATAATAATTTTCACACATGTTCACACGGCTAATTATGGTTTATTTTTAGTATCTCAACGTTTACGCCTAAAATCTGTTCATTGTAAATGTCAACCAAAAAAAAAACAAAAATCAAGTAAACACAAAATATGAGAAAAATGAAAACGTGTACATATATGTACTATCATAATACGGCCTAAATGTTTATCACGATAACTCAAAAACGAGGATTCGTAGGAAATGGTTCCCTGAAGACATAAGAGCGTATGTGCGCCCTTAGTGTTTTTACGGGTGGTATTGAAGCGAATTGGATGGCCAGAGCTCCATCGTTTTAGTAATAATAAAATGATAAAGAAGGGGATCAACCACAATAAACATAAGACCGGATGAAACCTTTGTATTGGTATATGTGTACATGTGATAAGAATAAGGACACGTCAAAAGATAAAATCTGACAAATGTTAAAACAGTTGTACTATATCATAATAATAATATTCTAGAGACCACCGGAAAAAAAATACATGTAATTCTGTTGTTTTTTTGTTTGTTTGAAAATACACAAATTTTCAGTTAAGATATAAATGTATTTTACGAAAACATCATAAGCAAGACTATATAATTAATGTATAAAATACTGTTTTTTTCACAAAAATTATTTTAATGCATACACGGAAAACGTGTAATGCACCTATTAACATTTTAATATTTATAATAATAAATAGGTAGGTACGTAGGCTGGTACATACACCATACATGTTCATTTTATATTATTTTAAGAATTGTTGTGTCGATCGTTATCATTTCATATCCAAGAACGTAACCGCAGTAGTCATCAAACGCTATAATATTATTATGTAGGTGGAAACTTTGTTCCATTCGTAGGCGTCTATGTATGAGATTAGTTGGAAAGTAGATGCATTATTCTAAATACAGTTTTTGTACATCGTAAATAATAATTATTGAACTAAACATCGGATGGACAACACAGCGAAAATAACGCTCAACAAATTATAAACCACGCAATACGCATTAATCAAAAATATACCTATATAATTTTGATTAAAACTTTATTATTTTTAACAACAAAATAAATACTAGGTATATTGATTATGTACAATAGTTTCTAAAATATATAGATTGGTTCTGTCAGTTTCTCTGTAAAATCATTATTTTAAAATATTTGATCAATTTACTTTCGGAAGGAGGAGAGTTTAAAAAATTAAAACTATCTTCGGGCACAAAAAGATGCCTATCATTAAAAAAAAACGTTGAGAATAGACAAAGTTTTGATATAAAATAACATATTTAATACACAATCTTATATTATTATATTATTATTAATTTAATACGTAATACCTCTTAGGCTAAATATTATTACTAATAGATTATATTTTCATGTTTAATCAAATCGATTTAAAACTAGATTTTAATTTATAGTATTTTATTTGTTTATACCAGACCATACCAATTTCAATATTTTTAAAAATTTAAAATTTATAACTACAGATTATGGATATGGTAGACATATTACAATACATGAATCTATAAGCTTTATGCTGTATTGTGAAAATAATTTAAAATAATGCATTTCCTTTTTTTTCAATGAATACTGTTTACGTGTGGCGAATAATACTATGATTTATAATATGTACTAGGCAGTAACAAAGTTTTCCATCTATATCGGTATTAAAATAATAACCAACAAGTTTACCTACATTTATCATAGTCTGTCGTCAGTCATGTTGAAATCATTTGGATAACTTGCGTATGAGAGACAAACTTATAATACATTGAGCGAAATCGAGATTCTATAGAGATAATAAGCGTAAAACAACATTATATTATACGATTTAATTGGCAAGTATAATATTACATATATTACAGAATTATATTTTATTTATCACGTAGTTGAGAGTAAATTAATAATAATATGTAAGTATAACCATTAATACAATAATAGTATCCATTCAGTTAATTGATGACGTTGTTGACTTTAATAATTAATAAAAAAAAAATAATAATCAATAAAAATAAACGTTTTTCAACTTATTTAAGATTTTCAAAAACTATCATTTTTTTTTTTTATAGAAAGAGTGGTTGTTGTTAATAAATGTATGTTGTTATAATATATAGTATCCATAAAATAGGTTTAGTATTCCGCTTTTTACCGATTCTAGTCATGATTTGTACATTTAAATTAACTTAAATTATAATTTTATTATACAATAAATTTTATAATAAAAATAGATAATAATTATATAATAATCATAAAATCGAAATCTTTACGACTTATATTTCGTCACTCTGTTGTCAACCCACTATTTGTATGTTTTAGGCCGAATAACAGGCTTTACGCATAATCACCACATCAGACGGATCAGTAGGTATTCTGGCGACAGCCCCGAATCAGAGAATCTTCTGATCTTGGCGCGGTATCAATTTTTTGGGTTTTTGTTCACGGTTGCATATTCTGCACCTATCTAACAAGTGAACTTCCTTTTATCTACTAGCTGAAGACGCGTAATATACGGCCCGGTTAAGGCCGCAACAACCACAAACGGTAATGAATAGTGGTATTAGAGAAGTCCAACAGTTCTGAAGCGTCCCATGGGATTTTTCTGAGACTGCTCACTTTGCCGTGGTACATTTATTTGCATATGCCTGTATGTGGTACATATGCTGTACAACAAAATGTTTTAGATTTAGAAAAAAATTTTGATAATTATTGAATTACATATATTATAATACATAATATATTTATAATGTATCAATAATTTGTAAACATTTGTTAAGCCTGTTGGTGACATAAAAAAAAATTATAAAATATTGTGTTTAAACATAATTTTACAATATCTGTTTTTTTTTCATCATTTCATTCTTACAGTTGAATTTATTCTCTATTTAAGTCTGAACTACTTTTGAGAAATATTTCATTACATTTTCATGCCAAAGCCATAGAAATTGAATATTTCAAACAGTATTAAAATGTGCACATTATATATTTATTTTAACAAAATTAAATTAATCAAAATTTGAACAACAAATGCTTTTAAAAAAAATAGTCGCTTTGTTTCTTTAATATTTTCAAATTATATAGCAAATACTTATATTAAATTTTCAAGTGAACATTTTAATTTTTTTTATTTATAGAAAAAGTTGAAAATGAAAACTCAAATGTTTATAAATAATTCATTAACAGTCGAAATATTTTGAAATTAGACCATGTATGGAAAACAGTAATATAAATTTGGTAAAAATTAAATTCATTAATTTTTTTCTAATTATTATAAAAATACTGGTTATTTTTATATTTATTTCAAAAGTACCAATTAACCTACTGGATTCACTTTTTCTACCAAAATTGATATTAAAGTTAAAAATCAATCATTTTTTACACACAATTATTTATCTTGTATTTATGCATACAAAATTCTTATGATTGTAGAATCAATTGATTTATTGTTCAAAATCTAAAATGCCTAGATTTGCATAACTTTTAGAAAGAAAAAAAATAATAATTTTGACAGGAATTTAAATTTTTTGTATACTTTGAATTTTATGGTTTATTTGATCCGAATTTCTAGATTTTTTTCTTTAAACATAATATATTATTGTACAAGTGAGTAAATAACAATTTTCAATTCTCATTCATTGAAAACTACGATACACGAAAATCGAATTTTGAATTAGTTTAAAAATTGAAGACTACGGGTGAAGTGGAATTCCGCAACATTTTGGTCTATTATCGCTAAGTAAATGCATTGTGTATTATAGATAAGAAATTGGGAATTCATTTTTAATATAGTTCAAAAACATAAAAATAATAATTGCTTATAACAATAAAAAGATTATTTTTTCAAACATTTTGTTTCGTTTAAGTTTTATATAAATAAATATTTTCAAAAACGTTAATTCTATCAATAAGTATTTACTATTAAAAAAATTACTCACTGCAGCGCAGGCCATCCTAGCTATTGTAGGTAGATCGAACAACGAATTCCGTTCGATTTCGATGAACAACATGCGTGTGTATACCTATATTATATATTATAGTTATACAAATGACACAGAGTTGACATTATTATAGGTACCGCGTTGTCGGTAAAAACTGAAAAGGATAGAATAAATATTTTGTCCCAATAAAATATGTATATTATTGTTATTATTAAAGCGCGCTTGTGACTATACGGTGGCCGGTCGTTAGTCAAGTCTCCAAAATTTGCTGCACCCCGTCGAACTAAACGTTTGCGCCGACCGGTTTATGAAGTAATATATTTTATTTATATTGGTAAACAACCGTTACTGTTGGAGAATCGTCGATGATCGATTGCATTTTAACCGGGAAAAGTTTGTATATTGATCATCGGCGTATATTATAATAATATGTCTAATTATCAGTATTTGCCATACGTGGAGGAACCGGTTCATAAACATAATTCTTGTACAGTTTAGGTATTAGATATATTTATCGAAACCTCGTACCGTTCAAAATAATGATTTTATTGTTGTTTAAAGACCAAACGGGCCCGAAGGCCGAAAGTGGAATTTATGCGACACGGGAGGAATCCATTATAAGCCAATAAGAAATGTCAGTTTTTTACACACATTTGTTATATCTACTTTATAGGTATGTCACACATTTAACCACTTGCATAAGCGCCAGAACAGTCCTATGGATAGAGACGGACTCGGTTTGAAATTGCAATGGGAGGATTGGGTTAACGTATTATAATTTACTTCGGACACCACCCATAGTTAGTTTAATCATCGTAAAATAACGCGTTTTACTGCCGAAGATAGCTGTTTTTGGTGCCGTTTTACATCGATAAATTAAAAACATACATGTGCATAGTATGTGTGTGTGTGTGTTTGCAAGAGAATATAATAACTAATAATTTAACGAATAATTGAATTTTTATGTTTATACGCTTTCGAAAAATATATTTATAATCAAAATTGTATGAAATGTATACTAAAAGATATGTCCTAAAGCAGAAAGTTGTCAGTATGATTATATTCAGTATATAAAATGAGTGTTAAGTATTTATTATTAGTATTTATTTAGTTGTTTTCAGTTTTTACGATAAAAACTCGAATATAGGTAGGTACATGGAATGCCAAAGGACCTTTTAAATGTTTCATTAAATCACACGATCCTTTACACGGCTAATACATAGTACGTATACATGTAAATTCGTTTGTGTAAAAAAAAATCTTTCAGCTCACTTCAGAGATAGTTATATTATATAAATGCAACTTAATACTAGTAGGTATAATTACGTCTTCAACGAAAAGTGTTATTATGACACTACGTTTGTTTCGACGCCCATTACATTTCATAGGTTTTGGACGAATAGGCTACCTAACCTAACAACGGATTGAACCGGAAGGTCTCAAAGTGGCGAACAGCGACGGCGGTGTTCAAATGGTAATATATATATATACGCTTTGCTGGCGTTGACCCGAATTGTTTATGCTAATTGAATCCGGCAGTAACAATATGCATAATATATAGGTACCTACATATTATACGCTGTAGGTAGTAGAGCCCAGGGTCGTCCCATGCGACGGCCATTTCAAAATGAATTAGAATTATCTGGTGGCAAACGCGATTACGTGTACGCTTGTCCGTCCATTGACACTTGTGTGTGAACTGTGAGTATAACATCCACAGCGGTACAAAGGTGTAATGCTCGCTGCATATATATATAAATATATATATACTATATATTATATGTAGATAGGTAGGTAGGTACTTATCGCTATTTTACACGATCGGCGCGTTCTATTTATTGTACCGAGTCGCATTGAAATCGTATGCCATTTTTACGGCGTCGTTATATAAGAATAAAAATATATAAACGATCATTGATATCCTCGATTATCAAAATGCGTTATTAATACTGATCAACATAATTTGATATGACGATTAAAAAAAGGCACGAAATAATATAATTATGGTACACAAATTACTATAATAACACCACTCTCGCTACTGTTGTGAGTTGTGACTCGTATAATAATAATATTCACAAATTACGTTTTAAAACGCGATTTATTGGTAGGTATAGGTAGGTGAACGCCTACTCGTGCATTGTGAATTTATACCGTTGAAGATAATATTTAAAACAGTAACGCGTTATTGCTTTTTGTTTAATTGAAACGCGTTCGACGATATAATAATAATTATTATCATTATAAGCACGGAGACTTCGAGTGGTGGGAAACGTATAATTTAAAACACTTTGTCGCGATGAACTATACATAATTTTGTCGTATTTACCTTTACAGTGTATGCAAATTTTATCCACCGGTGTAAATTATTTACGTAATACATTTATACACAGAAAAATACTCTCGATTCCATAAAATAACACATATTAATAATATATGCGCTCACATACAGTACAATATAATAAAGTGCTATACATTTTATAGTTCAATAAATATAACGTTATATTAACTACTTGTGTTTTAGTGGTTGTAGTACAAATGGTCGAATTTCGACTTCAGAAACCATACGAACTACGTTCATATTAAATATCGAGATTGCTCGTTTAAAAAGTCATGTTCTTAAAGCCAAGTCAACAATTTTAGAAGGAAGATTTTTTTTTAAGACTCCTTTTTCGAACTTTAAATTATATATTAGGGTAGCTGGTTTTGAATTTTCTCGTATATTTCTTAGAACCCAAATAAAAATTCAATTCGTTGCTGCAAATATTGAATCATTGAGAGAGAAAGAGAGGACGTAAAAACCTATTTTTATTATATCTTTTAAAAAATTGATGGTCTCCTGACCAATGTAAAACAACATTTTTGCACACACATAGATAAAAAAAATCGTACGTATAATAATTTAAACGTAATGGCCGCCTTTATTGCGCCAAGACTTAAACATAACCCTTTTTCATTTTAAGTGAGACAAGGTTTTTATTGGTGTATCGGTGTAATGGTATATTATACGGTATTTGCGACTTCATAAAGTATTTATCGATGTAAAATATTGATGACCCTTAAAGCTTAAATAACAGTTTTGAAATCAAAAAGATATATTTTAATATTTGTAAATGGAAAAATTAAAATAAGTTATTCATTATCTGGGGTGAATTTACTGAATCTAAGCCATAACTATTTAAATATATTTAATTTGCTGCGATTTATTGCGGTTCTTGTATATTTCAGTGTCAGCCATAGCCATTACTCTGCTGGCTGTTTAAACTATTCATTTTGATGTAAAAAAAATATATATAAACCACAGCTAAGATATAAGGCGGGATCGTCTAATTTGTCGGTTGTCACGTTCCCATAATTGGTTGGAGAGGATTATACGAATACTGCTGCCATACGCTCGACGACGGCTGAGAATGAGTTTCATGCACATAATATATTAATATGTCACTGCGACTTTGTAATGTCCATGAAATCGCAAGACAAAATTTGTCCAATCGATTCAAAAAATACTCCAATATTTTTCAAATAAATTGCAAACAACTGAAAAAGGGTTTTAATAATTTTCAGATGAATATATGTTTTTATTTGACTGATTTTGTTAAATAACAACAATATAATAGTGTACCTAGTTTAACACTGCAATTCGAATACAAGACGATTTTAAAACTTTTATTTAAATAACTTTTAAGTTTAAAAATAGTGTTTTATATTTTTTTCTTTATTATATTATGATATCATTAAAATTATTAATTTTATACAAATGAAATATTGAAACCGTCTACACGAATACGGGATAGGGCGTATAGAAATTCGTTTGACGAATAGAATAATATTAATATATCGACTATTTTAGTGCATCGTATTATAGTATAAAGTGAATCTCACACGTTTTTGACGAGTCGTTGCCAAGATAATACGGTTGTTTGATAATATTATAAGCCATACACATGAGTAAACATACGCGGTCGATCTTTTGACGTCGTTTATTAGGAATAGAAAAAGACATCGAAATGAATATTACGCGTGTGTCACCGGAATCGGTTTGATGTTAAAAATAGAGCGTATGGTAATTGAAACGGTGACGACAGTACGTCATTATTTATACGTCGCGGGTGGATTAAAATAAATGTAAAAAAAAAAAACAAATCTAGTTTCTCTGAAACGCGATTTACGAATGCAATGTGCATCAAACCGTATACGGCGCATAAAAAAGGATTAAAAAAAAAATCTCCTTTTCGAATATTTCACAGCGGTCCTATCGATCGCGGTATCATACAACATAATGGTATGTATATACGCTTGCATATCGTGCCGTCACTAAAACTGTGTGACGCACGGCAGGTGCAGACGTTCGAATAACAGCTTTGCTACCGGAAATCCGGAAAATCCGTTTTCGCCATGCGTATGAATAATAATCGTTCACATAACATCCACATCGCCGCGGCTTCAATACCTATCAGTGGGCAGTTAGTGTTATATCTGTTTATTATACCTACTATTACCGATACAGAGCACTATATTTTATGATCGACTTTTCGCCTGTCCTTTTTTCCTGCATGTCGAAAATACTCGCGTATTAAAATATATATTTTGTATAAGTATACAGACCGGTGACGGGAGAAGGGGTTGACAATCGAAAAGCCCATAATATGCCACCGACGACGGAGCCGCGCCGTTATGTGGAACACACACACCCCTACCGCACTCCGGTCGTCCGGCAGAAGTAAATGCGCATTAGGCTCGCGATCCGTACAGCTGGTCCACTCCCAAGGTCCAATTAATGGTCGTCGAGACAACACACATACGCTCCGTCCCTAAAACTCCGTTAAACTTGCAGCGTTTACGCGCTAGAGTGTGCGACGATGTGTATATAATATGTGTAAGCGTCGCACATATGTATATAATATACTACAAAGTTATAATACGAGATAGGAGATACGTCGCATGTGAACTTGTGTATCGGTTTCCCGTCTGCGACCGCTTTTAAAACCCATCGGTGGTGGTGGTGGCGGCGGCGGTGGTTTTGGTCCAGACTATTTCCAGACATTTTATACCTACTCCCACGCACAGTCAGAGTTTTGCGCTTCAGATGTGGGAACGTTTTATTTATAATGCGCCGTTTTTTTTTTTTTTTGCACCGAGTCCCGAACTGAAAGTTCGCCGCCCGAGCCGGTTTTACGCTACATCCGACACCATGTATATAAATAAGCGGACGAAATGCGTTACGTAAATCTCAAACTTTACACGGCATCATTATATCACATATATAATATAATGTTGTGTATGGGAATTGTACTTGTGCAGTTGTGCGGTTCTTTTACAAACTTCGTATCGTGTCACATTCGAAACGTATTTAAATTATATACACCTAATGTGAGATATTGTTTTGGTTTTTGAAGATCGGAGAACATTATATATACTACTCGTATGTAGTATGTATAATCGATTTGTTTGTTTGCCGTAAACTGTAAAGAAAAATACCATAGATAAACGAAAATATTTTCCATCAATATGCTGCAAGCTAGATCGTACGTTTTTCTTTTCATATTTCTTATTACGTCTCTTGTAAAATGTATTATTTCTTGGAAAAAAATATTACATTAAGCACGTTTTTTAATATTTTTAGATATTGGCTTCATTTTGTTTTCAGTTTTTTCAATGTTGATAAAATGTGTTATTTAAAATTGTATTTGGTATCAAACAATTGCTGGTAAAATGATAAATATTCCGTAGAACAATTCTTTTTGTATTCAATTCCAAAACGTTTTTATAATACTTTTATGTTTACTTATATCTATGTATACTTTAACAAAACTTAGTCATTTTTTTTACCAAAAGTCAATAACAGTTGACTTATTCAAAACAAACTTTGAAGTTATACATATATATTGAACATATACAATACGTCATAATCTTAATAATATCAATGGCAATCTATTATTATAAATCATAATATTCATTCAAAATCTGTATGATATTATTATAGCTCGATCTGAATTCTGATAATGTATATAATAATGATACTAAATATTTTAGTTTTATTATTTTTACAAATGTAACTATATGCGAGTGTATTGATGACCAATTTATTTTATGTTAACGTAAAACCATCCCTAACACCTCTGTTCACAGTTTTCCAAAAATTAAATTTGAATGACAAAGGCCTATTAACAAACATTGCGATGCATACATTTTTTTTTTTAACTGCCGAACCGATTAAACTACAGACCGTCCTTAGATATTTATTACTTGGGGAGGAAAATTCGACCAGAGATTAATTAACGAACAGTACCCTCGAGTCTCCGATGACCATTGATATCTGAATACGGATCTAGAGCACAACAGCTGGTGTTCACAAGGGACTCACCCCGTCAGGTCCGGTCTCTTTGTACATTTACAACAGTGACAATTCTCGTTTTAGTTTTTTTTTAATTTTTTTATTACTGACCCAAAGTTTAGTTTGCGGAGGGTCGTTCTCCCTCATCGTACGAAAGGGTTTACTGTGGCGCGCCGGAAGTCCAGGCTCGCGAATTACGCACGGTGTTTAACGCACTGGAAATCCTGGAAAAGTCCTGAGTCTCTGGGGGGCGGATAACGAGTGCATCGGCAAAAGTTGCACTATGTATATAATAATGATGGCGGTGGCGGTGGCGCGTGCGGTACATATACTCAACATGGGCGGCAGAATGTAATAATTATACGGCCCCAGGGAAAGTGGACCGGAAATTTTGGGAGATAGCGTTTTCCATCGGAAAATCTCCAATTTCACGAGGGTTTGAAGAAATATCAAATCATTATATTATGTGCGTATAGTATTAGTATAAGTGCCATAATAATACGTTTCATATGCAGGCACACATATAAATATGATATATATAATATACAAGCGACAATATTAGAGTATGAAGATTTATTATATTGCCGGAGTGCGTGCAACGTGTGTTGCAACAAAACGGCAAACGCTGCAGTTGACCGTCGTGCGGGCGGACGGTGAGGGACAGTTGAGCTTGTTTTATTCGGATTTCGACAAGTGCAATAAATAAAAAATAACGCAAAATCCCGGCGAATTCAAACCGTGTCGAAACGAAATCGGAAAAATAATAGTCCAATTTTGGTACAAAATTCGAAACATGACGCACCGCCCCACCGACGAGTTTTAGATGATATGGTGGGAGGGGAATAAGCGCGACGATGATTTCCCTGTCATGCAGGGCGAGCGACTAATGTCGATGGGGGTGAAAATGTAAAAATAATAATCATAATAAAAAAATGTATATTCGATAAATTTGAAACGGTTGTATCCCCTTTTTAGCGCACTTCCGCACACGTTGCTCGAAAAAAGTTGCCGTTAACACTATGCAAGTGTATATTATTATTATTATTAAACTATACTGGTAGCAGCGTAAGCAACAGATGATACCTATGTAACGATATTCTTCGATGCATATTATAATATTGTTATAAAATATTTTAACTTCATTAAAACAATAGATTGAGTTTTGAGTTTTGAGAGAGAGAATATATACATACGAGTACTTCGTACAAAGTCCCACGTAAGTACTTAATAATACGTATACTCTATAGTAATATAGTCTACGCTATAGTTTGCTACGTGATTTTTTACAAAATATTGATTTCGATACGTATTGAATGTATTTAAATTGGTATAACATTAAAATTTTTACTGAATATCTATCACGTCATAATAAGATATTTAAGAATATTAACTGTGCATAACGATCTGTGAGTTTTAAAATATATTGATTATTAATTATACTATATAAATTATTTATATTTCCTCTGCAGAGTTTAACTAATGATACATAATATCTTCATAAACTATATTAGTAGTTTATTAGTCAATAATAAAAAAAAAATTAGTTAATAAATTCTCTAGCGTATAAAAACAAATAATACGGATTATTATACAATTATAATACTATAGGTATACTAGGTATACGTATATTAGTTTTAAACTATTTTATGAATTTTCGAGTATACTCGTATACTGCTCATAGTTAATTTTCATAACATTGTTGTCTTGAATGAGTATCTCTGACATTGTGCGCACAAACTCGAATCTAATTTATGCAGTTTTTAAATATTTATAAATAATTATCAATATCATATTTACAAATTGTTTGTAATAAGTTTCTTGATGTTAAAGTTATTAGTATGCAGGTATACGCAATAATAACTAAATCTAATATATTATTATGTGTACATAATATTATTAGTAATCGATAGCTTTTATTTGATTTTAAATAAGGAAAATAATTATTCATGATTATTTTTTAATAAAGTGTATCTATTGTTCTCATTAAATTCACTATAATAATCATTTTTTGTTTGTTTTGTGAACGTTTTATTTTAATTATGTCAAGATCAGTGACTAATAAATATATAACATAATACACAAATAGATGATATGATATTATACACTCCAAAAATAGTAAAAACGGGATACAAGTATATTTTTTCAAAGACTCTATTTGAAACCTTTTATATCACCCAATGCATTCAACCGAAAAGATAAAATGCCTAGATTTAATGATTTGAGGGGCCTTGTCAATAAACGAACTGTAAAGGGGTTCGAAAAATCATTAAAGTAGTTAAAATAATGATGGTTACATTATGAACAGTACAAGACTATAAACGTTTATTTAATGGAGAAGCTTATATGACGCGTATTCTATACATTAAATATCTCTCAATATATAATAACCATTATAATAGTAAGTATACATAGTTTTCTCTAATTTTTAATCGATTTGATGTCGGTATCATGCACATATTAATTTACATGATCGTTTTAAAATAATAAAATTCTAAGCAGTTGAAATTTATAAATTTGTTGATACTTTATAGTTATATTTTTACCATTTTATTATCTAAAACTGATAAATCATATTTAAAATTAAATGTATACAATATATTGCATTTTATATTGAAATACAAAACAGCTATTTAATAATAACATATATTTTTACACGTAACTGAAATATAAGTTTTACAGATAATTTTTAAATGTTACAGTCAATTCTACCTGGATCAAGCAAAAAAATGGTGCTGAATAAGCACTAGCTATTGGATTGATTTTTAATTCAAGCGTATTTACCAACAGTTCAGTTTATTCAGTTTAATATTTTTAATATGAATTTAATAAATAAAAAGGCAAGTATCCCAATGATAACTATAAAGTAGTGTCAAAATAAATCATTAATAGCTATTTATCTCGACATTATAATAAATATAATATATAAAACACTTTTCTAAAAATAGAACGTTATATGATATTTTTAGTATCCACTTTTCTATGCACACAAATCATTACCTGTATGTTTTTATATAATATTTTGAGTTAAATCTAATAAAAAATAAAATAAATTTATATTTTTTTCACTTTTTGAAATTATTTCATTTATATATATATTTACGATATTTAAATTTAAATTATCAAACTACCATAATAGGAACATGATGTTTTTATTGTAAAAGTAGCAAATGTATCTATAATGTACTTATAAGTACAGTGCATAAAATATTTATTATGTAAGTACCTATATGCGTACCTATAATAATTTGCTCATTATTATTAATATTATAATATTATAAGCGATTCGGTTTGTAAGACTATTACAATATAATAACGACAATATTAATAATAATAATAGCTACAACAGCAATTCACTACTTTTATTTTTTTTAGCTAGTATGTAAATATTTGGCACTTATCGCTTATTTCGTCAGTATAGTGCTGAGCGATAGTGATATTAAAATATTATTATCTATTGAATAGTGCAAATGTTGCTACTATCAAATGTTTTTATTAACTTTTACTCTGTAACTAATACAATAAAATAAATTAGATACATCCTAAATTTAAAAACAAAACAAAAAGTTAAAAAGACACGACAGTATACAGTAAAAATGGCAACTACGTTTTTCTGAACAGAGAAAGATATTCAATAGTTTTGTTTAGCGATTTTCGTTTGGCCTATAAATTTCTCTAATTAAAAAAAAAAGTAGCGAATACATGTCATAAATATTTTCACAAAAATAGCTATAAATTATTGAAGTGTATTTATTGTATTACAAAGCGGTAACTATATACATCAGAAGTAGTGTCATAATGCCGACAACTTAACTGTTTTGCCCGTCATGTATGCTTTATTATATGAAAATAAATCTGTAAGTATTATGAATTATGCAATAAAATTAAAACACCACTAGATCACGTGTGTGTGTTTTACGAGTAGGTAGCGTTATGTTTGGTACATATATTGTACTCGATTTTGTTATATTCATTATTGTAAATAATATTAGTAAGAGGTTAATGGCGTTTTTAGAATTTATAGAAACTTTAAAAGTCTGAAAAACAAGTGACAGATTCAGAATTAATATTATTATTATATCTGGCCATAATATTAAAATTATAAGCTCTTACTTCTAAATATATGATAAATTATTTATACCACTTTGTTAGGAAACCAATATGATAAATTCCTTGCATAAGCCGGGGATGAAAAAATATGTTAATATAACCTAAATTCATATTGTGATAATTAATTGTAAATTATGATCATACACGTTGTATAGAAATCGGTCTGAATATTGAACTACAAGAAATTATTTGTTTGAACGAGTGAAAATAATATAATATTATTATAATTAAAGGGTAAATATTATATTATATAATTTTGGCTGTGCTATTCATGTTCATTTAATTATAATTCTACAGTTTAATAATAATATAGAACACATTTTGAAATATTCCGTTGCATTGCAGATCAAACATTTAATTTAATTTAATTTACCAATGTCAACTGCGAGTACATCGCTGGAACACAAGAGCGTATTGAAACTTTATATCGTTTATTAATTGACATTAAATTGTATGGATTCGGGAAACTGGAAAATATTATAGTCAATCGTAGGCTCATAGCAAACGTCATTTTGTGTGTGTACAATCATATCGATTCCATTTGCGTGATTACATGGTTGTAATAACAGTAAAATTAAAAATAAAATATAACATGCTATGACAAATTTTTATTACTGTCAACGCCACCCATAAATTATCGTATTTATGAGATGTTCGGCTTTTCTAATTTGCTAATTCCCCTTTCACCCCAAACGCGTATATCGTTCGCATGCGCATACGATTCACAGTCCATTTACCACCCCCGCCGTAGAGATAAGAAGAACTGTCGTTTTACACTGAAAAGCTATAATTGCAGTAGTCTTCGCATTTGTTTTTATAATAAACGAATATTATAGTAATATTGTTATCGTAATGATATCCCACAAATGATAATAAACGTCAGCTGCGGTACTCAACAACACCGGAAATTAATTAAAACTTGACAAGTATAATATACATGACGTTATGTTATCATACAATATTATATTATATGATGCGCACCACAATATTTGTCTCATGAGCACACGATGTCACCGCAAATTTGAATTAGCTATAACAGTATGTATAGTTAGCTGTCATCGAAGAATTGCTAGATCGGAATTCTGCGCGTCTGAGAGCCAAAACGCTTGTCTACTATCACTGACAATTGTCAAAACGATGGAGGCTTCAAAGTCCACACCGAGTTTGTAAACTATTTACCCCTTTGGTAAGTGTGACACTATACTGTTTCTCCGAAGTTCTGTACGACATACAACATTGTTAATATTATTATGTGAACAATTTTCAAATTATGTTAATTGCCCTTTATCAAGTTTAAAGACTAACAAATAACTAAGATGGAATAGTATATTATTAAGAGTATAACTCAGTAAGTTCAAATGAACACTGAAATTATATAAAGGCGTAGACATTCGATAACTATAAACTTTTTGGTTGTTTTCTATATGATTGAACGCAATCAAACATTTAAAAACTCTATTGTCAGTTAAATATAATATACTGACAAGTAAGCCCTTAATTAATTATAACTGTTATAACTTATAAGTACTGATTAATAATGATTAACAAAAATAAATGAGAATAAATAAATAGTTAAAAATACTCTAACATTAAAATAATGTTACTTACTAATTTTTCACGATCAAAAAACTCAACTATTATATTATTAATGCTTAATAGATTGATCTACTATTGTTTATAGATGTACAAAATATTATAGCGAGTATACTACTAGATATATTTTAGTAGTATAAACATGTATTTTAAATTAAAATAATATTTTTTTTTTCAACACGTGTTTGACGCACGATTCTTGTTTTTATTCTATACTATATAGTGAGATACATTATTAACTCCGTGACACATGTTTATTGTTCACTGAAATAATAATAAAATCAAATATAAACCAAATTGAAAAGTATACTTTGTTAAGAATAACAACTAATATTTTTATTGTATTATTCCACTGTGCCTGTGCCTGTTGATAGTAACACAATATGACTTTTTTTTGGAAAATCGATACATCACTGAGTATGAATTACAATAATTTACTTTGCTCACCGTGGATCAATAGTGAGAACTATATCGGTTCGTGATTGTATCGTAGAACCAATTTCTGGACACGTGTAGTAGAATTACCAGAAACAGCGAAAAGGCGATGATTATCATCGTGTTCCAAGTTTCTGGGTACATTGTGGTAATATTAAGCCACCCAAAGGCTTAACGCTAATATCGCAAAAGATTATCACACCCCCGCTATTTGTATACGAAACAAAAGGGAAAGACCGGTGGCTCTGGGACCCCCCGCGAGACAAAGATTATTTGCCATGGGGCTCCTTTAATTGGAACAAGACTGACGGCCACGTGCAATTGCGATGAGAAAAAGGGAAGAAAAAACTATTACGAGGGACGAGAGGGGTGGATGCCGTGTGCCACATTCGCGACTTTATGCCTGTATATTATGTGTGCGTATAAATACATATATATATTTGATATACGAATATGTGTGACGCTGCAGGATAAAAGGAATACCGTTGTGGATTTCACGGTTTTACATTTCCAATTTTCCGACCCCCTTTGACGGTGAAATCGTAAAAAGAGACAACCGTAAACGATATTATGCGGACTCGAGGGATGAAAAATAGAACGGCGTTCTACCCCATCGTGAAAGTTAATAACACGAGTTTGGCTCAAAGGAGCAGCGTATTATTTTATATTTTTCAAATTGCTTAAAAAAGCTGTTGCTTAGTCATGATTACAAATGAAATGCTTATTCGAGTTAGTTATGCATTTACAATAATGTGAATCTTGTTATATGGTCTGATTAGTGGAACCCTCCGCCGCCAAACACTTATGAAAAGTAATAAACAGTCATCATTCGTTTTATTATTATGAACTTAATACAAATTTTAAAAGGGAAGTTATAAGAAGACTATCGACTTTATTCGATGTTTTGTCGACTTTTGTAGGTAGTTTTTTACTTAATATTTTATTTGTTTTAAATGCCGGTTTATATTAAAATGAGTGTTCATATTATTAACTCAAAGCAATGTATTATAGATGATAAATACCTTTTTTCTGAATATAAATTTGTAGTTGTGACTTGTGAACACCCAGTATGCGAGCTTGAGTAATATTTTAAACATTTATCACTAAATAATAATGTTTATATTTGAATTAACTCATTGTTAGGCTTTCTATATAAGTCCTACAGAAGTCTTGGTATTATTTTGAAGCCATCAGTTACACTGTTGGACTTCTTGTCGGTATTAGAATGACATGTCATAAAGTCTAGTATGCTGCAAGCCTGCAACATAATACCATAACAGCCTTGAAATATTATTCCCTGAAACTTACTTGATAATTTGTTTCACTCACAGTAGGGATTCTGTAATACTAGAAAATATTCAGAATATAAATATTATTAGCTACAGTTTGAACCGTATTTTGTATTTTTATTCATACTCATTTTATTTTTCGTGTAATGCTTGAGTGACTAATGTATTAAAATTTAAAAAATAATGATTCATTTAACTGCTACCGCACCGTGTGGATCCTAAAGTAAAATAGTGAAATCTAATAGACTACCATTTAACATTCTCAAAATATTTTAGACAACAAGAAATTTATGTGTACACCGTATAGTTGTGCGGGATAAATTCATATAGTATTACGATTTATATAAACGACCGAAAAATTGCAATCTCAATGTCTTAGTCGGTAAATAACACCGTTTAATAATTATAATGTTATATTATGATAGATGACTTAAGTCAACATAAATGTTGTAATTAATAAATAAACACACAGTGTATTTAACAAATATACCAAAATATACCAACTCCATCACAAAAATTAAACATGAATAATAATGTCGTTTTGTAAATATTGTGCAATGATACTTTTTCATATCCATTGTATTATTTTAACCTACAGGACAAGAATATTTTGTTGTACCTACCGCTGTGTCAAGTTTAACATACTATTACACATTATATATATTTTTTTAATGATAATATTATTACGCTTGTCGTATTTATGTTTCAGATGCAATTATTAACGTGGACATAACGTATAGTATTTATTTGCATTGGTGACGTTTTAAACACTGCCACCATCAGAATATTACTTTATGAGTTCAATACTTACTATTGGATTGTCAGTTTTTTTTTGTTTTTTTTTAGAGTAAACAATCAGTATAACGTTGTACAGAGGAAATTTTGTCTGCGAACACGACATTTGTACAAAAAAAAAAAAAAACTATCGTGTTGTCGTCAGTCTATTTTCGAATTTAATGTTATAATACGCGTTTTATGAAAAGCCACACGGCGCATCGGGTGAGACGCGCGTGGCGAATAATCCACCTAACAAAATAAATAAAAACAAAGAGATAGAGAGAGAGAGCGAGAAAATCCCAATTACGTTTTCCGCAACCGGTTGTGTTTGCGTCGTCGTTTGTTTGTATACGCGCACTATAGGAACGTACAGCATCTCTCCGGAGACGGCGTGCGGCCGTCAGATGCCTCATCTTCGGTCATCGTCGGCGGCGGTGCATTTGTAATTATGCGCATGATATAAGTGCATTAATAACGCGTGACGTTTCGGGCGCGCCTCCGACTTTCGTGCGGGTTCCTCCGTGTACACCGTATAGTCGAACGCAGTTTCGTTATTTATTTTATTCGGGTTTGTTGGCGGGGAAAAAAAAATTATATAAAAAAAAAAAAAAACCGAGAAGAAGAATAAGAAATAATATTATACCTACGTGTGCGCTGTGTATAGTCTATTATAATAATATAATAAATATATATTATATATGTATATGGTAATATGTGCGCGGGGAAAAGGCACACGAACACACACACGCGAGCTCGCGCGCACAATATTAATACAACAATATTGTGTATATAATACGGTCGGAACACAATATAACATTACCGTCGCCGCCGTCCGTTCGGTAATAATTTATGACAACGACGCGGGCCCGAGTGAAAACCGTGAGTGGGTGTATATAATATTATTATTGTTGTTCGTAATAGAGTATAAATATACGCATAGTGTACCGGGCTCAGGACGTTATTTTAATAGAATATTATCGGTTCCCATGGTACGCCCTCCACCGCCGGTGAGGACGAGTCGCGATCGGGACCGGCAAAGTCCTCGCCGTTTTCCCGATCGTATCCGGTTTGCTAGTTTTAGCCGTGTACCGGGGACTGGGGTGTGTTTACGTATGCGTATACGTAAAATACGATATTGAAGTGTCGTTGATGTCGTCCTCGTCGTCGATATGATTTACGCCGCACGACGACGACGGACAGCAAGCGCAAAGGCCGATTATATATTATAATATTATTATTATATTGCGCTTTTCGAGGAAATTACACACCGCGATGACATCTGAATAATGTTGTACCCACTGCTCACCAAAGCCAAAGGTCCATTGCTCCGCGTTTCGATTAGCCTCGCGGCATCTGCAGACCGGAGACGAATATAATAATATATATATATACTGATGATGAGAATAAGTATACATATAAAGGTACGCAGAGCCAGAACCAAAAACACTGTCGTTAGTTTTTTTTCTCTCAAATATTATAAATATTTTACGATTTGAGTATGTTTAAATCCTAAAATAAGCTCATTTCGGGTCAGATTAGACGAAATAACTTTCCAAATATTACATCGAACTTAGGGCTAAAACTTGATAGTTGTTATAATGTAGCGCTTTTTATAAAATCAAGTAAAAAATAAATATTATTTTAACATGTATAGCTGATGTATCAAATTGAATAATATAATAAGACAATTACCAATTAAATTTATGACAGACTTCAGTTATGGCAGAACGATTTTAAAGTTGATACTATTTTATACCTTTAAGAAATTATCAAATTATGATGAAGACATCACTTTTTAATTTGCTAAATTGCAAATGCTTTGATTTATTTAGTTTAAATCATTACTAAATTTATCAAATAATTTTTATTATATCATATAAGGTTTTTTTTTTTTAATTCCATTATATTTTATACAACTAAATAATTTCTTTTTTTAATTCAACCCAAAAACACAGGACAAATGAAAGTTTTTACAAACCTCCGGTCGGAAACGATTTTTATATACGGTTGATGCCGACCTTTTAGTCGCCCAGGAAAATATTTTTCCTTTCATGCATTTTTACATATGATTTACGGTTGCAAAAAACTTTCATTTCCTTTTATCCCACACTTTTTTCTCCAAAATTCTTTTATATATTATATGCACCTATTTCAAGGAAATATTTTACGACACAACATTACTTTGGACAGGACTCATCGCACTCGTATGATGGACATATAATAAATAACGTTGGACCTTGCAATAAGTTTTCAGACAAAAAAACACAACAAACAATATATTACGTACCTACTCAAATAAATATGTCCATATAAATATACCTTCCTATGTGCCAGAATTAAATGACATGAAATATATATAATTACCGTGAATAGTGAAATCTAAATTTACGGTAAGGTAATTTATGATTATTATTATAAACACCTTATGTTTGCATATTCAAACAAAATTTAAAAAGTTGGTCATAAAAACAAAGTTTGCGTGTGAACGTCTCGTAAACAACACTCGATGTATTTTAGTAAACAATTTTCAGTCGTTATTTATAAAAACTATAGGTACTCTATGATAAAAACAAAATTTATAAGTTTGTTAAAAAAAAATATATTAAAAAGATATTATGTCAACAGCATAATATACATTTTGTATTGTTTTATAAAGTTATACGATTTAAAGTAACGATGTCATTTCAAAATAACTATAATGTGTTATTTAAAAATAATTGTTAACAATTGTACGAACCATATATTGTTTTTAAATTAAATGTTCGAATAAAAGTATATGGCAATAGGAAAAATTCTTTCAAATAATATAAGTTACACAACCTCAGTAATTTCATAGTATAGGTATAGTACTAAAATTAATTTCCTATATTGAATTTTATCAAATGCCATTGATTAATTTGTATGTCAAATAAACATCATTAGATTCATACGTGATGTGCGAAATACGATGCAATGTTTGAAGACTAACGAGAAACTCCTAAAATAGTATTATATATATTATATATAACGGTTAAAACCGGAAAGAAACGTTTAGGATTTGACGGAAAATCCTTAGACACCTATTTTATGAACTTTCATATTAGAAGCGTTGCTAATAAAGGACCTGTCCGTAATGTTTGGCTCATTTTCTACTCGGCAGTTTTTGTTATCTCTCGTTAGCCCATCAATTGTCCTAAATCTGAAAGAGCGAGAAAGATAGAGAGAGAAAACTTTCACAGTCTCAAATTGTGCCTTTTTATTTTCTCGTAAATTTGTGTTACAAGTATACATTGTAAGTTCTCGGGGCGCTTTCTGATATATTAGAAAAGTCTACGTATCGCAAGGAATTAAATTCTATTATACTCACACACTAATATGTTTTAGACATTAACGAAATCCGAGCATCGCGCAATAATCGATCGTCCAACAATGTGCACTACAGTGATACATTCCAGCATTATACGCATATTTTTCAAACGTTTTATATATACTTTAGTAAACATTAAAATTTTGTACGTTAAAATATTGAAATATTAATTTTCGTTCTTTTGAATTTCTTGAATATCGTATGTATAATATTATTAAAATATAATATAGTACCCCTCGCCCCGGACGCCCCGGGCGGCGCACAGTTCACTTATATAATAACTCGTAACTCGCTAGACTCGGCTTATTTATTAACATAAATTATTTACATGTATCGCATTTTTCGACCAAAAAATAAAATATTATCGGTTTGTAAGTCTCGTATACTTATATTTTGTATATTTTTGTATATTATAATATATTTTAATACGTATCGTTATTCTCGCACGTTTATGGCATACGAATTATATAATATTTCTATGTCATTATCATAATATATTATTTAATTATTGTCGTTACTCGTCCACGTTCTACACTATTTGTCCCGAATGTAAAAATGTATGCATAGTTGCCAATTTAACTACAGTGCTTAGAGATGAAGTGACTCTAATATCTGCGTTTGCCGACGTTGGTGATCATTTTCGTTTTGCGATGTCACACAAATAATTTGGGAAATTGATTTATACGTACATACGAGTATAATACTATTGCTATAATTCTATAATGCTATAATAATATATATTCTCGTGCGACTAGCTAAACATGGAAACTAATTATTCTCAAGACGAAATACCTATAATATAATACTCGTTTGCGATTGCAGCAGGTACCCGTAATATGTTTTTCTATAAGCGCCAAGTCCACCACCTCCTACTGCCGACTGTATAATATATATGTACAGGTCCAAGAATCGAGCACAGCGTAATAGTAATATTAAAATAATGTATACGATTATTTTTTTTCTCCCTTTTTTAATAGCCTATAATATAATATATCGATAAACAGCAATCGGCGACCATCGTCGAAAAACTAGTAGCACGCTGCATAATCACGCTGCATAAATCACTATTTACCTATCCGGCTACTTATACCTATACTTATAATACGTCTATGCGTAATAATATTCTGTATCTATGTTAACATCTATACGGCGATTGAAGTGTGTGCAGCGGCGTTCGCGGTGGAAGGGTTAAAGGATTTGCAAGATTTCGTAATAATATTTAAAATGTGCGGCTGTTTATATTACAGCTGTAGTTAAACGTGTACTAATGGTGTGTGGAGTTTTATTTTTATTTTTTTTTTATTATTATTCAACGGGTGTCCGAGCCAGAATTGGAAAATTACCTAAGCGATATCGATAAGAATCGAACGCCGTCGCGAGGTATAAATCAATGACACCGGGTCAATACAAAGAGGTCATAGTGTTTATACATATATAATAGTATCGTTGTATCATCTCATCGCGTATACTATATAATATATATTATAAGCACTACGCCGCTCGTCTTTTTGCCGCATGTTTTCAGTCGGCTTATTAATATAACGACGATGGTTTATTTAAATTTCTTTTCTTTTTTTTTTTAAGCGAGCTTTATTTTTACACATCAATATAATAATAGTATGATGGTGTTTCAGAACAAACTCTAAAATGTTTCCGATCGCAACACACGCGTCGGGCCGAAAATTCCGACGAATAAGAGTAGCCGCAGCCGTCGTCTCGTCTCGGTTCGGCCGCATCCGTGATGTAATAATAAAATATAAAATAATATAATATATTTTTATTAAGCCGCAGCATAATTAATACATCAAAATGCGCGGACGGAGAGTAAACCGTCAATTGGGCAAGGTAAAATTAAAAACGAAACGACTTTGTGTAATTATAAACCTGACACGTAACGCCGAAAGATTAATGACCGAATGTTTGTTTTAAACAGTCCGACCCGACGGCGAATGGCTGTGGGCTTATTATGGTACTACACACATTATATATAATAATTTTATGTACGGGTGTAGTATGTGTATGTATATCTGATAGCATCGGCAGCTCGGTGATATTTAATCATAACATAATATACAAATACAATCGAACGTCGTATAATCCGAGAATTAATTATTCAATGTTTATATCCGAACTGACTGGCAGGTATTCGAAGACTTCATATCGTAATATAATAATATAATACACGTCCGTCCTATGAGCGCGGAATTCGCTCGCAACGTAATGCATATTTTGCTGATGCGTTTCGTGCTGCTCGTTCCGACTCTCTACCCTACGACGGCAGCGAAGTATCAACGCACTAAACACCATATTATTATGGAGGTACACTATAATACTCGTATTTTAATCTTCTTTCTTCTCTTCATATATTATATAAAATTGATTGTGTATGTTTTAGTAGGTGGTATTCGTTAAATTCCGGAAATTCTTATCCAATTGGCACCAAATTTCGCACATAATATATATTCCTCGACACTATTGGATCATCTACAATGTACCAAATTTGAGAATTACGAATGCGTTAGATTTGGCTAAATGTGTGTGCAATATACACTTACAATAGATAGATACTAATAATAATAATGAAGGTATGTTTATAGCTTATAATACCTCCATGGAGAATTGCTGATTTTAGTAGAATTCGTTTACAAAGCGATATGAACCGACGCCGATTTTTTCTTGACTGATGTAAACCGAGATACACCTGTATTATAGAGCTTTAATTCATATAATAATATGTTATTTGTTTAGATGAGAACAAAGGTTAATACATTTATTAAATCTTTCGATTTGATAAACACCAATGTTTGCAATAAAATTCGGTTTAATTAAAAAAAAAATGTAATTCTTCATTTTCAGATTTTTCTTTTAACAACTCACGTTATAATAAAGGTTGTTTGAAATTTGATTTAAAATTATTTTATGATCTACATTAAAAATTAATATCGAATACAAAATTACAAAACACATGTACACGGAATCATCATGTATGAATGGTTCTAAGGTATGATGTATTGGTTAATGATATTTCCTTGTGAAAAAATAAGAGAAGCCGCTGCGTTTAAGCTCCACATAGAAAACAGTTTTGACGCGGCAATCAGCCGCGACTTCAGACGCTGCAGAAAAACGTATATACTTTTAAATTCATACGCACAAGGCACAACCATCCATCACAGATATGGTTTTATGATTAGTTATTATTATCATTTTTTTTTTTTTCGAACCTTGGTACCTGTTGATCGATTCATTATAAGACTATAATGGTATTTACGAAATAAGCGGATGATTGTCGCTCTACATAATATTTCACTTGCCACTCATAGTGCAATTTCTCGACAAGGTAATATTATAATTTCAATAATCTGATGTAGCGATGGTGATTGAAATTCTCGTTTTTCTACTTTTTAGTTAATTTACTTATTTCGCATAATTAGTACAATAGGTACAACAAAAAATGTCGCATCCTCGAGACAAACTGACGTAGCTTGCTATATTGGGATGATGTTACATTATTGTAAAATATTAATTATCAAAACACATGAGGAACATATTATTTGATTATATAATATACCTATTTGATATTATTATAATTTTAAAAAATATTATATTATTATAGACAGCATCTATAGTGATCTTGAATCTACAGGTATTTTGGATCTACATACGCTCTTTCCAGTATTATATACGTTTATTTATGGCAATGAATACATACGATGCGTACATTTATCTTTTCTATTTATGTATACAATGTGTCCTTTTTATGTTCAGCATAATATCAGAAACTACTGGCTCGATTTACATGTGATTGTTTTTATTATGTAGTTAATTTTTTATAACAAATATAGTCATGGTTTTATACAGAATTTTACAATGCACGTTGTGGTTGGCTCATATATTCACATATGAATTTAGTTTTTTATTTTTTTTTTTTAAAAACAAAACAAAACAAAAATTTAAATATACAAGCTGGACCGTCGCTATAGGATTTTTTTTAAGTAAAATAAAATAAAATTTAATTTATTGTTTCTTAGTTTACTGAGGTGATCCGGGGACCGGGATACACAATAATACACGTAGGTACTATGTAATACCACAGTAATTTACATTTTTTTTTTCTACTAGTGAAGTCAGGTTATTCAGCTAGTTGATTATAAAAAGGTACTATTAAATACTAGTATTTAAAAGTAATGGAACTAAAATAATATATAGCTAAAATATACCAACTGTAGTATCATCAAATCAAACTGTTAATTAATTATTTAACAATAACGACCATCGAACGGTCACGTTATACAAAACATACACTATTATACCTACTATCATTACAGTTATAAGAAGAGATGGTGGGCTCGATTGGGATGATTTTAAATATTTATCTCTGGAATTAAATATACTGTTTGGTATTTGCATATTTTAGAATATATTTTTAATAGTTATTCTGTATTCTAAAAAGAAACACGTTATAATCACCTAAATATCAATGATAATTCTTATTGATTTGCATAATAGTATTATGCATATTGTATGTATGCAAAGACGAAACTGCAGATTACTTAGACGTTATGAAACTCACAGGGTAAAACGAATTAGTAATTTTTGTTGAATTTTTTTTTTTTTGGCAAGCAGTACGACGTATATGATATCAGCTGTGCAATAAACCGTTAACTTCGCGTTGATAGGTATGTATTACAGCGTCATTATCTAACGTGCGCAATGAATTTTCATAATTTTTATTTAAACTGTTATTCGTTTTACCCGGATCTCTATAATACTTGTGTTGCGTGATTATAATAGTAATATTTCAAGTGTCGACCAAAGTACAAAAATGACACGTAAAACAATACACAGCTGTATTATATTAATGGTATGTTAACTTATTTTATGATCTAATATCTGAGTTATAACTGTATACTTCAGTGTGAATGTGTAAAAGCTGGATGGATCCCGAAAGTTCATTTATTTCTATGATATTATTATAAAAAATTTAGAACTCTGAATGAAGTGTATACCACAAGGTAATTTAAGCTCGTCCTGTATACACAGTCTTGTTTCGAGTTGAAGAAATGTCCATAGTCATTAAAATTGTATAACTGTTTATTTTTAGTTAATAACACGTGTATATGTGTATAGTGTATACCAAAAACATATTATTTACGTATCAAATCCGTGTCAATTTTCCAAATGATAAAATGTCAAAGCAAGATTAATTTAACATTTTAATAAGACAAGTTCCTGGTATCTGTAGTGTAGTATGGAATTATGTTGCTCACAAGGATACGGGATGGTCTTCAACCATATTATAATAATTTTTGGAGTTACATAATAATATTATATCGAAAAACGATTAATCTATCGTTTTCCGCGGAATATAATAAATTGTATTCATTTAAGTTTTCGGGGAAAGTCACGCGACCCATTTACGCTTTCCCGATACACCATAACGCTGTCGTTTCAACCGAAATACCGTCACACGATTTTCCCGGGGACACACACGCACACAAACATCCGACCATTAATCACCCGTTTGCACCTCATTAGCTTATACACGGGACCCAGACGATGTTTTATCGCGGGCGCGTATGCTATTTATATTAATGCATAGTACCTACATAATATTTATAATACGTATATATGTATATGTATACAGTATCAGCGGTATTATTATTATTTAATTGATACCGAGTTTTCGGTGTGTGCGGAAAACTTGGCACTAGCAGCGATGCCGGCCGATAGGAATGAACGATAGCAGGCGATGGAAATCACGCACGACCCACCTAGACCGTGTGTTAATTGCCCGACATCACGGAAATCCAAACGCCGCCGCCACTCGTAAGACCCGCGAGTTCCTATCCATCGTTGATTTTTGCACACCATACCAAACGCACACATTATGTATTATTATTGTATAGACGTAGCGTGATGGGTGATGTAGGTACGAGCCAATGCATTTGGCCATTTTTCAATTACTATACGCGTTATCTATACACACAGCACAATACAAATTTTTAACGCAGTTTTCATCATCAAAATACAGAAGCGAGAATTGTTTTTTGTTTTCTGAAGTGTATAGTGATTTTGATTACTCGTCTACCCAACATTTTTGAATAGGTACTGAGATGTTGCATTAAATTAAAATATACATTTTATGAGATCTATAATAGGTCTATAGCACTGACTGTATCACCACTATACATACTCAAATTGTTTTATCATTTTATACACCACAATACCTAATGTCATTATGTGTTTCAAAACTTAAAAGTGTAAATAATATAGTTTTTTTTGATATCGCATGATTTTGATTTTATTTTTTACTGTTCCATCTCTTTCTCAATATATTTTTCACTATTAATTTTGCATTATCGCGTTTACGGCGCTCTTTTAAAAAGTCGTAGCTATAATGTTATTATTTTTATTTGGCACGGCAGAAGTAACCTAGCGTTTAGAAAAAATCAGAATCGATACGATGAGATTTCATGATCTGTGAAAGAAGATTATAATACAACAGAAACACGATTATACTCGGATGTTTCTAATGTCCGTTTAAATGTTGTTTTTATTTCTTTCCAAGCCTAATGAAGTTTATTTTGCTATTTTGAAATCGAACAATTCAAATGAGCGTATAATAATATATTATGTTATATGGCTAGCCTTATTAGTTAATCAGAGATCGCTATCGACTCGATAGTGTTACACTCTGTTTGCGGTACCGTGCCTGTTTGCGTTTTGCATTCGTGACCAAATACGAAGTTTTATTCGTCTGTTAATTTCTTCTTTTTTTTTCCTTTTCTATTGCGTAAGTATTGTAGGTACTTTTCCTTTTACATCGTCGCAAACTCGCACCGTCGGCGGCAGCAACTGAATTACGCGCTTTTGTATTTCATTAGTTATGTGATTATTTAATTTTCCGTGTATATGTAATATAAAGCAACGCTGTTGTAGAGATAACAGCTGCGTGATGAACTTTCAATCAGAGAATTTGTCCAACTCCTCGAGCTGAATTCTATTACGATATTATATACAGCTTAAATCGTTGTACATTGTTGCGCAGTTGTTATGTACCTACCGATTATTAAGAATTCAATTACGTCGGTTCGTGTACCATATTGTATAATCATAAAAATAAAGTACGATTTGTTCGCCAATATTGACAATTGAAATATTCATTTATCATTCCTCGTTCCGATATACCACGACGGCCATTCATTGCGACTTCTACGCAGTATATGTAGGTCAAATAATCGAAGACAAACGCCTCAAACAGTATATATATATATATATATTATATTATATTATGTTGTATTATATTTTAGTATCCGTAATAAAATCCATAACGATCACCCATGACTTTCCCTCAACCAACTACACAGATGCACTCGGCGTAGCAAAACCTTCACGTAATGGGAAATTTGTTCAAGAATTTTACGACTTGAAAAAAGTCATTTTAAAATCCACTATCAAATGCACGAATCGCGATTGCCTCTGAAATGAAAAATAACATAATTTTATTGTTTCTATAAGTATATTATACGGGTCTATATTGAAATTAAATACATATTTTATATCTAATTATATGTATAGAAATCCTGTATGCAGTGAATCGTATTATTAAGAACCGTTACATTTTATAATATTTTATTTATTTTATTACCAATGAAAGAAAACCGTACAACGAGTTTTTACTTGATAACGTGTTTTTTATTTTATTTTTTTTTTAAATTTTGATTATTTTATTTGTTTATTTGTTTTATTGAATCGTTATTTGTTTAGTTATTGGCTGTATTATAGGTATTTATTATATGACATGACTTATAATTTATTATGTATAATTATTATTATTCGTTTTCCAACCATGAAATATCAAACTGTTTGTTTTTATCTTTTATTTTTTTTTTATTGGCTGCTGAAAACTTTCTTCTTTTTTTTTATTAATAAAATCGATCATCTATGTTTATAATTATTAAAAGTCTAATTATGTACAATGTACCAATTTTAAACAGTAAACAACAGGAGCTCGTTTATTATATTATATCGTGTTGGTACACACACTGAAATGTTGTGTATTAATAACAACTTTTTTGTTACAAAAACTAAATTAAATATCGTGGTAAAAAACTTGTAATCAGTCAGTGTCGATTTCTCAGCATGATATTTCACGGACGAAATTCACGCAAAAAACTCTTCAATCTGCAAAAACTGTTTATCGACAACGTATTGTTATTATATCATCTCGCTTGATTTATTATTATGCATTATCATACTATCATATAGGTACGCGTACTGTGTACACCAACTCTGCACAAAAGCTAGCTTAAAAAGGCGTACGTGTGACGCGTTTGAGTATACATTTTTTTTTCATCCTAAAAATGTAATAGGTTTTTTTCGTTTTTGTTTTTATTTTCATTTTTTCTTCACCGTACGTTTCGCAAGTGAGTGCATTGAGTGCGTATTAAACCTTTAATGGACCGTAGGGCGTCGACGCCGATCCGAAACGCGGTCCAAATGGCAGCTTTCTCACGACAATCATCGCGTCGTCGTCGGTGGCCCCGGTTAATAATAAAATAATGGATTTCCTCGGATGGCGTACACACCTTTTATTTCGCCGTTTCGGGAGTATTCCGCTACCTCTATTTCATACATTTAACGTTATACCGACTCGGTCAAAAGTTCTTTCTTCCTTCTCGTTCTATAAATACGATATATATAATGTATATATAGGTATACATAGGCGTAAGCACATTGCGTGTTCTATAGATATATTTTATAGTTCGAACCGGCCAATGTGCTTCGTTTTCCCACTAAAAGCAAACTTATACGCTGCTCCGTACAACGAATTAACGGTCAATACAATATTCAGACGGTGTAGACGTAAATATCATATATATATATATATATATATATATAACATGGTTGCGCAGCACTCGTCTGACGTCGACGAGCTTGCTATAGTAATATATATTGCTCTCTGGCGCGTATTTATTATAAATGTACTAGCTGGTTATACCTATATATACCACCGTCGTACGTATCATATATAATAGAGGTATATATATATCGCTCGTGGTAAAGACCCGGACAGCGTTTCGCAAAAGTTTTGTTTTTCACCGAGACTTCGCGTAATGCAATATTCACGAAAACGGAAACGTCGCATTGGTGGAGGCGACGGCGTCGTCGTATCATAATGATATAATACGATATGTAGAATATAGAGACCATATTAACAATAATATAATATAGTATTATTTATTATTGTCTTATCGACCGGCGAATAGCCGTACGAAGGTAGCTTACGGCACAAAGTGTAAAAGTGTATTGGTGATAGTTACGTATTTAGAGAGCTCGGATTTAAATGCTCTTAAAGCCTTAAAAATATGCAATATAAAATATGCGTTTATGCCCTAATTTTTTAGAAATAGATCCTTAAAAATAAAAAAAATTATCTTTAATTTCATTATTTTTAATATCTTTATATAAAATTATTTTATATTAGGTATGATTCATTTACAATTATGGTGTTTGGACGTTTTAGACGTTGTGTTACTTATTTTTGGTATTTTAAATATAAATTAATAACGTTTAATGAAAACAATTAATCGCTAATAATTTAAGTGTTGTTTAATATTATGACGCGCAATAATAATGATAATAATATCGCATGTAAACCGCACGATGGAATATTATGTAAACCACTGCGCCATCTATCAGATTTCTTGTTAGACTAAACCCACTCGCCGTTTTCGTGGCTTTTTTTATATTATTTTATCTTAATACAACATAATATTATTATTATAATTTCTGTTGACTAGCTAATTCGTTTATGGCACATTTGCTTTTGAATTTAAAATAAAAAAAGTGTTTTTAATCAAGATAAAAAAAAAAACAATGACAGCGTTGACACACTATAATCGTCACACACTATAAGATCTGTATGCGTCGTTAGTTTCTTCACTGGGTGGTCTTAATTCAATTGCTGAATTTCAAAATTGTAAGTTTAAAATAGCAATAATTAAACGTGTTAAAAGTAAACACTGGATCTTGTTTAGAAAACAACTTTCCAGTATTACTACTCACAATAATATAACATACCTAGTAACTCAATAGACACATGAAAACATAATCCAAGACTTCCAAAGACAATGCAATTTATAAATATTAATGATAATTAGCTTTAAAAAAAATAAAAACATCACTTTAAAATAACTTGAGTAAAAATGAAATCTGGATAGGTAAAATTAAATATGAGAAAAGTCGAATAAATTACAATAATTATAATTTAAATTGTATTGTATACCTATTTGTATGTCATTATTAATCAAAAATAGACAATAATAAAATATTTATTGTTAAAGTTTACATATTATTGAAGTACAATAATACATTTTACTTATTTTTAATTTTAAATAAATTTCCCTTACTTAATGTATGAAAACATATAGAAAAAATTATATTCTGTATATACTGTACATAATATTGTAATTAGACAATTTATAAATAATATGCAATAAGAATGTTAGCAAGATAGCAGTGACATCCATTAAACTAATTCAAAATGTTTTACTTCTTTTTTAGGTATTTTTTTTTTTGTTTGACTAAGTAAGACACTGATCACATATCTCACTT